>NC_081405.1:256173752-256773752 GCF_030272615.1 Cryptomeria japonica
GTTGAATCTTGAATAGTCTGATTCACTGTTTCTGCTTTACCGGTTGAACCTCTTTCTCTCACTCTGCCTTTGGTCTACCGGGACCTTTTTCTCTCTATCTCAATTTGCCTTTGAATCTTTCTTCCACCTTACTAGATCTCCTTTCACTCCATGTCCCTTACTGGTATAGTCTCTTCTAGTATAATAGACAATTATACACTGTAGTTGCTTACTGGTAAACCTTGAACCTTGTCGGTTCAATCTTGTATGTCAGATCTTCTTCTTGCTCTTCCTCTCACTTCTTAATCTACCTTCACTTAAACAGTCTACCCTGTTGACACCTTATAATTTTCAAAGAAATTTAGAGGTTTCCATATAAAATTTGCTAAGGTATGAAGAGATACACCACTGAAAAGCTATTAGAGAAGGTCCTTTTGAGAGCTAATAACTTGGGATCTAGTAAACTTCATGAGAAATCACTTGGAGAATGTGTTGGATACATTTCATTAAGTCCATATATCTATTTAAAAGCTCCTACAATCAGTTTTAACATGTTTTTGATGCACCTACTTTTAGGGGTTTGCACAAATCTGCTTGGTTCACATTTCCAGGAAAGCCTGAGTAACCTACTTTGGAGGCTTATAACTTGCACCATGTTGATTGTCATGAGCATATTATTGTCCCTTTGAATTCCCTGCAAAATTATGTACTACCCCGCTCATATTCAGATTCCCATTATTTTATTTGACTTGTTTGCCAAAGCCAAATCATTTGCAATTTGTTGTTTTCTGCAAATTAGATAGTGTCAAACAACAATTTAGTACCCTTTTTAGAATTTTGTATTTCATGCCCAGTTGGCCTACAATCAAAAGTGGTAGTACACCATGACTCTCCATAGGTTTGTCTACCATCTACCCAATTTGTAGCCCCCCAATTCTTCGTTTGGTTAGTTTTCAAGGCTCATTCCATATGGACTTTTTCAGTGTTTTAGAAAAATGTTTAGAAGTTGCAGAGTAGGCAACTTTGAGGGTGAATAATCTTCACATGTGATCAAATTAGATCAAGCCCTCTTGCCTACATACTCAAGGTACCTAAATGTACTTGTGTGCCAAATGGCGGCTCCTGAGATGGTGATTTGACATTTTTCCCAATCGATGATTGGAGGTGCTTCAATTTGTTTTCACCAGTGCAACTCTTCAGGGTGGCCAAGTGGGCCACTTTGAGCATTAATATCTCTCACCTGGATGACTATTTTCTTGAACCAATTGGTCTTGAGATCCCTTGTAGTGAAATGAATGTGTGTTCCGGTTTCTAGCTCTTCATGATTCCATTTGTTATATTTTCAAAATTATTTTGAAATAGGGTTTGGAAGGGTTTCTGCCAGTTTTTAGTGTAGTAAAAAATAAATAGCGAACTTTGGGGATTAAAATATTGCAACTCAGTAAGCATGAAGTAAATCCATTTTGCAAGGTGATTGTCAGTATATCAGTCTATATGCTTGTTAGATGGCATGGTCTCAAGTGGCCATTTGAGTGGTTTTTGAGGGCAGTTTCTAGGGGCACAGAGGTGGTTTTGCTCATTTTTGCAAAACAGAAAAAACCAAGTTTCAATGATTAAATTTTTGTAGATGATTGATCCGAATGGATGTTATAGTGGTTTCAGATCAGTGAAGTTATATCTATAGGGTCAGTGGTAATATTTTATTATTTTAATCATTATTATGATTTAAATAATAATTGCATATGGGGTAAATTGGGAAGATGGTTGAGGAAAATATTTAATAATGTTTTGAGATAACATTATTTAACAAATAAAATGGTATTCAAAATATCATTTAAATCATTTTATAATGATTTAAAATGAAAGAAAGCATATGACATTTGGTGGGCCCTGGGAGCAAATATAAAGAAAATCAAAATATTCATAAAAACTATAATGCTTGATGCAAATATGAAATAATAAGACAAAGAAAATTAAAGATTTTCTTTTTATTGGTTAATGCCCTTGCATCTCTTATTATATCCTTTCCATCTCCTGATCACGTGATGGAAAGATGGGAGGCCATTACTCATCACAACATTTTTGAGGAGGAGAGTCTTTGCCCTAATTTGGAAAGCATAGAATAGTTAGGGTTTCTTAAGCCATCGAAGGGAGGATTTCATGAATGCGACGTCCTGTAGATATAAAAACAAAATGATGAAGCATAATACATGGGTCATGGAGATCGTGATTGCAAGATACACATGTGATAAGACTGTAGAAGTTTGTCAATCCGTATGGACTGAGAAGTAGTCCAGATTATGGAGTTGCAAGGCCATGAAGGCATTGAATACACAACATACAAAC
This sequence comes from Cryptomeria japonica, assembly GCF_030272615.1. Taxonomy (NCBI): domain Eukaryota; kingdom Viridiplantae; phylum Streptophyta; class Pinopsida; order Cupressales; family Cupressaceae; genus Cryptomeria; species Cryptomeria japonica. Next base: position 256,176,078 of record NC_081405.1, read on the forward strand.
TCTCCCAATATCCTTGCTGCCTATGTATGGATGGTAAATTGTTGATGCTAACACCGCAGAAAGTTAACATGCATTGAGGCGGTTTTGAAGAAATTTTAGGGAGCATAATGCTAGGTTCCACAACTTTTCCAGCATCCTCTCAGATCGCACTAACATAAAAGCACTGGGGCAGATTTGTAGACTTAAATTAGAGCATGAACCAGGGCGTGGGAGCTTTGGGTAGGGTATGGACACCCATTGAAGCACAACATAAGGTGTGGCCTCTTGATACGCCATGATTATAGAAAAAGCATGAAGTATGTTTGTTGATGTAGCTTTAGAAATTTCATCAGATGTGACCAATAGGAGTAAAGCTAAATTCCACATTCCTCTGCCGACACCCCTCAGCCTTTTCTAACATGGAAGTTTTGAACAAGTTGTATATATTCACCAAAGCGTATAAGAAGGAGGATTTTGCTGAATACCATGGTTGCTTTGGTAAACATTTACGCAAAATGAAGAGGCATATAGTATACGTGTGAGTTGTTTGAAAGTGTTTAAGCGAAGTATTTGGCATATTTGAGTGCCAAGTTCCATGATATGCCTACACCGTCTGGGGAGCTCGTGCATCAGGAGTGAGGGAGCAATGGAGTAGGATATGTACATCCATCGAAGCAATAATTGAAATGTTTAAAGGCTTTTAAAACTTCCAAGCATATTTGATGGCATTAAGCCAAATACCACGCCTTTTACCTATGTCAATGCATGAGTTTCAAAGTAGGCATTATGGAGAGTGGCCTGAGAAGCCATTAAAGCACAGAGGGTTTGCAGATTCAACGCTTTCCAGGTATATGTGCAAAAATGTTGATGTATGGCACATGATTTTAAATTATTTGACTCTATCAATACCTCAATGAAGTCGTGATTGCATAATGTGTAGAGACAAATGGATTAATTGGAGATGAAATTGCAAAACAATGCAATGTTGTAGGTGAAATATTTAATTGCCAGAGGCATTTGAAGTAAAAAAAATTTACAAAGGCATTGCAAAGCATGTAGAGGGATAATAAAGATCTAGTGATCTTATGGTAAACAAACGGAGAAGATTTTGAAAGTATGAATTTTGTGGGCAAAGGCATTTTGGTGTTTCTGACGTGTTAGTGTGAAATAATGCAGAGGTGGGAATTAATTACAAAATAATATTATTACCTATGATGAGAATGAAGTGAAAATAGGAAATATGATTCTGTATAAATTCATTTATTCAAGTGTAAGGGTGAGAAGTTATTTTAAAGAACATGGATCTGTGACTAGTTATGATTTTAAAATTGAAGTTTGATTTTAGTTATATAAAGATGCAGTGGTAATATGACATGAAGGGGTAAGTTTATTTTACTCAAGGGGGAAAATGTAGCATGAAATTTGTTTACAGTGTGAAATATTATTTCACATGGGCATAAGACAAAGGGAATATATGAGATACTCCAGCTCAAATAAACAAGTAACTTTCTACCCAAGATGATTTCTTGTATGCCACAGAGGAGTATTTTTCACCGAGTATTGTTCAGAGTGGTCTTATCATGAAGGGTGAATATTTCATTTTTCACCAAGAAAATATTTTTTTTAGTCACTGGGCATTAAATTCATGAAAGTGAAAATACTTTAATAATGAGTAAAAGGTTACTATATTGATTGTGTGGTAAAGAATTTTCACTCAGAGGTGAAAATGATCTTTTAACAAAGGAAAGAATAAAGTAAAGCATTTCTCAGGATATGATTTGAAAAGGGATGGGTAAAAGTGAAATGCAGTTGCAAAATTACTTTTCAAAGATAAAGTATATTTCATAAAGGGCTTTCTCAAAAAATATGAAATGAATGTGAAAGATAAATCATTTTGTTTTGATAAGGTATGCATTCATGAGAGAAGATATTTTTCAATCAAAGCATAAGGAGAGCCAAAATGGAGAATATTTTCAATTAGAAGATATTTTGAGAAAGTGCAGATCAGATTTTGAAAATGGAAGGATATTTTTAGATGCAAAGAGATGAAAAAGATAGGACACATGGCATCAATAGGGAAAATTGAAGAAGACATGTGGCAAAGCAGGAGCAGATATGAAGTCTTCCTCTCTTCTATTTATTCTTCTTTCTTCTCTGTTGTAAAGGTTTTGAATTTTTTTTCTTGTATAGGGTGTGTAGGTAGCTCTTGTCCAGAGGTTTTAGAACCATGTAGTAGACTAGTTATTTTGAGCAACATGTAATGCATTTTGCAGAGGAAATTTTATATTGAGTCTAGTGTTCAAGTTTCTTGCAGGCATTTGAAGAATGCAATGTAAAGTGTTATGTGGCAGAAGTAGCATTTGAAATAAAATGAAAATATGGTTCAGATGTAGCTTCTCTCCATTGTATGATTCTATCATTTTTTGAGTAAAACCAACCAAGGGTTTATTTTATTCAGTGCATTGTTATAATGTATGCAATTTTATGTTTATGGTTTGGCCCAAGGGGTCAATTAAATTTCTTGAATAGAGTTGCAGAATGATAGGGCTTATGCAAGGATTTAGATAAGTAGTTCTAGATGTGAATGACTGATGAAAAACACTATAAGGTAGTGTTATCTTGGATCTAATAGTTGCTGGATAGAATCATGTCATATGTCATTTTATGTTTTTCATAGTTTCAAGATGCCTAATGGAATGACACATCGATCATTGCTATAAATTGTGTTTATAGTCAGTGTTGTTGTCAAAATCATCAACTCTTGCTATAAGATTTGTTTGAATTATAATATCTTTTATTTTGTGTATGTGTGTATATGAGCTGAAATGTCTCATGGCTCTAGGAAGTTGAGGAACATTCTCCTTTTTTGTTGAGCCCATATGAGAACCATTAATTCCAATAACTTGAAGAGTTGTTCATTCTCATTGCTCCACTTTAAGTTGTAGATGAATGGATGATTATCCATCATTTAGTATCTCCTTAAATTGTTGTTGAGCCTTTTGGTGAGATTATATGCTTTATTTAATGTTGTTTACAAGTGTGGTGCAAAGATTATAAATGCATTAAGGGATCACACTCCCTAGTTTTGCAGAGCCTAAAATGCAGAAGGATCTTATATCCTTGTTAAGTTGGTCCAAGTCCTTGAAATTTTTTGATAAATGATGCTGGAAACCTCATAGGAAGTGGAGAGATCAACTTGGTTGCTGCATAAGCGTAAAACCCATAATTGGGAACCAACATACCCTCCAATAAAGAGATCAATACTTTCTCATCACAGTTTATGTTTAAACCCCTCTTACCGGTTTCTTATCCAATACTCTCAGTCACTTCTGTACTTCTTTCTTGCACTCAGACTGATCGCTCTCCTTCTCTCAACAATCACATTCTCTTCACCAACCTCAACAACAACAACCACTTAGATCTTAAACTTGCATATTTATATTCAGGCTTCCCCACCAAAATAGAAACTCAAACTTTGTGCCCTAGGGTATTCTTCACCAACCCAATCGGTATTAGATCAAATCAGATCTCATCTTCGAGATTCAGAACCTGCATCAAAACAAGAAGTATTGACATATTTTATTCTTCCAAAACATGTTTACTATCTTTAGCAAATTGCAACCTGTTTGTTGGCCTCGCTCTTTTTCAATCGTATTAAATGATCTCATAGTTCCTTTCTCTGAATCAGATCTGCAACCTGATGTCCTAATTTGATCATGATGTCAAGGCATCAGATCTCTTTCCTTCAACCTACTTTGAGCTGCAATCCTCTGCACTCCACCTGTGATTTTTCGTAGTTTGCATTAATATTGACTTATTGAGCAACTACCTCACCGATGAACCATTCATCAACCACTACACGTTTGCCACCTAGAGTCCACACATTATCACTATCGACATCCACCTTAGTTCACTGTGTTGGTTCATACTCAGGCACCGACAAATAACTCACTACTAGTAATCACCTTATATTACCGATTCATCTACCTTATTAGTTCTACAATAACTGGTAAACCTGCATGCCCTGCTCTTCTCTGTTCTACCGATTGGAACATATTAGCCTGATCACCAACCTTGCCAATCATAGCATGTACCAAGAGTGAGTCATCATTCTCATCTCCATCCGATAAGAGATTTTTGATTTGCCTCTTTTCTCTCTTACTGATTGACCTACTTACTAGTTGATAATACATTTGCCTGCACACTGGTAACATCCTTGATGACTCCATGCCATCAATCTCCAACTGTTATGCACCAATCTAAATATGCATTCCAGTTGACATTAGTAACCCTATTAATATTGGCAATCCAGAGTAGGTCCATGTCTGCAAATGCAAAACCTTTCCTTCTCCTTCATCATCCAGGTTCTCATCTCAGTTGGTTTGTCAAAGTGACAAACTCATCACAACTTATTCTTCCTCTTCTGTTCCGGTATCTCATCATGCCTTCTTTGGTTGATATGGTGTATATCTCTAATTTCATATATAGGAGGCTTCCTCATGTTCCACTTGGGTCATCCAGTATAAGTCTTCAACCACCGGTAGGAGTAGATAGACCATTGCACTCAATCTACCAAACACCCGGTGTGTGTGGATCCTTGTCACCTGCTGGCCAATAACTGGTGGGAACTGGTTGTCATTATATTGTACTCTTTGCTTCAGGTATTGCCCCAATATGACTTCCGTGTTTGAGCAGACAAAACTTCAACTAGACATATAACCCGGTTGAGCACACTCTTTGTCAGTCTTCTCTTCATCCCATGACAACATCTTTATTCGGTGGGAATCTTGTTGTATGACATCAAACTACATACTGGTTGCTTGCACTTTTTTTATTAGTTCAACCTTACTGGCTTACCGGTTACATGCTTACTGGTCTGCATTTGACTCGATGCCTTGTTCCTCTATGTTCTTCTTGTCCCTTGCAAGCTTACTGGTGGACATGTTTACCGATTGATACAAGAACACAATGCCAACACATTACTTACCGGTTGACATTCCATACTGGTCTCCAACACTTACTCACTAGTTAACCCCAACTTATATACTGAGGAACATACCAGTTGACATCCCATACCAATTGACATCAATGACAACACAATCCCAACAGAAGTCAGCTGTTATCCTACAATATATTTTCAAATTCATCATTCATTGTCAATGTGAAATGCTATCATTGTATAAACATTGGCCACATTGAAAAGAATTGCAAACCAGGACTTCTAAGAAAAAGAAGACAATACCAGATTAGAAACCGGAGCAGAAAATTGCAACTGACAAGAAAAAGGAAGCCAACCTGATTTGGGTTGAGAAGGATAAGAATAAAGTAGAATCAAGTCTCATTGTGCAGACTGCCCTGTATACAGAAAGAATAAATTTATGGGTTGTAGATAGTGGATTTTCCAATCACATGACCAGAGACAAAAATAAGTTCATCAAGTGTGATGATTGGAATGGAGGATTGGTGAGGTTCAGAGACAACTCTTCCATCAAGATAAAAGGCAAAGGTACTCTGAATATAGATTGCAAATTAAAAGCACATGACGTATACTATGTGTAAGGACTAAAGTGTAATTTTCTAAGTGTGAGTCAAATGTGTGATAAAGGATACAAATTCACATTTAACTCTTCCAGTTGTCAGATAAGGAAGGATAGTACTAGACAAATTGTTGCAGAAGGTAAAAGGACAGATGGAAATGTGTACAATCTAAAGGAATTCTTTGAGTCCCAATGCATGATGGGACAAGTAGATGAGAGCTGGTTGTGGCATAGAAGATTAGGCCATATAAAATTTGATAATCTGGTTAAGGTGAGCAAGAAAGGTTATATGATACATATACCACCAATTATCAAACCAACAAGTATTTTTGTGATGAATGTCTAAAAGGCAATCAAACTAAGGTAACCTTTAAGATCAAAGAACATAATACCTCAAGGCCCTTATAACTTGTGCATACAAATCTGTGTGGTCCATCCAGAACAAGAGCTTTATCCTGAGAGAGATACTTCATGTTGTTCATTGATGATTTCTCAAGAATGACATGGGTCACTTTCCTACAAGAAAAATCACAAGCATATGAGAGGTTCAAAATATTTCAGAAGATGGTTGAGAAGGAAAGTGGATGCCAATTGAAGTGTCTGAGATTAGACCGGGGTGGTGAGTTCACATCAAATGAGTTTTAAGACTACTATGAGAGGCATGGAATCAAAAGATAGTATTCAGCCCCAAGAACACCACAATAAAATGGTGTTGTAGAAAGGAAAAACCGAACTATTAAGGAGATGGCTAGAACTATGTTGAATAAGACAAAAATACTGGATATGTACTGGATGGAAGTAGTACATACTTCTATATATACATTGAACCGGGTTCAGCTGAGACCAAATAGTAGAATGAAACTTTATGAACTATGGTAAGATTGGAAGCCATCAGTTAAATATTTCAAAGTGTTTGGAAGAAAATGCTCCATCAAGAGAGATGAAGATAGTTTAGGTGGTTTTTTATTCTAGGAGTGATGAAGGCATCTTCTTGGGTTACTCTATTCACAACAAAGCCTACAAATGCTAGAATAAAAGATTGAGAAGAGTCATTGAAAGTGTGTATGTAAGAGTTGATGAAGATTTTCATAAAGGAAAACAAGCACAAATAAACTGGTATGATGATTCATGTGATGAAGATGACGTTCAATCAGAAAATGAACTGGGAGAAGCACCCATCAAGACCCCTAATAGATATGTGCAGAAAAATCACCTGAAAGAGTAGATTATAGGATATAAAAATGATAGTGTACAAACTGTTGGAATCCAATAACACTGAGAAGGGGGGGGGGGGGGGGGGTGAATCAAAGTTATACCAGGAAGAACAATTTTAACCTTATTAAAACATGCATACACTAATCGGTATACTGGTACATACAGAATTGAAAGAAGTTAAGCAACCAACAAGACAATCACATAAATGAGAACCATAATACACATAATTATATGTGGAAAACCTCAAAGAGGAAAAACCACAGTGGGATTTGTGACCCATAATATCAATCCATTGGCCATATGAAGAGATATTACAAAATATAAGGGACCTGCACTTGCAGGAAGGTTTACAGCCTAGAGTACACTGCTCAATCACAAAAGGAGCGTTACTGATTACATATAAGTCTTGTCTAAAATCTGGAGAACTTGTGGATTGTAAAAGATAACATCTTCTATGATAGAATACAGTTCTGGTTAAGCTCTGTTTGTTCCAGTCTAAAGCCCTAAACCCTTTGTCGGAATAACCCTTACATAAATATCCTCACATACATAATCTCTCTGATATATTTCACATCATATTACATACACATCTCCATTATCATTACAATACCTTATCCATATCAAAATGATCTAATCCAATTGACCTATATACCCTATAAAACTTATCATGCCTTATGTCGGCTTACAAAGATTACTACAATATTAAATTACATGTCGGCTAGATAACATAATTACATGAATATCAAATGTAGTTGTCAATGCTCGATCCAAGAGATGTGGACCTCCAATACTGATAACCATATTATAAATAATGTTAGCTTGCATTTTCGGTAACCAAAGAAATCCTTCTATCCGCCGGTGCCGGTGCCAGTACCAGTGTAGTGTTTGTGAAGTGCTTGCCGGTACACTACTGAACCAAAACATGAAGACAAAACAAAATACCATGTTAACATCAATGAGAACATAGTGAAACCAACCAATTGAGTGTCAATTGCCAATAGTCTCCCCCTTTGTCATTGATGGAAACACTCGTGTGAAAAATGGTCAAGGTTTCATTTGCCGGTTTCATCCCGCCTACTCCCCTTGATCTGAATATTTATCTATGCAAAATACTTCATATTCCCATAGATCTCCATATGTCCCCCTAATGTAAACAACTCCTCTTCTCCTTTTTCACATCTATATCACCCCCCCTTTGACATCAATGACATCAAAATCTCAAAAGAATGTCAAAGATCCAAAACTGTACAATGAATATCCCAAAAATATCTTACCGGAGCTTAACAAATTTGAAAATTTCTGGATATGCCTTCTACAATAGCTCAAGATAAGTATCCCAGCCAAATTTGAAAGTGTCAGAAATAGATACAAGTCCATTCACTATATGTACAAAGGACTCTTTCTCAGTTAGCTTTGCTGGTGTGGGATTTCTAACCATATCCATACATTCCTTCTAATGTACACTAAGTGAATCCAACCGGGGACTCACCAAACCTCAAAGACTTCTGGCTCTTCTTATTATTTTTCATTTTTCTTTCTCGAGAACAAAAATCTGGGCTTCCAAAACCAAAATTTGATCATCAATGGATGTAGTTAATGGAGTCAATCCATCAAAAGAATGAGCTATATTTGCAATTTTCTCATAAAATTCCTTTATCTTCTTATCCACATTAACTGTAAGTATATCTTTGTTACAACATACCCTGTATATATTTGTACATTGCTTCAAAGAATTATCTAGCTGTTTCAACTTTTCATCAATCTTCTTCTTCTCAAATTCAATCACTTGATCAAATGCGGCTCTTTTAGCCTGAGTGAACCTCTCCAATGCTTGCCGGTTTGAAATCTACTGTAAGGATTGAAAATCCTTTGAAATATGCTCACTAATTATCTTAAGCTTGTTGAATGGGGTTGCTTCATTGTCAAACTTGCAATCTGGGACTAGTCTATGTAAAACAGGGATAGACTAATCAATAATCCCTTTATTTGTAGATCCCTCCTTCATTAAGTTTTGTGTAGCCATCATCATGAGTTCAGTAGGACTCATCTCAGTTATATTTTTCTTTACAACCTGCGAGGTGTCAATTGACAACAATGATGGACCTACTATCGGTACCCTACCGGATTCTTCGTTCTTCTCCTCTGATGGTTTATCCTTAATAGCTTCCTTGTAGTGTCCACCCTTGATTTGGACTTATTTTGACTAGAGTTGACTTTTATATTATGCTTGATAGACTTATTTAGACTATATTTTGATGATTTGGATGATGATTACTCATGTGCTTCAGTGACTTATGATTGATGTTAGACACTATTGGGCATATACTATTTTGATTATCTATATGGATGTTGGTACTATCATGATTGATCATGTGATAAATGATGATATATGTACTCGATGGATTTTATATGCTCACTATGTGATGGATTATTGATAAATTAGATTTATCATAGTTTTGATGATGATTATGATTACGCTAACCCTACTTCATGATTACATATGATGAGGTGTTTATGAGATGTGTTTGACTATTGTTTGACTGTCTTCGTGATAGAGACGATTCCACATCACTCATTGCGAGCGGGATGTGTCATCACGATTCTCTAGAACTTGCTTGTTCTATATGTGTATATGTATATGTGGTATAGTCATTTTGTTGTTGCGGGATTTTGCAGGTACCAGACATCAACTCCACCTAGCTTCATAGGTTTGAGCCTGTCTTTAGTTCCAGTGGCTTATGTGGTTCGAAGATGGCATGAGTTTCCCCTCACATACTCTAGGTCTAAGTTGTTCACCACGAGTAGTCAGTATCTTGGCTTAATTCACCTTGTCACTTAGTAAGCTTGGTCTTTTGGTATTATAAGTTCAGTTGATTTACTTGATTATGTTAGAGTAATTATGTGGCTCTTGATGTGGAGTTTTATATTTGGTAATGTTCATTTTAATTTATTTAATTTATAAGTTTTGAATATTTAATTATTTGGTATTTATATTTATTTGATAATTAATGCTGATTGATTTTATGATTATTTAATATTTGATAAACCTTATTGTTGTTTAATAATTATTTAATATTTGTGATTCAATCTTTAATGGTATTTGATTATTTAATTATTTATTTGATCTTCTATGGTTTGATATTTATTTGATATCTTAAATTTATTTGTTTCTTTAATTTATTTTAATAGCTTTTGGTTTATTTGATTTTAATCCCCATTTGGATTATTTATTTACAGCTTATATTTATTTAATAGTTTGACTTTTATTCCTAAGTGGGGTGTATGAACGCATTAATTTAAATAAAGAAATAAAACAATCCCACTTAGCTGAATAAGTATATTTTATTTACCTTACCTACCCTTCACTCTCATTGGTTAAATTCAAAATGGGTGAATAAATTATATTATATGGTGGGTTGGTAAAATATAATCCAAAATGGAATATTTTGATTGGCCGAAATTGAGGCTAGGGTTTTGGATTATTGTTGCTTTCTATTTTCATTCCCGTGAAGTTTTTTGGGTTGGTTGGCTCTTCTTTGGAAATTTCTCTAGCAAGTTTTCTTCCTTGGTTTTGGATTTTCTTCTCTCTTGGTTTTGGCTGGAGCTTGGATTGGATTTGGTTTGGCTTGTGGGAGCTCTTCTTCAACTTCAAACCATTACTTCAAATTTGCAAGTTGGAGATCTTCACTTTGCATTTTGGTTTTCAATGACTTCTCTATGTATGCATTGTGTCTGCAATGTTTTGGGTTTGGGTTGAAATGTTATTCTATAGTTTTATTATTGTTGAAAGGAAATATTTGGGAGGAAACTTTATATTATTTGGGTTTTGTATGGTTACTAGAAAATATGTATTTGGTGTTTACTGTGTATGTCATTCCTGGTTCTGTGAAAAGTCTTGTGAAGTTATTTGATTAGATCTTGGTTTATAGGTTGAGTTATTTTATTGTGTTTATACCCAAGTATTTCTTGTTTCTAGGCATTTATTTTCATATGTTTTTCAATCCCTTTCGTTGAGTTTGGATTTTATTATTTTACCTGAAATTTTTCTAAGCTTTCTGTAAGTTCTGTGCAAAATCGTTGTTTCTGCAAAAGCGTTGTTCTGTATTGCATTTGTGCTGCTCTACGTAGCATAAGCGTTGTCTTATGATACATATGAGTGAATCTGGAAATGTAAGAGTTGTTTTAGGATGCATATGCATGATTTTGGAATGCATAAGCGTTGTTCTTCTTGACAGAAGCGATGTTCCTTTTGGCAAAACTGCTATCTTGTGAGGCAAAAGTGCTAACCTGTCTGTGTTTTGTATTTTCTCAGTTTTGGTCATTTTTGAGTTATTTTTCTGAATTGATTTTTGTACCAGAGGCTTTATTTGAGGTCTATTAATATTTCCCAGTTTTGATGCATTTTGATGGTTTGAGTATATTTATTTCTCTATCCATTGTGTATATTTTAGACTCTCTTCCATGTGGATAGGCCATGGATGATTGAGATGGTTTCTATGTTGTTTTGGACCAGCAAGTGAGTAGGCCTTGCTGTGATGTTATTCTTTATTTGATGGCAACATTTGATGGCTTGATATGCCTTTGTGTTATTGCTGGCCAAGAGGCTCATTTTGCTATATTGATGTTGTTATAGCCTTGTTTATGTTGTAAGAGTATGTGTGGAAGTTGTTGGTTGCATTGAGTATTATTTTCATGTAATTATGTTGGTAGAGCCTCTTGTGATTTATTTTTGGGCCATGTTAGGAGGAGTGGGCTTCCTTGTGATGATCGGGGTCACGAGAGATAGGCTTGCATGAGGTTCCTTGTAAGGATGCATGAAGTCTAGACCACCAGGGCACATTGGAGTTTTTCGTGATTTTTAAAAAAGTGATAACCTAATAATTGATGGGTTGGGTAGTTAGATTAATTAATAAGATGATAAATTGATTTGTACCTCATGACTTAGTCCTAGGGAGGATGTTTTAGGATAATCATGAGAAGGTCATGAAGACGATAAGCTAATCTCCCTTAGTCTCTCATAGGTTGATATGGCTCCACATGTCCATCAGGCTAGTGCCTTGTGTTATTATGTTATTATGTTATGAGGATGGCATGTGATGACACTCCACTCCTACATGTGTTTTCCCTTTATGATTTGTGATTATTCTTATTGGATTAATTTATGTCTTGATGAGTTTTACACCTCTGGGAGTTCATTCTTATTGTATGTGTGAGTTCTTTCTTTAGAGTCCTTGTGTGGTTAGTCTCCTTGGTTATAGGTGTCAGCTTAGGTTTAGAGTATGTGTTGGCACCTTGTGTCATCTTCTAGCACAGGGGGTGGTTCCTTTGGTTCCACATGGTTAGAAGGTTGGTGCTTTTTAGCCATTGGGATGTTCTCTTGGATTCTTCTCGCATGGATGTGGATTCTTCTTCATGATGCACTATGGATGTACCTTGTAGAAGATTTATGTAATCGATAAGATAGAATGCATGCAATGTAACATTCTTGTATATAATAGATGTATTCTTGTAGTAGAAAGAGCTATGCTCATGATGTATTTAATGTACTTATATTTGTAAGATGAATTGTAGTTGGAAATTGGAATTTAGGCATATTTGTATTTGTACTATTGTATAGATGTGAATTTATGAATCATGGAAATAAAGTGGATTATAGTTAGAATAGAATGGAAATGCTTTATGGTTTAGTTGTATTATATCATGGAAAGATTAGAGGCTAGTTAGAATGTTAAATAATCTTGAAGAAGGAATAATTGTAGATTAATAAGTGAATATGTTAGATGTTAATTGGATCTAGTAAATATGGATGATTCACATAGATGCTTTGGTAGAAAGGAAATTATGCATATCATGAGGAATAAGTAATGTTGTAGGTTGCATATCTCATGGTTAAAGAATTAGAATAGGATGCATTAATGAAGGTGAAATATACCTATCGTGTGTGTAGTATGTTATTGTGGAAATGAATTAAGTAATGATGTTAAAGTACCCTAGAGAAAGATTATTGATGTTGTGTTATTTCCGCTTGCGTTAATTGATGAAATGAGAAATGATGTATGTTCATATTGGTTAGTTGGTTAATGAATGTAAATAGATGGAGATGTATATGTTGCATTAGCTATTATTAGATGCTAATTAAGAAAAAAATTATCTCCATTTGTGTATTATTGTTTAGTTTCTTTAGGGTATTTTGGCGGGCATTACATTCCTCACTTGCACTGGTGGCTTTGCCACTTGGTGTGGTCTCTGTAAGTGTCAGTTTCTCTCTAGGAACTGTAACCTCAACCTGTACATTTGTATCATATGCAATAGTATCATGTACAATATCAATCTTTTTATTCTCTGTATTAGCCGATGTCTCAATATTTGAATGTACACTTGTATCTACCGGGGGCTTAATTTCCACTATCTTAATGTTCTTCAAAATTGAGGGTGAAGTACCCATAATACCCTTTCCTTTCCCTTCAACTGGGGTGTTTGCACTGTTTGTCTTTGATTCCGATGAAGTAAAGAAACCTCTGTTCTCTTAAAAGAACTTAGCCCATGCCTTTTGAGTCTCCTTTATTATCTCATTTACCCTTCCTAGCATAAGATTGGTTATTCTATGTTTGTTGTTAAAGAATTTTCTATCTGCAACCTCAAATGTCATCCATTTCCTCTAGTGTAATAGAAACACAAACATATAACAATTTTTGAATTTTAATATGCCTGTCTTCCTATATTGCTGATAGCCTTCTAGCATCTAACATATTATATAGTTCTGTTGGTATTTGGTGTCAATTTCTATCAAGGCTTTCTTATAATTATCTAAATGATCATAGTAAAACTGTACATTCTTTAAAATCCCATCTTTATTGATTTCGTCTACTAACTCTACACAAGTTTTTGGTGGAATGATAGTTACATTACCAATTTGAATAGCCATGTCAATGCCATTCTTCTTCTTCCTTTTTGCAGTACCAGATGGAGCTGAAGTGGTTACTTTTGGTTCTTGTTGATGTGCCGGTAACTTGAATGTAACTTTCCTAAGCGGTTGCTTTTTAACCTCTACCTTTGTTTCCTCTATTTTCTTCTTTATAACCCTCTTGAATGCCAAGGGTGTATCATCCTCAGATTCAGACTTTGTTGTAATACGCTCGATGTGTACTTTTGGATCCTTCCTCTTCTTGCCTTTCTCTGAGACAACATCAATTAATGCTTTGATGTCCAGTGAAACCTTCTAAACAAACTTACTTGCCTTTCCTTCCCACTTCTCTCTCTTCTTCCGGTTGAGCTCTATTTCAACCTCTTGTGTTTTCTATTTTGTAATACCACAGGGCTTCTTAGCCTCATCAATAGGTGCATTAATCAACATTTTTGCATAAGCCTCAAGAATCTATGCATCAACTTCATAGCCCATTTCCTCAATCCAAATCTTCTGGGGCTTAACTGCTTCCATAAGTGTTTCATCCTTCTTCACCATGAAGCATATGTCGGTTGAGTATTTTTCAACAATATGCTTAGGAACCCTTTCCCTAGATTTCATAGACTTCTGGAATCCCTTAAAATAACCTCATACTTTATCATCTCTCTGACTGCCTAAAGTAGCAAGTGACTATTTCAATTGTCTCCCTACTGGGATATCAAATGACCATTGCCTCTTCCCAAAACCAAGAGTGTCATTCATGAAAAATAATATTTAGTAGACAATTAAGTTGCCATATTGGAAATTCCCTTTCTTTTCTCCTGTAATCTTTCCTAGGTTTATTAACAGTTCATCTAACATCCAACCACATAGATCTAATTTCTAGTTTTCTCTCATCATTTTGTAAGCTACGAAAAATGTAGGAGCTAGAAACAGAATTCAGTCGCTTTGACAAAGTTACCTTATAAACGATGATTATGCTACCAAATCTAATGTTTGTGTCGGTAATAGTGCTTATTCTCATAGATCTTCTATCAGATGTCATGCTAGTGATTTTGTTGACATAATCATTCAAAACCTTCTTATCTGGACATTGCCCAACCTGTGGTAAACCAGTGATTGCCCTGATAGCTTTCTTGGTGATCTTGTAATGTCTATCCAACCAGATAAACTCTCCATGTACTCTTCTTAAAACATACCTTATGATTTTATGTTTGAATTCCAAAATGTTCAGAATGTCTGTAAACCCTAAGTCTTCAATGTGCTTATATTCCAGTTTGATCTTTCTGGAATCTCCCATAAGCTCGCACATGTACATGCTCTTTATATCAGATGCCCCCAAATTCTCAATTTGACAGTTTATGTATGCCCTAACATCTTCAACATAAAAAAATCCCTCTAGAACACGGGAAAATGCTCCAACCGAGTCATCCAGGGTAGCCACATGTGAATACTACTTGAAAATTGTCTTAGGGTGGTCCTTGACCTCTACAATAGTCGGATTTTCAACAAAGATAGGAATAGATGATGATCTTGATTCCATGATTAAAGATAAATACCTATTGATCACTTTCGGTGAAAACCCTTAACAAACTCTTCCAATCATTGGTGAAAATCGCTCAAGAAGAAATCTGATTTCTCTGAAATGCCTTTGATCACTCTTAGTCATTGTTAATCACTCTACAATCGCTCTGAATGCAAGGTGATTAAAAATGAAGTGAATTCGACCTTTTATTCTCCAAAAAAAAATGTAATCTTCTATTGACATCAATGACTATCGGTAAAAGATATCGAATCTTGAACAGAACACCTCCATGCCAGATAAGCATTTCCAATGTCTGGAACATCTTCTAGAACCTCTTCCCGAGGTATATGCATTATTTTCATGAATTTTGTCTACCGCTAAGGCATCTGCTTTAGTTACCAGTTGAGCTACCTACCGGTGTAGGAGCAACCTCCTTTGCCGAATAAGTAACCGGTGCATTTCCATCTGCTGATTATTCTTCAGTTTTCCTGACCCATCTCTGAGTATGATCTTGTTGGATTTCACTAACCTTTTCTTTCCCTTTCTCATTTGATCCCCCATTACTAACGGGTGGATTTCTACTTCTAGAGAATTTAGCAATATGTCCAACATCATTACATGCATAACATGTAACATTGTTCCTTTGAATTGCTTTGCTAAAACTGATGAAATTGCTTGATCTACATTGATTAGTCATATTTCCAAATTTTCCACATGCATAGCATTTAACATTCATTCTGTAATCTTCTGTCTTATGACCATACTTATTGCATTTAGAAGATTTACCCGAAGCAGAATCAGGGTTGTGATTTGCTTTGTTTCTACATTGCCTACCCATGTGACCAAATCTATTGCAAATAAAACATCTACCATTAAATTTATAAGCATTAAACTGCCTTACTGGTGCTTTATGGTTTTGATCTTCATTAGCAGTACTAGAACTCTGTCCTTGCTCAAATCCAAGTCCATTGGAATCTCCAATCTGCCTTTGTCTCTTCAATAAATCATCTAGCTCTGCTGAACTAATCTTGAATTTCTCTTTGTAGTCACTTGTAGTAGTTAAATCATCTCTTAGAGTTATCATTTGTCTCTCAAGATCTTGTTCATCACTTTGGGATTGTACTAAATCAATTCTCAACATATCATTCCCATGAACCAACCTACCACATTCTTTAAATTTGTTCTGTAGGGATACAAAAAGATTTTCTTCCTTTTTCTTCTCATCCTCAATCTCTTTAGACATTCTCATAGTTATAGCTTTTATTTCATTTCTCATGACCATATTCCCCTGACTCAAGTTCTAACATTGTTCCTTAAGTGTATCTTTCTCTTTATCATCCTGATTTTGCAAAAGTTCCTTCCTCCTAGCTTGAACAAATGATATCCTTTCCTGTAGGACAAGAATGAATTCCTTAGCAGAATTCAATTCATCTTGTAGCTTTAAGTTCTTCAACCTTTCAGCATCATAATCTTCAAGTGCCATCTCAAGTTGCTTCTCCAAACCCATGTCCATGGATTCTAGATTCAGGATCTCCTTCAAGCTATTAAACTTCCCCCGAGGTACAAAGCTCTGATACCAATTATTGGAATCCAATAACACTGAGAGGGGGAGGGGGTGAATCAGTGTTATACCAAGAAGACCAATTTTAACCTTATTAAAACATGCATACACCAACCGGTAATCAGTACATACAAAATTGAAAGAAGTAAATCAACCAATAAGACAATCACATAAATGAGAACCATAACACACATAATTATATATGGAAAACCTCAAAGAGGAAAAACCACAGTGGGATTTGTGACCCACAATGTCAATCCACTCGCCATATGAAGAGATATTACAAAATATAAGGGACCTACACTTGCAGGAAGGCTCACAGCCTAGAGCACATTGCTCAATCACAAAAGGAGCCTCACTGACTACATATAAATATAGACTACAATTTGAAGAACTGGTGCATTGCAAAAGATAACATCTTCTATGATAGAATACAATTCTGGTTAAGCTTTGTTTTTTCCAGTCTGAAACCCTAAACCCTTTGTTGGAATAGCGCTTACATAAATATCCTCACATACATAATCTCTCTGATATATTTCACATCATATTACATCCACATCTCCATTATCATTACAATACCTTATCCATATCAAAATGATCTAATCCAACTGACCTATATACCCTATACAACTTATCATGACTTATGTCAGCTTACAAAGATTATTACAATATCAAATTACATGTCGGCTAGATAACATAAATATATGAATATCAAAAGCAATTGCCAATGCTCGATCCAAGAGATGTCGACCTCCAATACCGATAACCATATTCTAAACCATGTCGGCCTGCATTACCGGTAACCAAAGAAATCCTTCTCTCTACCAGAGCCAATGCCGGTGTATTGTCTATGAAGTTCTTGTCGATACACAATTGAACCAAAAAATGAAGCTGGAATAAAATACCATGTTTCCATCATTGACAACATAGTGAAACCAACCAATTGAGTGTCAATTTCCAACACATACAAGAAGAAGAATCACCTGAAACAATGAACAAGTGAATTTCTGCCTCATGACTTAAATGGAACCCAAAACATTCAATGAGGCCAACAAAAGTGAGAAATGGATGGATGCAATGGAAGAAGAGCCACAACAGATTGAAAAGAACAAGACTTATGAATTAGTTCCTAGACTAGCAGATAAGATTGTCATAAGTACTAAATGGGTCTACCGGAACAAGATGAATGAAGAAGGTAAGATTTTTAGGGATAAAGCAAGGTTAGTGTGCAAAGGGTTTTCTCAAGTAGAAGGAATTGATTTTGAAGAAACATTTGCACTGGTTGCAAGACTTGAGGCTATTAGAATGTTTTTAGTATTCTCTGCCTTCAAAGGATACAAGGTATATCAAATGGACGTCAAGTCTGCTTTCTTTGATGGTAATTTGGAAGAAGTCTACATAGAACAATCAAAAGGTTTTCTATTGCATGATGATGAAACTTTTGTATGCCGGTTGAAGAAAGCATTGTATGGTTAAAGAAGGCTCCAAGAGAATGGTATTCAAGGTTGGATAAGTATCTTAATGATCAAGGTTTTAGAAAGGGAAGCGCAAATAATAATATGTACATCAAAGAAGATGGAAATCACTTGATTATTGTTGTTGTATATGTGGATGATATAATATTTGGAGGCAACAAGGATATCTTGTGTAAAGAGTTTGCTGATAAGATGCAATCAGAGTTTGAGATGTAAATGCTTGGAGAGATGTCATATTTTCTTGGTTTGCAAATTTCATAATAAGGTAAAGGAATTTTATCTCTCAAACCAAGTATGCCAGAGATATGTTGAATAAGTTTCTGATGGAAGACATCAAACCAATAAGTACCCCCATGGTGACTGGATGCAAGTTGAGCAAGGTTGAGGAGTCACCGAAAGTGGATCAGACCCTATATAGATCCATGATTGGTAGTCTGTTATACCTTACTGCCTCAAGAACAGATATAGTGCAGGCAGTATGTATGCTAGCAAGATTTCAAGTTGCACCTAAATAGTCACATGGGAATGCAATTAGAAGAATCTTCAGGTACCTACAAGGAACACTTAATTATGGATTATGGTATCCAAATCAAGGAGATTTCACTTTACAGGCCTAATTGATGCTGATTGGGCATGCTATATTGATGACTGGAAAAGCACAAGCGGTGGTGCAATCTTTTTTAGGTGACCGGCTAGTTTCATGGCACACCAAGAAGTAGGATTCAATATCCTTATCTACTACTGAGGAAAATATATTGCTACTACTACATGTTGTTCTCAGGTGTTATGGATGAAGCAGACCCTCAAGGAAATTAAGATAAAAATATCTAACCCTATTTAAATCCGATGTGATAACTCAAGCGAAATCAACATTTCAAAGAATCCGTATATGCACTCTAGGATAACGTAAATTGCTATCAAACACCACTTTCTTAGAGAGAAGGTTGCAGAGAAATAAGAAAATGTAGAATATGTTCCTATAAGTGAACAAGTTGCTAATATCTTCACAAAACCTCTAACAAGGGAGATCAGACGTCTGTATGGAAGTACCGATTGGTTTGAAGCTTTGGGAATCTATTTATTCAATTTGTCTATCTACCAAAGTCACAAACAACTTGACTAGGAGAGTAACTTCACTGGGGGAGAATGTGCTCATCAGTTTATGTTTGTGGTTGTTTTCAGTGTCTATTCAATTTGTACTTAATAAAAATCACAAAGTGGACCACAGGGTGAAAGGGAAAAGTAGTCTGGCCTACCAGGAGATAAAGTATAATAGTTCATGAATTACATACAAAGGAGGAGACCTCAGAAAGTTGTTCTGGCCCATTGTCATTATTGTCAAAGGGGGAGAAATTTCACAGTTGGAGAAAGAACAACAATTGGAAATAGTGCATATTGTGAGCCTGGGTTGTGGAGGTTAACCCAATAATATGGGTGTTGAAATCAATGCCAAAGGGGGAGATTGTTGGCATTGTATTGTCATTGATGTCAACTGGTAAGTATGTCAACCAATATGCAAGATATTGTTACTGACATTGGAGATTGTTGGCATGTTGATGTCAACCGGTAAGAAAGAAAACCCAGTAAGTGTAGTCCGAGATAGCATGTTCTAATTGACAAAATAGAGGAGTACATGATATGAAGGTTAACCGGTTAGTGTATACCAGTAGCATGTTTGATCGGTGATCAAAGTTGAACCAACATGATCAAGTGAGTTGGATGCTGACAAAGATGTCATGTGGACTCCAGGTGGTGAACGTGTAGTGGTAGGTGAATGGTGCATTGACGAGGTAGCTGCCGACTAAGTCCATATTAAATGTTGACTACTAAAATCATGGATCAGTTACAGAGGATTTGAGCTCAAAGTAGATCAAAGGGCAAAGATTTTATTCTTTGACATCATGATCAAAGAAGGATATTTGATCATCTTATTGATCTGGAGAAAGAATCTGATAGATCATTTATTGTGATCGACAAAATCAAGACTGATGAACAGAGTCCAGTTTGCTAAATATAGTAAATGTTCATAGGAAGAATAAAAGTGGACAGAGCTTTTTACTATACTATTGCAAGTTGTCGATTCAAAAAAGATGAGGTCTGATTTGATATGGATCAAGGTCGGTGAAGAAAACGCTATGCACATGAAGTTTGAGTTTTTGTTTTGGTGAGAAAGCATATATATAAATATGCAGATGAAAAACTTAAGTATGTCGATACAAGATGCTTGATAAGAGATTTATGATAAAGTGAATCTCTATGAGGCAAGAGTTGATCAGTCTAAGTGTGATAGAAAATATTGAAGTGACTAAGTGTTGGAGAAGAATTGGTAAGGAAGCTTTAATCGGCAAGGGCTAAGGTAACCGGTAAACTATTATAGAGGTTAACAATCTGTTAAACCAACATTGTTTGAACCGGTAAGATAGCAGTAGAGAGTGAAGGAGAGCAAAGTGAGTTTCAGAGAAGATCCAACAAGGTTAAAACTGAGTTGTAGAAGATTTAGAAAGTAAGAATAGAAGACCCATAGAAAAGAGAAGTAGTGAAATGGAGAAGAAGTTTAACCGGTAGAGTGAACAGTTTCCAAATTTTATAAACCTCATTTGTAACTAGGTGTTTATCATTTTATTGATTTATATGTCATTGTATTTCACAAAGTGGGTCCTCGATGTAGGGGTTGGTGCTCCTTGAGTTGGTTCTCAAAATAGAATAGGGGTTGGTGCTCCTTTGGGTAGGTGCCCATAAATTGCTAGGGTTTGGTGCTCCTTGGGTTGGTGCCCTAAACATTGTAAAACTATTATTTCAATGTGACTCTGGATTGGAGTAGTAGATCTCTAGCAACATTTCTCACCGAGGTTTTGCCCACATTAGGTTTTCCTCATATATCCAATGTTATGTGATGTGCTCTTGTGTATAATTTCTTATTAGTGCTTTCATTATCCTACTGGTTGCACACATTATTTGAAATTGTTTATAATCACTAATTCACCCCCCCTCTTAGTGATATCTTGTGTTTTACACCATCCATGTGGGTCTCTATCATTTCCTTCAAGCTTAGGGTTTAGGGTTTGAGTCTCCTTGATCAAGAATTTTTTGTTAAAACCCTTAAACCTGTTATATTTTTGTGTTGCATTTTTAACTTAAGCTTGAGGGTAATCTTGTCGTTGGGAGGGGCCATGTCTTTTTTCCTAGGCTATAATCTGGTTGGTTAGCCCCCTTGTTATTTTTCTCCTAAGTCTAAATGTTTAATTTTTTATTCCCCCGTGCGTGGGCCCCCTTTTCCTTTCCCGCAATGCCCCAATGACCTAAGTGGACCATCCTACTCATCATGAGATTGCGAGGTGCTGCCATTTGTCTCAGAGTGGCCAAGTGTCACAATGTTGTTGGCCAAGGTGGACGTTGAAAGGTGTTTTAAATCATAGGTCAGTGGGAATGTGTTAAAGCTCGTACAACTAAAGGTTCTCCCTTTCTGCATGTGCATTAAATGAATGTTGATGTTTTAACCTCGATCAAAAGGTGCTCAACAGTTAAGCGGTTAATTTGGGAGTCACCGTGGCAGGGAGATTAATGTTCAAATAGATCTGATGGTCCTCATGACCCCACAATCGAAGGTGCAAGGATGCTAATCTTCACGACATCGCGAGATTATGCCATGTGTCCATGTTGGGGGATCAATGTTGAAGGTGGGGCCGATGGGATGACTTGTAAGGCAAGATAGTCGCAAAATTTTCTTATTGGATGAGAGTGGGGTCATTTTGTAATGTGGAGGTCAATATTAGATTGACTATTGATGACTGCTTGATTCTCCAGTGTTGAGGCAAATCTATGGTGGAGATTTAAACTTGATTCAAAATTGTTTGCCGCCATTTCTTTGTAGAGGTTCAGAGCAGTAATGGTGGAATAGTTGTAAGATGTTATCATGATAGTCCACATAAGCCTTGACAAAATCTGACCCAATGACATGGCATGTATGAAGTGTATCAAAAGACACCTATCGAAAAGATGAACGGTTACCTTGCTGACATATTTGATGATTGTAACCGACTTTGTAGCCATGATTGTGAGTCGATAGACTCAGAGTTCCACACAGATGCTGATTAGGACTGACAGAGTGACTTGGATGATGTTAATAAGGACATGTAGCTTCCAGAGGGCAAAGGACAAATATAATATGCAGAGGTCATTTCTTACAGAGTTAATGGTCTATTTAATGAGAAGGTTGGTGATCTCTTTAGGGAAGGTCAAGAGGGGGTGGAGAAGACATTAATGGTGAACTAGGTGAATATTTTTTGCAGGGCTCAAGGTGATTGAAAATGGTTGGATCAGATATGCTAGATTGATCAAGTTTGCCAAAAATAGCAACCATGTGCAGAAGGTGAACAATATAGAGAAAAAGAAGAAGAAAATAGAGTAGGGTCATTCAATGTGGTGGTTAATTCAAGGAGGGAAACTCAATCTTGCAGGCCATATCCTTGAAGAGAAGATTTAGATTACAAAACTTAGTAATCTACGTACAAAACTAAAGACATTTAATTTGAGTGGCTAGTCAGAGATCATTCTAAAGATAAAGAATAAAATCTTGTTGGATACTAATAGCCGATAGAAGGAAGAGGGAATTTATGATGATTCAACATTGGTAGATGTTGTTGCTGAGACAATGAATAAGGTAGAAACAAAGTAATCTAATTTTAGTAGATGATGATGTTGAAAAAGGGAGGGAGCTACAAAATTGTGTTGTTGTTGTGGTGAAGAGAGTATTGAAGAAGAACAGAGAGTGGAGTTGTGTGTAGCTGCCAAGAGAGAAAACAAAACATTCTAAAAAGAAATGCTATAGTAGAGAGAAGAGGACAACCAGATAGAGGAAGAGGAAGAGACAGAGGCAAAACCAGATATAGAGAAAGAACATCAGTAGACATAATTTTTTAAGTGTTACAAAACACATTTGTAATAAGGTGCATAATTTGTATTTCTAATATCATCCACTTGTAATCTCTGAGTGGGCGCTCAGAGTAGGGATAGGTTCTCATTTGAGTTGCATCTCATAAAACTAGGGGTTGGTTCTCCTTGAGTTGGTGCTCAAAATATTAGGGGTTGGTGCCCTAAAACATATTATAATAAGTGATTCCTTGTGAGGCTAGATTGGAGCGGTAGACACCAACAACTATTCTCACTGAGGTTTTTCCCACACTAGGTTTTCCTCGTATATTTGGTGTTATGTGATGTTTTTTTTTTTTTTTGTGTGTTCTAAATTTATTTTCATTCATAGTATCTGTACACATAAGTTAAAATTTTAAAATACACTAATTCACCCCCTCTTAGTGTCCATTTGTGCTCAACAATTGGTATCAGAGCCTAGGTTCCCACTGTAGTAAAAGCTTTTTCTAGCTTGGGTAGATTTTTGTTTGTGAACACAATGGATAGAAATGAATCCTCATCTTCTAAAGAACCTATTTTTGATGGCACCAACTATGCCTTTTGGAGTAGAAGAATGGAAACCTACTTGTCTTCCCTAGGATTTGATGTTAGGATGTCAGTAAAAAATGGTTATAATATCCCTCAAGTTCCTCCTATTGACCCTGATGCAAAAAGGGAATATGAGAACAATACCAAAGATAAGAACACAATATTAAGTGGTGTATTAGATGCAAAGTTTGTCAAAGTCATGCATTGCACATCAACAAAAGAAACTTGGGACAAGCTGCAAAAGATATATGAAGGAGATGCTAAAGTGAAAGAAGCCAAACTGCAAAATCTAAGAACTCAGTTTGAAAGTCTAAAAATGAAAGAAGAAGAGAAGATAGTTGATTATTTGCAAAGAGTTGATGACACTTTGAGTGCTATAAGAAGACTTAGAGAGGAAGTCAAGGATGAAGTTACTGTCAAAAAGGTTCTGAGATGATTAACTTTAAATTATGATCCAAAAGTCTCAGCTACTGAGGAAGCTAAAGACTTAACAACTTTCTCTATGGATGAATTGTTTGGCTCTCTATCTGCCTATAAAACTCAAAAGAGGCTTAGGAAAGTACAAAGGTAAGCTGCCTTTCAAATGTTTCAACTACAAAAAGATTGGACATTTTGCGTCTAAATGTCCTTATGGAGAAAAGGTTGAAGATGGACAAAAAACCATGAAGTCATTTGGCAAAGAAAAAATGAAGAATTCTTATAAGCCAAGGAGAAGAAGTTTTAAGAATAAGAGCAGTCTTTACACTTTTGAAGATGATGCTTTTGATGAAGAGAGTGTCTCTAAAGATTACTGCAGTGAAGATGAAAGAGAAGTTAATCTCTTTATGGACCAAGGAGTACTAAATGATGTTCAAGTTGGTAGTGATGAAGAGAAAGAAGTTGAAGCCGTAGTTGACGTAGAAGGTGAAATTATAAGTGCTCTAGAAGAACTAAGAAAAGTAAGAAAAGATTTCAATAAGTTCAAGTATGTTGTTGTCGAAGAAGAATAACGGTTAAACAAATTGTTAGAGGAGTCAAAGACAATAGTTTCTGATTTGAAGATCTAATTTGAATAAGCAAAAAGGATGTATGAATTGACTAAATCAGATTTAGAAAACAAAGAGAAAGAATATCAAAAGTTGGAGGAAGAGATTGTGGGCCTCAGAAAAGAACTTGAAAAGAAGAGAGATAAACTAAACATGAGGATTAAGTTTGATGGTAGCACCAAAGCATTAGACAAAATGTTAAGAAAACAAAAGTATAGCTAGGACATGAATGGAGTTTAATTTGAAAATGGATAATTTTATAATAATAAAGATTCATCAAACAAGGAGATACTCTTCACCTCTTCAAGTGAAAGTGAAGTCAAACAAACCTTCACAATCAACAAGCCCAATGAGATGAAGACATACACTGCTGCTACAAAGAATTAGTCAAGAAACCAACATGCTAATCCTAAAAGAAAAACCAATATTGATAATGGGGGCTTCACAAAGGTCAAGGATACATGAAGGGTGAGCTCAAGAAGACCGAACTTGTTGGAATCCAAGAACACTGAGAGGAGGGGGGGGGGTGAATCAGTGTTCCACCAGAATGATCAATTTTAACCTTATTAAAACATGCATTCACCAACCAATATAACAGTACATATAAGATTGAAAGAAGTAAACAAACCAATAAGACAATCACACAAGTGAATACCATAACACAGAGAATTATACATGGAAAAGCTCAAAGAGTAAAAACCACGGTCGGATTTGTGACCACAATATCAATCCACTAGGCATATGAAAAGATATTACAAAATATAGGGGCCTGCACTTGCATGAAGGCTTACAACCTAGAGCACACTGCTCAATCACAAAAGGAGCCTCACAGACCACATACAAATCCAGACTACAATTTGAAGAAATGAGTGAACTACAAAGATAGTATCTTCTATGCCTGAATACAGTCCTGATTAAGCTCTATTTGTTCTGGTCTGAAACCCTAAACCCTTACTGGAATAATCTCTTACATAAATTTTGTATTACAAAACATTATCACATTATTCTATCCTTACATATTACAAAATGATCTAGTCAACTGACCTATATACCCTTACAATCCTTCATGACTTATGTCAACTTACATAGATAATTACAAAATGAATATACATTTCGGCTCAATAACATATATACACAAATATCAAAATCAATTGCCGATGTCAGATATCCCAAAAATGGCGTTCGCCTCCAATACCAATAACCTGATGAAGTCATGCCGACTTGCAATGTCGGTACCCAAATAATTCCTCCCAACCGGTGAAGATACCTGTTGGTGCTGGTGAAGTGTCTGTTGGTAAACAACCAAACCAAAATGTGAAAGCTAGAACATGCTGCCATCAATGAAAACATATTGAAACCAATCAAATGAGTGTCAATTGCCAACATCTCCCTCTTTGGCATTGATGACAATACTCATTTGAAAAATGATACTGGTTTCCATCTGTTGGTTTCATTCTAAGACTGCTCCTCTTGAGATGACTATCCATATGAGATCATGATCAATACAAAATACTCCATACCTCCATATCTCCCGATGCCAAGAATATATTTTTCACCTATACCTCCTCCTTTGATATCAATGCCAAAAAAATACCAGAAACCGGGACGAAGAATGAAAGTCTGTACAAAGAATGTCACAAAATATCTTACCGGAGCTAAATATATTTGAAAATTTCCGAATAGGCTTTATCCAAAAGCTCTAGATAGGTATCCCAACCTGATTTGAGTGTGTCGGAAATATATAAAAGTCCACTAAGCATATGGGCATATGACTCTTTATCCTTAAGTTCTGTTAGTGTGGGCTTATAAACCATATCAATACACTCCTTCTTATGTACACTTAATGAGTCCAATCAGGGACTCACGAATCCTCTAAGACCTCTGGCTCTCCTTATAATTTTATCTTTATCCCTCTCAAGAGCTGAAACTTGAGCTTCCAAAACCAAAATCTGACCATCAATAGCTGCTGTTAAAGAATTTGATCCATCAAAATAATTGACTATACCTACAATCTTCTCCTAAGTATCCTTAATCCTTTTATTTGTCTCTACTGTAAGTAAACCTGTGTTACAACATACTCTATAAATATTAGTACACTGCCTCAAAGTATTATCAATCAACTTCAGCTTATCATTAATCTCCTCCTTCTCCGACTCAATAATATGATCAAATGTTGCTCTCTTAGCTTGTGTAAACCTCTCCAGTGCCTATTGGTTTGATATCTACTGTAAAGATTGAAAATCCTTTGAAATGTGCTTTGTGATTATTTTAAGCTTTCCAGATGGGCTTGCTTCTTTGTCAATTTTTCACTTCGGGACAAGTCTCTGCAAAATAGGGATTGATTGATCAATAACTCCTTTGTCCATAGATCCTTCCTCTCTCATATTCTATGCAACCATCATCATGAGCTCATTAGAACTCATCTCGGTTATACTTTTCTTTTCAACCTGTGAGGTGTCAATTGACAATAATGATGTCACTATCGGTTCCCTACCAGATTCCTCTTTCTTCTCTTCTGAGGGTTTAACTTTTATAGCTTCCTCTCTTGCATTGGTTGCTTTTCCACTTGGTACATTAATAGTTACTCTCAGCTCCTCCATATGATTTGTGATCTCAACCTATACATTCAGATCTAGAGGACTATTGTCCTCAACATTTGTAACTTGTACACTCTTTGATTCTGCCGATATCTCAAAATTTGTGTCGTGTACATTAGTTTCTATCGAGGGCTCTATATGCAATATATTTTTCAAAATTGTAGATGTGCAACCCACTATACCTTTACCTTTCCCTTCAACTGGGATGTCTATAGTATTACTTTTAGCCTTCGGTAAAGTATAAAAACTAGGGTTTGCTGCAAAGAATTTAACGCATGCCTTGTGGGTCTCAGTAACTATCTCATTAACCCTTCCTAACATAAGACTGACTATCTTGTGCTTGTTGTGAAAGATTTTCCTATCTGCAACCTCAACAGTCCTATGCAACTCCTCTGGAGTAATGGATGCACAAGCAAATAACAACTCTTCAATCTTTATATGCTTGTCCTCTTCCATAGCTGATAATCTTCTAGCATCTAAGTTGTCATATAACTGTGTCGGTATTTTATTTTCAATTTCTAATAAGGCTTTCTTATATATATCCAAATACAATAAAACCGCTTCCTCAACTTCTGTACGTTCATCATCATCCAAATGCTCATAATAAAATTTTACATTCTTCAACATATACAACTCCTTCTGGGACATGCGAAAAAGCGCCAACCAAATCATCCAAGGTGGCTATATGTGGCCATCGCTTGAAAATCAGCCTAGGACGGTCCTTGACCTCAATAACAGTAGGATTTGCAATAAAAGTTGGTGCAGAGGATGATCCCGCTTCCATGATGAAAGATAAATACCTGTGAAATAGTTGCTGGTGAAAACCCAAAGAACTATTCTGATCGCTGGTGAAATCACTCAAGAAGATATCAATCAAACTGAATTGCCTTAGACTCACTCTAAATCTCTTTGAATGCAAAGTGATCAGAAATGAAGTGGATTCAACCTTTTAACCTCCAAGAAAAACCCTAATCCGTCATTGATATGAATGACTTCCAGTGAAAGATATCGGATCTCGGTCTAACATCTCCATGCCGGATAAGCATCTCCAATGTCTAGAACATCTTCTAGAACCTCTTCTCGGGACATAAGAAATATTGTCATGAATTTTTCCTACCCCTAAGGCATCTGCCTCAGTTGCCAGTGCAGGAGAAACCTCCTCTGCTAGTTGAGTAACTAGAGCATTCCCATTTGTTGATTGATCATCTAACTTCCTGACCCATTATGATCTTGCCGGATTTCATTAACCTTCTCATTTCCTTTATCACTTGATCCATCATTGTTAACCGGTGGATTTTTGCTTCTACAGAACTTAGCTATGTGTCCAACCTCATTGCATGCATAACATGTAACATTGTTCTTTTGAATTACTTTGCTAAAATTGTTATAATTGCTTGACCTGCATTGATTAGCCATATGTCCAAATTTTCCACATGCATACATTTAACATTCATTCTACAATCTTTTGTCTTATGACCATACTTATTTCATTTTGAACATTGATCAAGAGCAAAATTATATTTTTGATTTTCTCTATTTCTACATTGCCTAGCCATGTGACCAAATTTATTACAAACAAAGCACCTACCATTAAATTTGTAAGAATTAAGATACCTTACAGGTGCCTTCTGATTTTGATCTTCATTTGTAGTACCAGAGCTCTGACCTTGTTCAAATCCAAGTCCACTGGAATCTCCATTTTGTCTTTGACTTTTCAATAACTCATCAAGTTGTGTAGAACTAACCTTGAATTTTTCTTTGTACTCACTTGCAGTAGTCAGATCATCTCTCAGAATTATCATTTGTCTCTCCAGTTCTTGCTCATTACTCATGGATTGTACCAAATATGTTCTCAACATCCCATTCTCATGAACCAACTGGGTGCATTCTTCAAATTTGTCTTTCAGAGATATAGCAATATTTTCTTCCTTCTTCTTTCAATCTTCAATCTCCTTTGACATCCTGATAGTTAAGGCTTGCATTTCATTCCTCATGACCATGTTCTCCTGACTCAAATTCTGACATTTCTCTTTAAGGAAATCATTCTCTTCATTATCTTGATTTTGCAATAGTTCCTTCCTCCTAGCTTGAACAAATGACAACCTCTCTTGTAGGATAAGAATGAATTCCTGAGCAGAATTCAATTCATCTTGTAACTTCAATTTCTTCATCCTTTTAACATCACAATCTTCAAGTGCTACCTCAAGTTGCTTCTCCAAATTGATATCCATGGATTCCTGATGTAGGATCTTCCTCAAGTGGTTAAAATTCCTCCAAGGCACAAGGCTCTGATACTAATTGTTGGAATCCAAGAACACTGAGAGGGGGGGGGGGGGGTGGTGAATCGGTGTTCTACCAGAATGATCAATTTTAACCTTATTAAAACATGCATTCACCATCCAGTATAACAATAAGCCAATCACACAAATGAATACCATAACACAAAGAATTATATGTGGAAAACCTCATAGAGGAAAAACCACGGTGGGATTTGTGACCCATAATATCAATCCATTGGCCATATGAAAAGATATTACAAAATATAGTTCCTTGCAATAAGGCTTACATCCTAGAGCACACTTCTCAATCACAAAAGGAGCCTCACTGACTACATACAAATCCAGACTACAATCTAGAGAAATGAGTGAACTGCAAAGATAGCATATTCTATGCCTGAATATAGTTTCAGTTAAGCTCTGTCTATTTCGGTCTGAAACCCTAAACCCTTCTCGGAATAACCTCTTACATAAACTTCACATTACAAAACATTATCACATTCTCCTATCCTTACATATTACAAAAATGATATAATCAACTGACCTATATACCCTTACAATCCTTCATGTCTTATGTCGGCTTACATAGATAATTTCAAAATGAATATACATGTCGGCTCAATAACATATATACATAAATATCAAAATCCATTGTCGATGCTGGATCTCCCAAAATGATGTCGGCCTTCAATACCAATAACCTGATGAAGTCATGTCAGCCTATAATGCTAGTACCCAAAGAATTCCTCCCAATAAGTGAAGATACCTGCCAGTGCCGATGATGTATCTGTCGGTAAACAACCAAACCAAAATGTGAAAGCCAAAATATGTTGGCATCAATGACAACATATTGAAACCAATCAAATGAGTGTCAATTGCCAATATAACTATGCTTCTCCAAGAAGACAAATGAGAAACCACTTCAATAATAACTAGTATGTACCTCAATTGCATGGCTACTTCTATAAATGTAATACTTATGGTCACAAAAATGCAGAATGTAGGCTTATTCATAGGTCTCCTTCTAGTTTTGAAAGTAGAAATCAATTTGCTACTCCTAGGGATATAAATGTTGTTTGTTATCATTGTAATGAGTATGGTGATAGGAGTTATGAATGTAGGAGAACTATATCTTAGTCCTACAATAGATTTTCAAACTCATCATTCAATGTAAATGTAAAATGATATCATTGTCAAAACTTGGGCCACATTAAAAAACATTGTAAGATTAGAGTAGCCAAATAAAAGAATAAAATGTCACCTTTGGAACCAAAGACAAAACCAGATTAGAATGTAATAATAGAAAAGAAGCAAGAATCAAAACAAGTTTGGGTTGAAAAAGAAAAGGACAAAGCCGAGTCAAGTTTGATTGTCCAAACTGCCCTACATGCAGAAAGGAAGAATTTATGAGTAGTAGACAGTGGTTGCTCCAACCACATGACTGGTGATAAGAAGAAATTTATCAAATTAGAAGAATGGAATGGTGATTTAGTAAGGTTTGGAGATAACTCATTAATGAAAATCAAGGGTAAAGGTACACTAAAAATTGATGGTAAACTAAAAGCTCATGATGTATATTATGTGTGAGTCAAATGTGTGACAAAGGATATAAGTTTATATTTGATTCTAAAGGTTGTGAAATTAGAAAAGAGAGCAGTATGATCTTAAGGAATGCTTTGAGTCTTAATGTATGATGGGACAAGTTGATGAAAGTTGGTTGTGGCATAGAAGACTAGGCCACATCAATTTTGATAACCTTGTCAGGGTAAGCAAGAAAGGGTATGTAAGACACATACCTCAAACCATTAAGCCAAAAAGCACCTTATGTGACGAGTGTCAAAGAGGAAAAAAAACCAAGGTCAACTTCAAAACAAAAGAATATTCTACCACAAAGCCTTTAGAGCTTGTGCATGCTGATTTTTGTGGACCTACAATGACAAGAGCTCTAAATAGAGAGATACTTTATGCTTCTCATAGATGATTAATCAAGGATAACATGGGTCACCTTCCCGCAATAAAAATCACAAGACTTTGAAAGATTGAAAATATTTAGGAAGATGGTTGAGAAAGAAAGTGGATACAAGCTAAAGTTTTTAAGATCAGACCATGGAGGTGAATTCACCTGAAATGAACTTGAAGACTACTGTGAAAGGCATAGAACCAGAAGAAAATATTCAACTTCTAGGACACCACAACAAAATGGTGTTATGGAGAGGAAAAATAGAACATTCAAAGGGATGACAAGGACAATGCTGAATGAAGCCAATTTGCCTGATGTTTATTGGAAATGGGTAGTACATGTTGTTGTACACACACTAAACAGAGTGCAATTAAGGGTGAACAACAATATGACACCTTATGAACTATGGTATGATAGGAGACCTTTTGTCAAGTGTTTTGAGGTATTTTGCAGCAAATGCTTCATCAAAAGAGATGAAGATTGATTAGGAAACTTCAGTTCAAGAAGTGATGAAGGTATCTTTTTGGGTACTCAGCTCATAGAAAGGCCTACAAATATTTCAACAAGAGGCTAAAGAAAGTGATTAAGAGTGTACATGTAAGAGTGGATGAAGATCTACATAAAGGGAAAGAAAGCATAAAAAATCAGATTGAAGAATCATACAATGAGGAATAAGAGAAATCTGAAAGTGAACAAGAAGTAATACCTAGAAAGTCTCCAAATAGATATGTGCATAAAAATCACCCCAAAGAGCAGATCATAGGCAACAAAAATGAGGGTGAAAAAACTAGAAGAAGACTTGCAAGGAATACTGAGCAAGTAAACTTTTGCCTCATGGCTGAGATGGAACCGAAGACACATGATGAGGCCCAAGAGTGAAAAGTGGATGAAATAAATGGAAGAAGAGTTGTAGCAGATAGAAAAGAAAAAAACATGGGAACTGGTTCCTAGGCCAACAGACAAAAATGTCACTAGAAAAAAATGAATGAAGAAGGCAAAGTGATAAGGAACAAAGAAAAGCTTGTGTGCAAGGGATATGCTCAAGTTGAGGGCATAGATTTTGAAGAGACATTTGCACCAGTTGCAAGACTTGAAGCAATCAAAATGTTCTTGGCATTCTTAGTATATAAAGGATACAAAGTTTACCAAATGGATGTCAAAATTGCATTCTTGAATGGCAACCTTAAAGAAGAAGTCTACATAGAGCAACCTGAAGGTTTTCAGCTGCATGAAGATGAGAACTTTGTTTACAAATTGAAGAAAGCATTATATGGGCTAAAGAAGGCACCTAGAGAATGGTATTCTAGGTTCGATAAGTACCTCCATCAGTAAGGTTTCAAAAAGGGAAATGTTGACATCAACCTTTACATTAAGGTGAATGGAGACCACATGATCATCATTGTGGTGTATGTCGACGACATCATTTTTGGAGGCAACAAGGACATTTTATGCAAAGAGTTTGTTGATCAAATGTAGTCCGAGTTTAAGATGTCAATGCTTAGAGAGCTATCATATTTCAGTGGTTTGCAAATTTCTCATTTAGATAAAGGAATTTTTATCTCACAAACCAATTATGCAAGGGAAATGTTGAAAAAATTTCAAATGGAGGACAACAAACTGGTTAGTACTCCCATGGTGATAGGATGCAAATTAAGTAAGGATGATGAGTCACCTAGTGTAGATTAGACCTTGTATAGATCCATGATTGGTAGTATATTGTATCTCACAACTCAAGGGCCTGATATTGTACAAGTAGTGTGTTTAGTAGCCCGATTCCAACTGCTCCAAATAAATCACATGTAAATGTTGTTAGAAGGATCTTTAAATATCTACAAGGAACTCTTAGTTATGGCTTGTGGTATCCAAAGAAAGGAAACTTCACTTTAAAAGCCTTTATTGATGTTGATTGGGTAGGTTGCCTAGATGATAGAAAGAGAACTAGTGGCAGATCTTTCTACCTTAGTGACAAATTGGTCTCATGGCACAACAAGAAGCAAGATTCTATCTCCCTATCCACAACTGAAGCAAAGTATATTGCAACTGCTTCATGTTGCTCACAAGTCTTGTGGATGAAGCAGACTCTCAAGGATATTTAGGTAGAGTTTTTGGATCCTATTCTCATTATGAGTGACAACTCAAGTGAAACTAATATATGAAAGATCCCTATCATTCACTCAAGGACAAAGCACATTGCAATTAAATATCATTTTCTTAGGGAAAAGTGTGTAGAAAAGGAGGTAAAGGTTGAATATGTTCCCACAAGTGAGAAGGTTGTAGACATTTTCACAAAGTCTCTTCCAAAGGATACATTTGAGTATGTAAGATACAAGTTTGGTGTTGTTCCACTTTATTTCAACACTTAAATGCATTATTGAGGTCTACAGTTCAGGGGGAGCATACTATTTTACAAATTTTTTTCTTCCTTGAACCTCATGTATAGTCTCAGGGGGGATTCTAAAATTCTTATGAACAGTATTAGCACTTCTTTTTATATTGTAATAATGGTTCATCTAGTGGAATCTACATAAAGTTTCAATTGATAAGCATTGTCCACGTTGAACGCCTACAGGTGAGAAGAAGTATATAGGTTTTGTGGCAAGTGGTATGCAAGTCCCTTTGCCATTGTTGTCAAAGGGGGAGAATGATAATGATGGCCTGCTTGTGTTGAAATCAATGCCAAAGGGGGAGATTGTTGGTATTATTGTCATTGATGTCAATAAGTGATGCAAAGAAACAACAAGTGTTGCAAGTTGCAGAGTTATCATGCAGTGGAAAGATTAGACAAGATGCAGTGGAGAGTTCAAATTGACAGATTGGCATCGCTAGTAGATGTGTCATGACCAAAAATTGGAAGTCCCATTCATTGCTATGTTCCATCCATGTGGGTCTCTGTCATTGCCCTCAAGATTAGGGTTTAGGGTTTAAGCCTCCTTGATCAAGCATTTTTTGTTAAAACCCTTAAACCTATTATATTTCTATGTTACTTTTTAACTTAAGCTCGAGGGTCATCCTGTCATCAGGAGGGGCCATGTCTTTTTTCCTAGGCTTTAATCCGGTTGTTCGACTCCCTTGTTATTTTTCTCCTAAGCCTAAATGTTTCATTTTTTATTCCCTTGTGCACGGGCCCCCTTTTCCTTTCCCCGCAATATCGCGATGACCTAAGTGGACCCTCCTACTCATCATGGGATCATGAGGTGCCGCCATCTATCTCAGAGCGGCCAGGTGACATAGTGTTGTTGGCCGAGGTAGACGTCGAAAGGTGTTTTAAATAATAGGTCAATGAGAATGTGTTAAATCTTGGACAACTAAAGGTTCTTCCAATCTGCATGTGCATTAAATTAATGGTGATTTATTAACCACGATCAAAAGGTCCTCAATGGTTAAGAAATTAAGTTGGCAGTCACCGTGGCAAGAAGATTAATGTTTCAACAAATCTGACGGTCCCCACGACCCCATGATCGAAGGTGCGAGGATGTTTGTATACACATAAAATTGGCTATGAGTAATTAAATAAATATTTTATATTTATTTAATAATTATTCTTCTATTGAATAGTTAATTTGAAAAGATTAATTTATTTAATTCATTTCACATCCTTCTATTAATTAATTTAATTGAAACATTTTATTAATTAGTTCATTATATCCTTTTCTTCTAGTCAAGTAATTAAATATCTATTAAATAATTATTCCTCTATCTACTATCCTATAGTCTCATTAATTAAATTATTTCTTAATTATTTAATCCCTCTTCCAACTCATCTTTCCATGTCCACTTCATCTTTCCTTTTCCAACTCATCCATCATGTGGCTAAATTAATTCAACAAATAAAATAAAATAAAATCATTTATTAGCCACTTATCTCCAACATCCAAAATAAATGAAATATTGTGTACATACACATATTTCCTAACTTTCTTCTATATTCTCTCCAACATCCCTGTATCTTTGGAGGACTTGAGTCCACTTGTCCACTCATTCCTACATTTTCTCCAACTATCCTATATCCTCTCAAGTGTTCAACTTAGTCAAGGTGAGATGAGTGACACTTGTCTTCTCCTTCCCCCTTTCTCTCAACCTTCAACCTCTTGCTCATAGCCATCCAATTTGCAAAATTCAATCATGACCATTGATCTCTACCACCTAAGATCATGCACTCAAAAATCTAAAAAAAGAGGTCTCCTAAGTCATTTTGAAGCTAATAGCTAATCATATAGTCATTCTAGGAGTTTTCATGTTGCATCCATGAGTTTAAGTTTGAAGCAATTAGTAATTTTAGAATAGCTTAATATCATGTTAGCTTAAATAATTTGCATATGTATATCATAGTATCAGTTAACTATCAGTCCATTCTTCATATGTCATCTTGGAAGCTACCAGTGCTTGTCTAAGAGAAAATTATCTATAACCAGGAACAGTGGAGTTAGGACACAATGAGGTGTAAATCATGGAAGGTATAATCTTGTTTATTTCATTTACTTCATGTTAGTTCATTGGTTGAAGTTAAGTTTCCTTTAGCTTTCCTTTTATTATTTTATGATGGACTAACAAGTTTAAGGACATTTCTTTGGAGTTAAACTTTAACCTCAACATTTTTGGTGCCCATCGTGGGGCTCAGGCCTTACATTTTCTAATATCTTGTCTTATTCTTGTGAAATCAATTTAACGCTTTTGTAAGTCAGTTTCACGCATTTGTGAAATCTGACAACGCATTTGTTGAGTAAGTTACCGCTTTTATCACTTAGGTTAGCACCTATTTTCAATAGAATAACACTTTTAATCATGAATTCTTGCATTCAAATAGTTGGTTAGCACCTTTGTTGCACAGGTAAGCACTTTTGCAGTTTTAGCGCTAATGTTCTATCAGTGGGTGAAATTGGAATTTTTATAATTTGAAAGCAAACAACTTTGTAGGTCCGAATGTCCAAGACTTGAAAATTTGAAAACTATTGACATTTGTGGGTGCAGGGTTCATTTTGAGCAAATTTCTTGCATTTCCTCACTTAGCTAAATTAAGGGTTTTTCAAGTAAAAGATCATTCTTGTTTCATCTAGCTTAACTAGGAGGATAATGAACAACACACAAGTTGCATTTGAGTGTTTTCTTTAAATTAGTTGCACATAGATTATTTGAAGGTTTAAAATAAACCTTTATCTTCCATGTCTATTGAAGTAGTAGGCAAGTATGCTCTCACCCTCATAAGGTAATCAGAAAACCAGACCTACTTTTTTTATGTGTAATCTTTAGAGGGCCTGCCTTCCCGAGCTGCCTTGAGGGGGCCAGTGAGAGGGGAACGACCCAAGTGGAAACAAACTAATACTGAGTCCTTCTAATCCACTCTAAATAAATTGTAAATGTGATCAAAGTCATAGACAACATGCATTGATTAGTTCATACCGACACTATGTTTCCCCATAAACCCTATGGAGCGTAACCTCTATAGGCTGGGAACCTTCTGTATTTACGAAGTGTAAAGTGTCCCATGTATGGCCACATCAATAGAAGCCCTTACTAAAAACTATTTGTATCTAGCTACCAAAATCCTTCTAATTGTTGGCGCAGGAGGTCGGACCTCTAAAGAGACTCACACACATACAGTTCTTAATAGAGATATGAGGTTTGTAATGGGGAGTTTTCATGGAAACTGGTGCTTGGCTGCCTGGGAGAAGTGAGTGCTAAGGGTGGATCCAGTGGGGTCAGGCACCTAAATATCCTCTCTGAATAGCGTAGCCCTGGGGGAAACCCCATGTGAGATTCAAAAATTATTGTCTCGGCCTACCATAAGTTTTGTGCTTGCTTGTGCATTTTACTTTCCAAACATTGTGTCTTTTGTGTCTACAAAACGTTCTCTAAATGGTCAAAACTTGAAAGATCATCATTCTAAAATAAGTAAAAAATCCAACAAATCTTTTTCACAGACAAAATCATGCATTTGTTACATAGAACAATGCATTTTTAGTGCAAAATAGGGCTTTTAAACAACAATACAATGCTTTTAAGCTCTAGAATCATGCATTTTCTCATTGAAACATTTTTACACCTAAGACAACACTTTTGCACCTTAGGGTAGTGCTTTTACAGTGTAAAGTAGCACTTTTATTCAACAGAACAACGCATTTGCACTATTTAACATCGCATATATACAATTAGGTCATGCATTTGTTTTAGTGCATTCAAAATAGAGAGCATTTCAACTTGTCACCATAAAATTTTGAAAACAGATCTAGATACCCATTTTTTAGAAGATCTCATTTCAACTCTCATAGACTTCATAGCTAGTCATGCAAACATGGTTTCTTCTAACAAAATCAAAGGAAATTCATCTAGTGATATAAGTTTCACACTTTAAACCAATATCAACATCAGATACTTAGTCTAGCTATCCAAGTTAGTCAAATCCATCTAGTTTCCAATATTGAGGAACTCTAGCATATCATTTGACATATTTAGTCACATCAATAGGGGAACATCAAACCCTCTATTCAACTAGTAAGCTTGGCTGTCAAAACAAGGTATTTGTTATCAAGTCAACCTAATAAAAAACATTAACTTTGGTCACTCGTATCTGTTGGCTTGATGATGATTATCATGTATTCATCACTTGCTCTCATTGATGAAACACTCTCACACACATATGATTACATTGAGTACTAGTGTAACTTCATTGATTTACATTGTTAACCGATATGTTTAAGGTCTATCTCTAACCGATACTCTATGTCAACCGGTATGTGCCTAAGAGATAACCTATGGTTACATTAAGTTGGCATCAAAATGAAGATAAAGATGAAGATCAAGTGGAAGATTCCAGGACAATGGTTCACATATTTTGTTCCAATTGGTATTGGCTGTTCTAACCGGTATCCATTTTTGTGATGAGTTACCAACACCGTTTGTTTGGCAGTCATTTTTGTGATGAGTTATGTTTAATTCTCTAGATACATTGCACCTAGGAAATTGTGTTCCTATGGCCGACATAAGATTTGTATGTCTATTTAAAGACATCTTAGTGAATCATTTAAAGAGAGAACTGATATAGAAGAGGAGATTTATGCGAATATTAATATGCATAAAGAGTGAAATCTTTTGTTGAAGAGAGATAAGTGTTTAGATGAAGAGAAGTGTTGAATGTACTTAGAATGATCTAATCAAGCAAGTCTTGTGCTACTTAGAATAGATCAAATATTTCTTGTTGTTTTCTAATCATTACAACTGAATCAAATCCCCTAACTGGGTAAGCTTTAACAAGATTCATTGTACAAATCCTCTAACAAGGTGATCCATTAGTTTGGATTCTAAAATCCTCCAGCAAGGTTACCCTTAATAGGTATAAGCTTCTAATCAAGCTTGGGATCTCAAGATTCACTCCTAGCAGAGCACT
This sequence comes from Cryptomeria japonica, assembly GCF_030272615.1. Classification (NCBI taxonomy): domain Eukaryota; kingdom Viridiplantae; phylum Streptophyta; class Pinopsida; order Cupressales; family Cupressaceae; genus Cryptomeria; species Cryptomeria japonica. The sequence continues at coordinate 256,214,970 of NC_081405.1, forward strand.
TTGTAAGATCTTAACCAGTCAGTTATCTATTACTATAGATAGTTAACTTGTGAGTTCCATCTCATTGTGGTTTTTACCTATTTAGGTTTTCCACGTATAAGCACTTGTGTTATGGTGGATGTTCTACTTTATGTGGATGTTGTTATTTCATTTTGGATAGCATGTATTTTGTTCAAATACTTGGTTAAGTTCATCTACCGGTTAGTGTTTAAAGTTGTGCTTTTTTTGGTGTCACTAATTCACCCCCCCCTCTCAGTGCTTTTCAAGACCATCAATTGGTATCAGAGCCTAACTTCTTTGAAGCCTAACTGCTTAGAAGGGAATCTTGATACTACCATGGGGGACAAAAGCTACTTCAAGATGGCTAGAGAGCTAGAAGCTAGCAGAAATGAAATTGAATCCCTTAGGGGCAAACTGAAATTTTCTCAAGTCAAAAGGAGAGAGCTATCTAAAAAATGCTAGAAATATCTGATAATAGTTCTTCAGATGAAGCCAACATTGAAGCTTTAGCTGATGAAGTTGAAAAGGTGAATGGTGAAAAACTGAATCTAAGGAGAGAGATAGAAGGTCTCACTATCTGCATGAGTCAGTAATTGGAAGCCATAAGAGCTGCTGAATATCTTATCAAGGTAAGAGATGAAGAGATCATAAAAATAAAATAGGAAAAAGATACTATACATGAGGACTTGATTGCTGAAATAGAAGAAAAGGAGAACCTAAAGCTAGATCTTGAGTTGGCATTGTCTCTGAAAGAGAACCTGTCAAAGCATAATGAAGATCTTGTCAAAAAGCTTACTGAAGCCAATGAGAAATTGGAGAAGTACATCAAAAGTTCTACCATGCTGGAAGAACAAATTCCATCACAGAGAATGAAGGGTGATATCTGAAGAGTTGGTTTTTATACAACTAAAAAAGGTGAATCCTTTGGTACAAAGAACAAAATTGCATCTAAAGTCAATAAGACTACCAGTAAAAAGGTTTTTAAACCTGTCTGCTTTGTTTGTCACAAGCCTGGTCATACTGCAAATGTTTGTGGAAACAAACCTAATAGAAATGCAAATTACAATACTAATGCTAGGTATGTGTCTATAAAGTTGGAAGGTCATTGCTACACATGTGGAATGTATGGGAATAGACACATTGAGTGTAGATATGGATCAAACAATCCTATATCGCACATGCATCCTAGACCAAATGGTGACCAGATAAGGAATTTTGATAACCGGGTAAACCGAAACTGGCAAAGATCATATGGCAACCGGTTTGGTCCATTCAAAATGGAAAAGACAACAAATGTTGTTTGCACCTTTTGTAGAAACTTTGGTCATGTGGATATGAACTGCAGAAGATGAATAGGAAGAGGAAATGCAGGACCCTGAAGATCATCTGGTATGGTCTTTTACCACTGCAACAAACTGAGGCACTTAGCAAAGATTTGTAGATCAAGAAATTACAGACCGGTCAACTCTTTCAAGGATCAGAAAGGCAAGCAGAAAGTTGATGTTGAGGAAACCAGAGAGGATATGAACCAAACTTGGAAGAAGAAAAGCGAAGATTTTCCTGTAGAGGAAACCGTTCCTTCACCAAGTGAAGATAATACAACTCCGGTAACTTAAGCCTATTTAGCATGGCTAGGGGGAGCGTAATGGTAAAACATCTCTGGACCCCTTTTAAAATGAGTGGGAAAGAATTTTTGAATTATAATTTTTTTTGTAACTTTTTGTTAACGTGTTATCAACTGGTATTTCACTTAAGCGGTAAATAAAAATTAGGGTTTGTAACCTAAAGTGCGAGCATTTATTACAGTTGGTAAAGAGGATAAAAACAAGTTTTACCTTATCATTTTTACCCTAACTCTTTAGAAAAAGAAATTTGAAGCCATTGCAGAGAAAAATAAGATTGTCTTGGTGTAAATTGGCGAATTGCTTTGTGATTAGAGAAATCAAGCTAAATCAAAAATTGCAGAGAGGTGAATAGGTGTGCATTTGAACATTTCAACCAAAAAATGGAGTGACGTGCAAGATACAAGGTATTTCTTTGTATACCACTTTGAAACTTGTTTATCTAGAATGGCATCTACTTCTAAACCTATAGAGAGGTTGATGGTCATTGCTGAGCCTAAGGAATCTCTAAAGGAAGATGAAATTACATCTTATAATGCATTATCATAAGTCCCGAGTGGTGTTGTGGTCAAAGGTGACTTGTCCAGCTATATAGATTGCAAAATAGAAGATTTAGGAACTCTACACATCTATACTCAGCTGAAATCACTTTGTGATAAGAATTGAAAAATTGAAGCAAAATATGCTAGGGTTTCATAATGCCACATATTTTCTTGAATATTTTGAGGATGAACACATAAGAATCATCTTGAGTCATGTCCATAGAGAGAATATGTATTTTGAAAGGACCCATACAATAACTAAGGAGGCTATTAGGGCTGTAATGGGATATTGCTCAACCGGTGAAATTCCTATGTTAAGAAGAATTTCAAAGGACATTGTCTTCAAGCTAACTGGTTCTACATCTGATAAGCGTGCCTTCTCTATCAACACTATTAGAGACCCTATGGTGAAACTTGTAGCAATGGTGATAAGCTATTGGGTATTCTACTCCAGTAGACTTAATAGTGTTCCATCTGCAGTAATTCACACATCACATAGAATGATTGTTGATAATGCAGACTATGATATTTGTGAAGCTATCAGTGACCAATTATTTCAAAATTTAAAATCCATTAAGAAGGACAACACACAAAAGTTCAAATATGGTCAGCTGTTAGCTGGGTTATTTTTCTATTTTCAAAACTTCCTACCAGGTATTGAAGAAATTGAATGGTCCAATGAGCAACTGGTTAATGCATAGATAAAAAACAACATTAAGGCTATGAAGAATACTTTTTCAGCTACTGTGAACAAGTATTTTAATGAATTTCAAAAAAAGATGAGCATGAGAATGAGGTTACCTGAAGATGTGGTAAAACACTTTGAAAAAGACATAATCTTCATGGTTACCACTGACCTTTGCTTGATGCAAGCAATTGAACCTAGAGAGGAAGAGATGGAAGATATGAGCTATGAGGTTAATCATGATTTACTGGTTGGCTATGCTAATACCCCGTTAGCATCACCTAAAGATAAAATAAAGGCAAAATTAGACATTGTGGTAGTCCAAGTTGCACCAACTAAAACCGATACTACACCTATAGCTAAAGTGAAAGGAAAGCAAAAGAAATCTGATGAAAAATCTCTTGTGAAAAAGACCACAAGGGTGACTCAGAGTGTCCTAACCAAGAAGGAACTAGCACCTAAAGTATATGAAAAGAAGGAGAATGCACCAAAGAAGAGAAATAGGAAACTGATTTTGCAACTAGAGTTTGAGGGTACAGATTCTGAAGAAGAACCAAAGAAGGAAAAAGCAACCGATAGAACACCTAAGAAGGTAAAGGTAGTGCCAAAGGCAACTACACCTATAGATATTTCTACCTACAAACTTGACACAATCTTTGAGAGGACAATGAAGTCACTAAGAAGAAACAGGTTTGACAATGTTAAAGAACGTTATGATTCTTTCACTGAAGATGAGCATGATGGCCATCAACCTCTAGATAGGTTTAGAAGTAGATGCCATTAATTAGAGGAGTAGCAGATGAAAAAAACATAAATTAATTAGAGCATGATGGCCAATAAACACATCTCGTGCCCTAGTCAAAACCTAGGGAGAGATGAACTCAAGCAACCTCTCCACAGCTTTTAATGCTTCATCAATAGTATCGCAAATCAGGCCCATTCTAATTTCAAAAAGCAATTCACCACAGTATCCATTCTCCAAAATATCTTGAACAAAAAGGAAACCCCCATAAGGAAGAGTACAAATATCAAAATTATAACTATCCAAAGCTGACCCAAGATAATGCATATCAAGCAATGGAGGGGCCATGAATTTTGATGCAATAAGATGGACCAGAGTCTTATCCCATAGAAGATCATAACATATAGTAAAAAAATGAGACAAAACTTTTGAAGAAGAGATAAAAGAAGGAGAGAGCAACCAACAATTCCCCACCACCCTGCGAATTTCAGACTCCAACTCCAAATTATGCAAAACAAAAAACTCTCCCATGCTTCTCAGAATCATACCCATAATTATCAACAATGTCTACCTTTGGAGGAACTAATGAAACATGATAAATCGGAAGTGTAATAGACATGAGAGATAGTTACCTTTCCCACAAAGAGAAGTACTCACCAAGCTACCTTCGACGCAGATAAGAAATGAATTCTACACCAGAAATCAATATATAGCTGAAGCAAAAAAGCAACTAAAACCTATATTAATTTACCACCTTATACAATAATGAATGATCTGTTCATGTGAAAAGCCAAGTATCCAAAAAATCATTCCAAGTGATGCATCCTGGTCGATCCAAATTAAGCCAAAAAACCTAAATTAATTAACCACCTTACACAATAATGAATGATCCGCTTATGTGAAAAGCCAAGTATCCAAAAAATCATTCCAAGTGATGCGTCTTGTCTGATCCAAACTAAGACAACAAATAAATAATGATTATACCTCATTATCACCACTGTGAGAAGTACCAAAATATCACCACCGAAGCTGAAAAATGGTATATCAATAATCATCATATGAAAGGACTGAGCACATCACAATTATCATGCCACAAAATTAAAACCCCTCATGCGAGAGAAACTTGAAAAAGCTTTGAGAGAAAAACAAGATCAAAACCAAGCCACCACTCTTAAAGACTTTAGAAGTAAATAAGAACAAAACCGAGCTGCCACTCTAAAGGCCAATAAACATAGCCACCCTTATTAGCTATGGCAGCTCGAAACCAAGCTATATATATGAGAACAAATTCCCACATACAGAGCCACATTCCCAACTGGACATAAACAATAAACATGCCTACCCTGACTAGCAAAAGAGAGTCAACTTTCAAAAATTAGATACCAAGAAAACCTCATATCATTGTAAGTATTCCAAAACTGAAACAGGAAATTCATCAGAACTTACATCACGTAGATTAGCATTACTATCAATAGCTAGATTAGCCAAAAAATCTGCTACTCTATTTATCTCTCTATAACAATGAGTAATGAAGAAAGAATCAAAGAATTCCAATTGTTAGAGAATATGATCAAGAAGATATTGCAACTGCCAACAATGAGAGTTCCTTTTTAACACACTCTGAATGATCACCAATGAATCCCCCTCAATAATGAGGTCTTTAATACCTAGGGAAATAGCCAACTCCAAACCCAAAGACAAAGCCTTAAATTCAGAAAAATTATTAGTCTGAGTACCAATTGCATGACACCTAGCATGAATAATGTGAGTATGATGGTCAAAACTCACCATACCTACCCTAGCCAAACCGGGATTTCCGTGAGAGGCTTCATCAAAGTTCAACTTAAACTTACCAAGAGGCAGAGGTTTCCAAGAGGCCAACTTTCTTTTGTTTAAGGCATCACCCTTTTTCAAAATTGATCCATGTGAGGGAAGGACAGATAACATTCTCCAAACTCTAGTCACCCTACTATCCCAATGTGAGAAGGATGTGAGGTTTTCCAAATTCTTTCTTATATGAGACAAAGCAACCTCAAAAATGGACGATTCAATTTTCAGTAAGACCTTTGAAAGAGAAGAGCTAGTTTTTCTAAAGATCCTGCTATTATGCTCTAACCAAAAATTCCAGATTAAAATAGTTGGAGAAATAACCCATAGACACACATAAAAGGATGAAGTAAACAAAATGGCCAAGAACTAAAGAAGGTAATCAAATCTTTTCCCATAACAAACACCAAATTCAATTTACCAAACAACCACTGCCAACATTGATATGTAAAGTCGCAATGCAAAAACAAATGGGAAGAGGATTCCAAGTTTTTATGACATAACACACATGTGAAGCCAACAGTGATACCCAGGCTATCCAATCTCATGCCTTTAAGAACCCTATCTTGAACTACCAACCAGGCAAAAGCACCAGCTTTTGGCAAGCAGGCCGAGTGCCAAAAAAGCTTATAAGGCCAAGAAGGAAGATCATTCTTTCTCATAAGGGAATTATAACCATCCTTCATCGTGTATTTGCCATAAATATTCTTAGTCCAAATCAGTTCATCCTCATAGTCAGAGAGAATAACCACCCTCTCATTCAAGACCTTGGTATACTGCAATTTCAATTCATGATCAATATCCAAAAAGTCAATCGATTTCCATTTAGCCAACCTCACATTTCCACTATGTATTATGTCAAAATAATCTGCTTCAAAGGTTCCCCAAAGGGAAGAAAGAATAGAAATCAGAGGAGACCAATTCCTTAGGCTTCATAATGGAGGGTGACCATTCCACCTTTCTTCCCAAAACCTAACCTTTGTGCCTTTATGGACAATCCAGGAGAGATTAGGCAAAATAACAAATCTGCATTTACATATGAAGTTCCACATAACTGATCCTTAAGGTAAATTAGAAATCTGAAAAATATACTCCCTAGGACCATTATTAAGATACTTGGCAAACATAATTTGTGCCCATAAAGAACCAAAATTCTCATACAAATTCCAAACCAGTTTAGCCCCTAAAGCCAAATTCTGCTTTTCCAAATTTTTGATCCCTGTACCCCCTAAGTCCTTAGGCAAACAAACTTTATCCCAGGCCACTAGAGGAAGTTTATTTCTCCCATATTTATTGCTACTCTAGAGAAAGGACCTAAGAGTATCCTGTAATGTTACCAACACATCCTTTGGAGATTTTAATGCCAACATGAGATAAATAGGAACTGCATTTAACACATACTTGATGAGAACAATTTTCCCAGCTAGACTCAATCATCTGTGATTCTAAGAAAGAATTCTCTTTGAGATGTCATAAATGATTTTATCCCAAAAGATTAAACTATCTTGTTTGATAAAGAAAGGTATACCCAAATAAGTGCATGGAATATTACTAGGCTCAAAACCCCCAAAAGACAATAATCTATTTTGGATTAATTGTGGGGTATTTAGGAAAAAGATTTTTGACTTCTCAGTATTCACTTTCTGTCCTGAAAAAGAAGCATAATTCTGGATAATTTCTTTAATGACTAAAGCTTCCCACATAGATGCCTAACCAAATAACAAGGTATCATCTGCAAATAGGTAGTGTGATATAGATCCTGGTACTCTCAAGATTTTCACCCCTAGCCAAAGTTCTTTCAATTTCACAGCCTTAATAGCCTAGCTAAAAGACTCAGCTAAAAGTATAAACAGAAATGGGGAAAGAGGATCTCCCTGTCTTAAATCTTGAGAGGAGGAAAAAAATCCACGAGTGGATCGATTAATTAAAATTGAGAACCTTGCAGAAGAGATACATACAATAATCCATTTAATCCAAGCCCTAGAGAAGCCTAATCTTTCCAAAACAAGACCTAAATCCCTCCATTCCACTCTATCATAAGCCTTCATCATGTCTAACTTCAAGATCATGGTTGGGAGTCTCTAAATGGAGATGGAATGTTGAACCTCATGAGCCACAATAGCTCCCTCCGGAGTTTCCCTTTTTGGTACAAAACCACCTTGTTCCACCGAAATTAGTTTAGGAAGGATTTTGGATAGCCGAATGGATATTTCCTTAGTGAAAATCTTATATAAGGTATTACATAGAGCAATAGGATGAAAATCAGCAAAATATTTAACAATCTCCTTTTTAGGAATAATAGCAACCATTGTGGTATTAAGTTCCTTAAAAATTGACCTATTTCTCCTACTTTCTTCAAGAGCTAGGAGTAGATCCTTACCCACAAAATCCCAACACTTCTGAAAAAATAAAGGAGTGAACCCATCCAGACCCGGAGACTTATCAGGACTCATAGCACAAAATGCCAATCTAACTTCTTCTAGGGAAAAAGGAGACATCAACATCCTTTTATCCTCTAAAGAAACTAAAGATGGAATATCAGAAATAAAATCATCTTTAAAATTGTCACCTTTAGAAGATAGCAGTGCCTTAAAAGAACTAACTGCCTCCACAACAATCTCCTTAGGCTCTGTAAGCAAATTCCCAAGAGAATCCTCTATACAAGAAATCTTGTTCCTACTCCTTTTTAATTTAGTAGAAGAGTGAAAGAAGTTGGTATTTCTATCCCCATCGGACAACCATACCTCTCTAGACTTTTGTCTTCAAAATATCTCTTCCCTAGAGAGGAATCTCTTCAAGTTCTATCCTTAAAGACTTTAACTCATCAAACACCTGAGGAACCATACCATGATCAAGCACATGCTTATTAAGAGTTTCAATCATATCCTGAATTCTCTATTTTTCATGAAAAATGTTTTTGAAATGTGAAATATTCCATTCTTTAATGTTCAATTTTAAGAACTTTATCTTCTTGACAAGCTGAAACATGCAAGACCCTGAATAGAAGGGAGCGGACTCCCACCATTTTCTAAGGAGAGGTAAGAAGGAGGCATCCTTGAACCACATAGGCTCAAATTTGAAAGGAGACCGAAAGGGAGCCTGGTCTTCCAAAATACAAAGAGAAATCAGAAAATGATCAGATCTTGACGTAGGCAAAATGAAGGAAAAAACTCAAGGTCCGACTGCAACCAATTTTCTGAAAGTAAGAACTGAGCTAACCTTTCTGCTATTTGTGAGAAATCCCTTCTCATATTTATGCAGGTAAAAATGCCATTTTGAGATTTGCAATCAAAAAGACCCATATGAAGGATGAAATTCCCAAAATCCTCCATGATTCTTTTGTTTGGAAAAATCCCTCCACTTTTTTCACTAGCATCCAATATAGCATTAAAGTCTCCTCCAAAAACAACAAGGGACACCTGTCTTAGACGAGAAGCCACCCTACTCAAGTCCCTCCATAACTTCTTTTTTCCCTGAATCCCAGAAGGAGCATAAATATTGAACAGCCAGACCTTAACCCTAGAAATTTTACTGGTAACCAAGAACAACATCCAATGTACTACCGAAGAGATCAATTGCACCTCAACATTATAAGTATTCCATAATAATGCTAAGCCTCTAGAAGCACCATAGGAAGAACAAGAGAGAGAATTCCACTTTTTCCAAGATGAAAAAAGCACATTAGTAGACTCTTTAGACAATTTCGTTTCCTGCAACATAACCAAATCACACTTGATTAAATCCAACTGGGACTTAATCAAGCATCTCTTGTTAGGGGCATTTAAGCCCCTAACATTCTAGGATATAAGTTTCATTGATCTCGAGGGGAGGTCAAAACTCCCCTCTTCTCAGTATCCAGAGACTTAGTGCTATCTCCATAGCACTTCTACAAATTCCTCTTAACAACATTTAGTCTGAGCATTTTTAGGAGGCCTACCTCTCCTAGGAGAACCAAAGGGGTGGACAAAACCAAAGTGGTTTGAACAATTGGCAAGTCTTTAACATTTTGTGGTGGGGAAAAAATAGTCAGCTTGTCAGTCAATCCCAAATCTTTAGTAGTCCAAAATCTCAAAAGGATTTGAAGTTGTAACAATAGGAATAGAGGACTTAATTTCACCTAAATCACTATCAATAGAGAAAATAACCATATCTGTCACCTCCATCCCACCTTGGGGGGCATGATTATTCAGAAGCTCATTCACCTGTTGCACTAACTCTATATTAGGCACAACTACTTCAGGTAACTCATTAAAACCCAAATTTAACTCCTTATCTAGAGTTTCTGGACCGAGATCAGAAGTATTAGAAGCTAAAAGTTTGATTTGAGCAATTAAGGCAGTGTCAGATGAAATCTCTACTTCAGAAGCCTTGCCAAAATTACCTATTTTAGAAGTATCTAAGGCTACTGATTCGAAAGGAGAGGCAACAGTCTTTTTAGAATTGTCAATAGCACTCAGAGAATTTAAAATAATCTCAGAATCCCTTCTAATAAAGTTTGAAATTGGTTCTGAAATTTTTATTGATTTATTAATGGAAGGAGAAACAATAACCTGATTAGAATTCAACTGAAAAGTAGCATCATCTTTATTCAAATTTTTCCCATTACTATCAATAATCTGCTGAGACTGTAACATAGTGTTAGCATTAACATCTATTGGACCCGTCACCTGATGATTCTTCTTAAAATCCATGAAAAGCGGGGCATCTAAAATAAGGGGAGATTTGAAAAGCTCATATTCCAGTTTCTCTATATTTTGACGCCAAATCCCATCATGAGACTTGATATTATAAATATGGGGATGTACAGTCTTGGGATTGAGTAATACATAGATTTCTACCAGAACCTCCCCCTCTACAAAATCCAAATTGGATATGACAAAAGTACCAAATGAATTGCCAATTTGTTGCAGAACATTGGGATCCATGAATTCAAAGGGAAGTTTAGGTAGCCCAAACCAGAAAGGAGAAAATTTACTATTTGACCAAGCAGGACCATAGAAAGGCTTCCAAGCAATAACCAAAAGAAAGTGCTTCCCAAACTAGTGATGAGGAGAAACCAAAACCCTATCTTGAATCATAGGAGAAACCAAAACCCTATCCTGAATCACAAGAGAATCGAAAACAATAATAAAATAATTTGATGAAAGGAGCTGAAAGTAATGAATATCTGCCCAATGTTTTTGTAACTTAGTAAAAGGTTTGGACAAATAGATCTGACCCCCCCAGAGTTCCCCAATAATAGCATTCAAATGAAGGGAATAAGTTTTTTTTATCAACATAAGATCCGACGAGATCAATGAAAGGAATCGGTACCCAAACTTGAGATGGAGGATCACTAGAATCACATACCTTATCCTTTATAGGGCTAACGTCCTTTGGTTTTGAATTTACCTAGCCAATTGTCTGAGTCGCAGAAACTAAAACCCTAGTCTCCGTCTCAATGTTACCCATTTTACCAAGTATCATTACCGAAACCCTAGCTTCTTTCTCCACATCTCAAGATCCATCCACCTGTGCAAATGAATGATTCTTGCCATGAACAAGATCCCCATTTCAAATTTGGATTCCACTATTGCTGCCCTTGCTCCCCATGAAAATCAGAGCATTGAGTGTAATTAGCCACAAGAAATTGCCTTTGAGGAAAGTGATGGTGATGTTTAGAAAACCCCTGAAAGTATCGAGACACTAGCCTAAAGCATCTCCTATGAGCTGGCTTTGAAGACGGAATCGCCTTGTCCTCCGACCTGCCTTTAGTAAAAACCCATTGCGGGGTATGAGGCAAATCATCCCATGTAACATCTACCCAAACCCCTAGTCACCGGTTGTCACCCATAGCACCGAAAAATCGTAGATCAAATTAAAAATTAGAATACTTACTTTGTAAAGTTTCATTTTCTCATTCGTAATAGAATTTTAATTTTAAATGGGAGGAAGTAATTCAATTGGAAAAGAACATTTTTGATGAAATATTTGTAGAGTATTTTCCCAATCTATTATCGGATGGAATTAGTGATCTAATTGAGAAATACAAAGCATATTTTAATTTGAAAGTGAGAAGATTGAAGCTTCTTAATGTAAAAAGGTCAGTTGTTGATTCTGAGACACATCAACTAGCCTGTGTAATTAAAAACAGGGAAGAAGTCATCCACTCTAGCACTAAGGATGATACTACAGATGATGTTCCTTGACCGGAAATGGATGAAGAGGAAATTGTTCAAGCTGACGTAGTCTATCCAACCAAGAAGAAGGATGATTCCATTATTCTTGTTGATGATGATGTTCAGGACACACTAGACCTATCTAGAGACATTACTGCACCAGATATGGATCCTCCTACAATCACCGAAGTACAAGTTACATCAGTTGAACAATTGGGCATTCAACTCACAATGGACAATGAACCGGCAACAGAACAACTAGAGAAACCCCAATCTCCACCGGTCATTGAGACTACTCAAAATTAGTCTACTGAGGAAGTTATTACTCAGCAAAGTGAAGATACCATAGAGAAGAACATAGAAAGAGCCATCATTAAGAGGGTATCCCCTGAACCGACGAAGTAGAAACTACTTGACAATGATGATGAAGATTCTTTAAGTATCTTAGGACCTATTGACATAAACATCTTGAGTGCATCAGAAATGATGAAGATTGCTAATGTTGTGAAATCTTGAGCACACAAGAAGTGACTGAAAGAGAAAAGGATTGAAGAAGATAATCCAGAATGTAGTAGAAATTTTGTCTGTTTACTACTGGAAACAGCTGTTGCACATCTTCCCACTCCCATCAGTGAACTTGGTCAGTTAGTTACAGATGCATCTGATCAAATCAAATCACTTGAAGATGCTGCTCAAATGTTTGCTGAGAAGAGCCACAAGAAGAAATATGGAGATAAACTAGCTAAGAACATTGAAAGTGGAAAAATGGCTTTATCTCATAATGGAAGTCTGTCGAAGAAAGATATTGAATTTGGAGGGAAGTATCTTGCCTCTACCTCCAATGTTACTTTCTTTTATTCTTATATTTCTAAGAGTCAAGTTGAAACTGAGCAGGAAATAGAAAGGTTATGCAAGGCATATGTCCCACTCCAGGAGTCCATTCATGCATTTAACCGGTCTATAGATGATTTACATGATACAAGGAATAGGAATAATAATGAGAAGGCTAAGAGATTCCGATCTCTAAGAGAGCTCAAGAGTCAGCTCACCTCACAGATCGACATTCTTCGGAGAGCCTACTCCAATACAGAAGCTATACTTGCTACTCCTAGAATCTACACGCTAGACTCAATGGAAGAATTCTATTCCTAGTTGGTGTCTACCTCTAAGTATACATATAACATACTGGAATCATGGGAAAATTCTTTATCCCATATGAAGCAGAGTATCAATGATATTTTTATGAGACTAGCCAATGCATGAACTTGTTTAAAATTGTAATATATAATGAACACTTTGATACAGATTTTCTATATATACGTATATATTTTACTTTATCATTTGGGTATTGTTGCCAAAGGGGGAGTAATAATATGTATGTGTGTTTTTGAAAATTTTGTATTTATGCATGCATTAAGGGGGAGTCTTGCATTAAAAAAGGGGAATATGAGTACATATATATATATATATATATATATATATATATATATATATATATATATATATATGTTGTGTATGCACACTTAGTGGTATTGTATTACTCTTTTTTTTTCTCTAAGTGTTGCCATCAATGCCAAAGGGGGAGATTGTTGGCTTGACGATGATTATCATGTATTCATCACTTGTTTTCATTGATGAAACACTCTCACACACATATGATTACATTGAGTACCGGTGTAACTTCATTGATTTACACTGTTAACCGGTATGTTTAAGGTCTATCTCTGACTGATACTTTGTGTCAACCGGTATGTGCCTAAGAGATAACCTATGGTTACTCTGTGTCAGCCGGTATGATTTTGCTTCACCTTATCCATACCCTCTAGTCTATACCATCTATCCTATCTATTCATTTCTTCCATCATCCCTCACTATCTATGATCTTGTTTCTCCCATCCATATCCTATCTCTATCCATATTTTTTTCTTCATCCTTGTCAAAACTAAGGACAAAACAAGATTTTGAAAAGCTCTTGGCATGCCCCTTCATGTTCCATAATAAGCTACCTCCATCTTTCACCCATTCATCTTCACCTCAAATTTCATTCATCCATTCATAATATTTCTTGTCTTTCTAGACATTTGGACAAACAAATACATCTTGCTTCTAATTCAAAAAATTCCAAAAAATCACAAAATGTCCAAAAAACTAAAAATTAAAAAATCGACAAAATCAAATAAAAAATCAAAAATCAAAGCATGACAACATGGACCATCCATCAAATCAGATCAACAACAAGCAAACTCTCAAGATATAAAATCAAACTGATCAACATGTCTAGTTAATCAATCCATCTATCAACATCAGCATGTCTTATATAGGGAAAGGTACGCTCAAAACTAGATAGATCGGTCTTATACGGGGTACTCACTCTTTGGGACCAGACATTCCTATCAATCACCGAACAATCACAACAATGACATAGATTAGTGTGACTACAAGAGTTTTTCCTAGTTAGTCTTGTCTTTATCAATTGATGGCAAAACATGTTTCATCTCTCTAAAAATAAAAAAATCAAGAAAAATACAAAAAAATCATAACAATAAAAAAATACAATAAATTTAGATAGTGAAAACCTGGTAAACAGGGGCTATCTAAAAGTGAGTTCTTCCATCTATGAGATCGCTTCACACACCTATCCACTCCATCCTATTTGCATCTATCATTTCTATCTATCCTAACCTATCCATTTCATCTTTCACATTCATTTCTCTGAACCATTTAGTAGGAAATATGCAACTTACCAACAATTATCAATCTTTGGCATACTTAGTGTAGTCACTCTCTTGGATTTAATCAATCATATCTTCAATATATCCCACCATGGTTTGGATTTTGATTGTTTTTCATACATTTGTAATAAAGTTTATTTCCAGTGGGGGAAAAATCCTAAATCCTTTTGCTAAAGTGATCTTTTAAAGCTTTGAAAATCCAAAACATCTAGAAAACTTAAAAAAACCAAAAAACCTAGGGTTTTAAAACAGATAATGAGCAACAAGGCAATGGAGATCAAGGTAGCTGTAATGAACTGAATCGTGAAACTCAGAATGCAAAGAATCAACCAACAAGTAATAAAGGATTATCAATGATTATTGATCAAGATGATTATATTAGTTAATGACCATGAGAACATGTGTGTGACATACAAGATTCAATAGTTATATCTTGATTTCTTTTTTGCTCATCATGTACTCTATGTGACTCAAGGATGTCCATGACTAGATTGTTAGGACCCAAAAGGCAACTCAGAGGGGGGGGGGGGTGAATCAGTTGTCAATGAATTTCAACCCAATTATAACTTAATCAAACTTTGATACTTAATACCAGTAAACCAAACTTAATGTCGGTTAACAGATTAACAATTAATATCAATACTAGTGAAACTTAATGCATGAAACAGAAAGAGAAACAACATCCACAACACATAACACATAGATTTTAACATAGAAACCCTGTAAGGAGAAAAACCATGGTGGGAAACCTTACCCACAATCAGATGATACTACTGCAGATAGTATGTGTATACAAATGGGGTCTGCACATGCAGAAAGGCCAACCGCGTAGAGCACACTACTCAAATGGGAGTCACAATGACTATAGTAGGATGGTTAAATCCTAGAATAATGTACTACTCAAAATAGCATCTCCAATGCCGGATTCAGTACCAGTTAAGCTCTGATAATCACCTTCAAACCTTCCTTGAACCTTCTTTATGGTTTTCTCATATGGTCTTCAATATTCTCACATACCATGTTACAATACCATAACCTTACATACCATATCCCATATCCTAAATCTCATCAATTGAGATCTTACATATATACAAAACCTAAGACCAAATGTGTAGGTCGGCTCACTAAGAATATTACAATAAAATCATTTACAAACAAGTCTAGATGTGATGCATCATGTCGTCTCAATACATTTACAACAATATCCAATCAATAAATCATCTCCATAATGTGTCGTGCTAATCTGGAATAGATGATGCATATCGGTTCATAACCTAGACCAATTTGCTGGTAACAAGAAATATGTCAACCCGATTAGACCATTAACCAAAATATCAAAACCAAATATCCAAACCATGTCTTTGACATAATAAAGTGATCTCCAGATGATAACAAGTCATCCTCAGTCCCGATGAACAATATAACCTACTGGTGAACAATATATTGGTGACTGTGCATAAGTCAATGAACCTACCAGTGAACACAATGTGGCAAATCAACACAACCAAAGATCTCCAGAAGGATAAGTGTTAACATCAATGACAAAACTAATGCAATGCATCCATAATACCAATAGTCTCCCCCTTTGGCATTGATGGCAACACTAGATGGAAAAACATCTAAGTGCCAAAATAGAATGCCAAAAACCAAAAGCCAACAATCTCCAAAATAGATTAATACCAAAAATCAAGATCAAAATGCAGAGAGTATATATCTCTCCCTCAATGAATAATCTCTCCCCCTAGGATAATATTTCCTAAATACAATTTTTTTCCATAGATATCTCTCCCCCTTTGACATCAAATGCCAAAGCAATAAAAATACCAGAACACACAACCAACTAATACAACCAATTAATATAACCAACTACTCCCCCTGAGAAGTAGCTCTCCTCCATCAAAGCCAAAAAAATGATTTCTCTGTTATTTCTGTCAGTTTGATGCCAATCTTCAGCTGTCCAAGTCTCTACTGGTGAGGGTATTACCCCAAGCTGCTCTCTGACATATTCAAAGTTTCCTTAGGTAAAGGTTTAGTAAAGATATCTGCAATCTTCTCTTTAGTATTCACATAAACCAAGCTTACTTCTTTTGTTTCAACATTCTCTTTTAGAAAGTTATATTTGATAGAAACATGTTTAGTCTTTGAGTGAAATACCAGATTCTTTGATATATCAATTGTTGAATTATCACAATAAATGATTATAGGTTCTTTGCATTTACCTTTATGTCCTTCAACATTTTCTTAATCCCTAATACTTGAGTACAATTAGTTGTTGCTGCAACATATTATGATTCTGCTGTTGATAATGATGTACAACTATGCTTCTTGCTCAACCATGAAATCAATCTTCTACCAAGAAAGAATGCTCCACTAGTGGTGCTCTTTCTGTCATCTACATCTCCTACCCAATTTGCAACAGTGTATGCACATAAATAAAAAAATTATCTTTAGGATACCATAAACAAGATTTGTTGTGCCTTGTAGATATTGGAAAATCCTTTTTACTACTGATTCATGATTTACTTTAGAATTACTCTGAAATCTTGAAACAATACATACTACATTCATTATAATAGGTCTTGTTTGTGTCAAATATAGTAAACCTCAAATCATAGATATGTATCTTGTCAGATTAACAGGAGTTGAATCGTCCTTCAATGTCAATTAATCAGTTGTAGTCATAGGAGTACTTACCGGTTTGGAGTTTTCCATACCAAATTTCTTTAATAGTTTCTTCAAGTATTTTGTTTGACATATGAATATACCTTTATTAGTTTGTGAAATCTACAATCCTAAAAATAATTTTATCTCTCCAATCATAGACATTTCAAATTCTTCCTGCATCTTGTTAGCAAAGTCTTTACACAATCCATCTTCTCCTCCAAAAATGATATCATCAAAAAAAAATTCAATAACCAAGATGTCATCATTAGTCACTCTAAAATATAAGTTGTTGTCTGTATTACCTTTAGTGTTGTAATACCCTAAAAATGGTCATCTAAACCATGGGCCCCTAATCTCGACAATGTCACCAAGGTCCTAACCAAAGGCAATTAAATAAAGCTTGAGCACACAATTAATTCTTTAATCATCAAATGTCACATGGCAAAATTAATCAACCAATATTAATAAAATATTTATTTAATTAATTGATCATTCCAAGTAAATCATTTTAAACAATTATCTTATTTATTTTATTAAATATCCTAGCATATTTAATTAAATAAATAATTTGCCATTAAATCATCAAAAAGAGGAATTAATTTGAAAAATAAAAAAAAATTGCCATAAATCTTCAAAAAAGGAAACAAATCAAGAAAGAGGAATTGGAAATTATGAGCACAAATCTTCAAAAATAGAAATAAATCAAAAAAGGAATTAATTGACCAAAAAAGAATTAAAAATTTGAGAAAAGAAATCAATTGGAGATAATCTTGAAAAAAACAAATTAAAAATTGATAAATAATCTCAAAGAAAGCAATTAAAATAATTAAATATTAAAATTGAATGAAATAGAAAATAAATTAGTTTTTTCTTGATTTTATCTTAATTTTAGTTCAATTTCCTTTAAAATTGAGAAAAGCACCCAATCACATAAATTCACCTGGATTGTGCTTCCTCTTGGAAAATCTTGACCGCTCATCATAATTTGATCTCAGTCTTTGGTTTCTTTATGAATTTTCTATAAATTCAGGCTCTCATCTCTCATTCAAAAAAATCTTGGAGAATGTATTGTTATTATGTTGTTTTTGCTCTAGGTTCATTGAGAATTTGCATTGAGATATTGCATATTAATTATTTCATATTGCTTAAATCATTTAGCTTAATATTGCTTAAATCATGATAGATTAATCTTGCATATCTTTTATTCATCTAGCATAAATCTTGCATCCATCTAGATTGAATTCATGCTCATATAGATTTAAAAATCCTTCGCTTAGGTGTTGTCTAGTCTCTGGATAGCTTAGCAATCTGAGAGCAATCTAAACTCGCATCTACTAGAAGGCAATGGGTCACTTTGCAATGGTTTATTGTTCATTATTGATTATTGATTTACTAACCATGCATCTAATGACTTAATTGAAGTGTTGTGTGTTCCAGATACAGATACAGGTCCACTTTTCACACACACAAGTGTAGCCAAGCTTCAAAATATATGTGTCCAATCTAGCATACCAAGCTCTAGGAGCTTGCTTTAATCCATACAAAGATTTCCTTAATCTATAAACTATATCTTTATCACTTGTCAATGAAAATCCACTAGGATGTTCAATGTAAACTTCCTCTTCAAGATCACCATTCAGAAATGCACATTTTACATCAATCTGATATACTTTGTAGTTCTTATGAGCTACAAATGCAAGAAAAAATCTAACTGCCTCAATTCTAGCTATCAGTGCAAAGGTTTCATTATAATCAATTCCCTCTTTATGTGAATATCCTTTACACACTAATCTTGCTTTATTCATGATTACCTTACCATCTTCATTAAGTTTATTTCTGAATACCCATTTAGTTCCAATTACATTTTTGTCTTTAGGCTGGGGAACTAATGTCCATGTATTTTTCTTTTCAATTTGTTCTAGTTCATCTTCCATTGCTTTAATCCAATGTTCATCTTGACAAGCTTCAATAACAAATGCCAGTTCAATTTGAGAAATTAAGCATACCTCTTCATTTGCTAGACTTCCTCTTGTCATAACACCTTGATACTTGTTCCTAATTATCTGATTTTCTGAGTGATTTAGTCTTACATACCTTGGTTTATTCACATGCTGTTGTTCTTCAGTCACTGTGGAATTCTTTGATGATGCCGGTGTGACTAGATCCACACTCTATATTGGTGCACTCTGTATAGGTTCATTTATGATCATCTCAACTATCGGTTCAGAATCTACAGACCTTGAATTTCCTCTAAATTGTTCATCTATCTTCACATTAGAACTCTCAATGATTTTCTGCAATCTTTTATTAAAACATCTATATGCCTTGCTCTTAGATGAATAACCAAGAAATATTCCTTCATCACTTCCAGGATCAAAGTTACCAATATACTCATCTCTCCTAATATAGCATTTGCTTCCAGATATTCTAAAGTATTTAAGAGTGGGAGTATTACCAAACCATAGTTCATAAGGGGTCTTACCGGTTTCACCTTTGATGTGAACTCTGTTAAAAGTGTAAACTGTTGTATTCACTACTTCTCTCCAATACACATGAGGTAGATTTGGTTCCAATATCATGCTTCTAGCTGCTTCCAGAATAGTTATGTTCTTCCTTTCCACAATTCCATTTTGTTGAGATGTCTGGGGTGCTAATAGTTGTCTTTTTTTTTTTTTTTCCGTTTACTTCACAAAATGTATTAAAATCATTAGATGTAAATTCACCTCCTTGATCAGATCTTAAACATTTGATTTTCTTACCGATTCCATTCTCTACCATTTCCTTGAATAGTTTGAATTTTCCAAAAGCTTTTGATTTCTCCCTGAGAAAAGTAACCCAACACATTCTAGAATAATCATCGATAATTAGCATAAAGTATCTATCTCCTTGTAGACTTCTTGTTCTTGTTGGACCACACAAGCCAGTATGAATTAAATCAAGAACATTATTAGATTTCTCAGAAATACTCTTAAAAGCTATTCTAACTTGCTTTCCCATTTGACATTCCTTACATACCGGATTATGAGGTTTCACAATCTTAGGTAAATCCCTTACTACCTTAGTTGAACTGATCTTTACAATGCAATCAAAATTTACATGACAAAGTCTCTTATGCCACAACCAAATTTCATCAATATGTGCAATCAATCATGTCTTATCATTGTTGTTCAAATGAGAGATATTACCTTTAGACTGATTACCGGTTGCAATCTCAAATCCAGTTATGTTCATGATTTTGCATTTACCATTCTTGAACTACAACTGAAATCCCTTTTCAACTAATTGACCAACACTCAAAATATTATGCTTCAAACCTTCAATGTAATAAACATTGCCAGTATTGTGCTTACCATCCAAAGATATAGTGCCTTTTCCTTTGATCAAACAAGCTTTATCATCCCCAAATCTTACTAGACCTCCACTATATTCCAAAAAAGATAAGAATATACTTTTATCACCAGTCATATGATGTGAACATCCAAAATCTATGATCCATTCATCCTTTACTTCAATTTTAGCTGCTAGGGCATGCTCTATTGGTGGAACAGTAGGTGCCAGTTGATCTTATTTTATTGAAACAAAATCCCATCCATTGTCTGCCAGTTCTTCGTTAGAATCATCAGTAACTCGTTCATCAACATAGTAACAAGATTTATCTCTATTCTTCTTAAATATGTATCTCTGATATTCAGGGTTAGGCTTATATGTTCTTTTTGCTTCCTCTCTCAATCTTGCATGTCTGTCAGGACATCTGGATTCCATGTAGTACCCCTCCTCATTTGAACTTATTAGACTCATATTTTATTATTTTTTACTTTCAGTGGATACATTACCATGATGTGTTATTCAGACTTATATGACATTGTTTCATGCTTTATCTGGATATGAGATGCATAATTTATTTACAGTATTTCAGTACTTGTGATTTATGGTATTTTATGGATTATTGCTATGAACTGACACTTTACTTTATCTATGCAATGTGTCATTATATGTTGCATGTTTGCGAGTGTATTGGATGCAATGGGATGATTTTCCTTCACTCACTTCGGTGAGACAAGGAACATCATGATTCTCCTTCATCAGTGTGCATGTCGTGTTTTTTATATTTTTATATATGCATGTGTGGTTTGGTGATGCAAGATATTGCGGGTACAAGTACCAGATAGGTACGAGGTATCGTCTCCACCTGGCTTCACAGGTTTGAGTGTGTTTTATATTTGTCCGATGGAAGTGGAGGAGGTAGTAGTTGACCCTATTTTACCCAATTACACTCTTGTGAGTGTCATCAGTTGGTCATCCTATCAGTTTGTTCGACCTTTGTATTTTGTGGTTTGGTCTTTTTATGAGTATTTTCTTGGGGTTTACTCAGTTTGTGTGTTTAGTGGATTTAATTAATTAATTAAATTTATGGAGTTATCTCATTGTTGGTATTTTTGGGAATTATGTATTTGATGCATTGAGATTTTAAATTTAATTCATTTAAAGAAATTATTAAATTAAATTGCAAGTTGCATTGTATTCGAATTATATCTTATTTAAATTTTAGTGAAAAATAAATTAGATTAATTTCATTTATTGTTTCCTTGAATTTTAAATAAATAAATGAATAAAAGAATAAATAAATGAATAAAATAATAAATTAGAATTAAAGTATTGCTTTGTTTTCTTTATTTAGAAAATTAATTAATTTGCATGAGAAAAGAAAAGAAAAAAATGATTTTTGCTTATTGCATGTTAATTTATCCCTTTGTTAGGAATTAGAAAAAGAAAAGAAAATTGCTTTTATTACTAAAATTAAATATTAGGTTTTGGGGAAAAATATATGGAACCTAAAATTTTAGGTTAAAAAGAATAGATCTTTCACTTTTTGGTACACAAGAGGGAGGCAGAGATTTTGGGAAGAAAATTATTTTTTGAAGCAATACTTTGTTGAAGAAGAATTTATCAGAGGATTGCTAGAAGAGGGATTGGCTTGGATAACCGGTACAGGACTGAGTTCTTCCATGTAAATCTTCTAGGAAAGGTATACAGGTTGGGTGGCCTCTTTTGGTTGTTTTTAAAGAAAATATTTTATTTCTTCCCTCTTTCTGAATGATGTGTGTGTATAATATTTGTCAAATCCAAAACCCTTTTTTGGTTACTTTGTGTTCTTGGCTAAAATTCATTCCTAAAATTAATTTTAGTTTATGGAAAGAAGTTATTTTCTCGGTGTTTGTAGATTAGATTTTGTGAGGTTTTGGAACAATTATTCTGGCAAAATCTTGCCAAGATGTTTTACTATGCTTAAAAGTGGCAAGTTTTGGTAGAAAATGGGTTTTACCAGAGAAAATATTCCCTCTTGTTTGGGTTTGGTTTCAATATTTGGCTATGGTTGTTCTGTCAATAATTGTACATCTCTGTGAAATTATTAAGTTACTATAGAAATAAATTTAATTATTAACTAAATTTATTGTGTTATTAAAAGTTAAGGGAAATGGTTTTATTATATTATTTTGGAGAAAATATGTATTAATTAAATTCCCTAGAAATATATTTTGTTGGAAATAAAATTTACTGTTTTTAGGTTACTGAGATTTAAAAAAAAAAATTATTAAAAATAAAAATAAAAAAATGCATGTTTGGGAGGGTCGGTAGTTGCTACCGACGGTAGCACAGCTACCGTATGGTAGCAATACTACCAGCAGTAGCAACAGCTACCTACCGTGTAGTAGCACCTGCTACCGTGTGGTAGTATGTACTACCTATAGTAGTACCTGCTACTGTGAGATAGCATGGACTATATTTAATTCACTTTTCCCTGGTTAAAGTTTGTTCATTCCGAATATGGTATATTTAGGTTTTGTGCCCAAAGTTATAAAATCTGGTTTTTAATTAATTTATTATATATATATATATATATTCAACTGCTAACATTTAAAACTTTACATTAGCAAGCTTCTTTTAATTGAGCTCTACAATTTTTCGGTGATATGGGCGACAGGCGGCGACTAGGGGTTTGGGCAGATGTAACATGGGATGATCCGCCTCATACCCATAGTGGGTTTTTACCAAGGGCAAGTGGGAGGATAAGGCATTTCCGCCTTCGAAGCCAGTATGCAGCTGATGGTTTAGGCTGGTGTCTCGATACTTCCAGGGGTTTTTTAAACATTGTCGACACTTTCCTCATAGGCAACTTCCTGTGGCTAATTACACTTGACGCTCAGATTTTTATGAGCTAGGCTAGTGATAGTGGAATCCAAGGTTGAAATGGGGGTTTGCTCATGGTAAGAATTGATCATCTGCATAGGTGTTTGGCTCTAGAGAAGTGGTGAAAGAAGCTAGGGTTTCTATTATGGTACCTGGCAAATCGGGTAATAATGCAACGGAGGCTAAGGTCTCAGTTCTTGCGAATCAAGCGATCGGTCAGGTGATTGGATCTTGAGATATGGAGAGAAAAGATAGGGCTTCTGGAATGGAATCTGGTAAAATGGGTAATAATGAGATGGAGGCTAGGGTTTCAGTTTCGGTGACTCAGGTGCTTGGTCAGGTAAATCCAAAACCAAATGACACTAGCCCCATAAAGGATAAGGTATGTGATTCTAATGATCCTCCATCACAAGTTTGGGTACCGATTCCATGCATTGATCTCCTTGGATCTTTTGTTGATAAAAAGGCCTTTTCCCTTTATTTGAATGCTATTATTTGGGAACTTTGGGGAGATCAGATCTGTTTGTCCAAACGTTTTACTAAATTACAGAAACGTTGGGCGGATATGCATTACTTTCAGCTCCTTTGATCAAATTCTTTTATTATTGTTTTCAACTATCCTATGTTTCGGGATAGGGTTTTGGTTTCTCCTCATCACTGGTTTGGAAAACAGTTTCTTTCAGTTATTGCTTGGAAGCCTTTCTTTGTTCTTGCTTGGTCAAATAATAAATTTTCTCCCTTTTGGTTTGGACTTCCTAAACTTCCCTTTGAATTCATGGATCTCGATGTCCTACAACAAATTGGCAATTCCTTTGGTACTTTTGTCACATCCAGCTTGGATTTTGTGGAGGGGGAGGTTCTCATAAAAATCTGTGTTTTACTCAGTCCTAAGACTGTGTATTCCTGTACTTGTAATATCAAGTCTCATGAGGGGATTTGGGGTCAAAATATAGAGAAATTGGGTTCTAAGCTTTTGAAATCTCCCCTTATTTTAGATGCCCCGCTGTTTAAGGATTTTAAGAAGATTCATCAGGTGTTGGGTCCAATAGATGTTAATGCTAACACTATGTTATAGTCTCAACAGTTTACTGATAATAATAGGAAAATTTTGAATAAAGATGATGCCACTTTTCAGTTGAATTTTAATCAGGTTACTATTTCTCCTTCTGTGAATAAATCAATAAAAATGACTGAGCCAATTTCAAACTTTACTAAGAAGGATTTTGGGAATATTTTAAATTCTCTGGGTGCTATTGATAATTCTAAGAAGAATGTCCTCTTTCCTTCCGAATCAGTAGCATTAGACATTTCTAAAATAGGTAATTCTGGTAAGCTTTATGAAGTAGAGATTCCGTTTGACAATGCCTTAATTGCCCAAATCAAACTTTTAGCTTCCAATACTTCTGGTCTTGGCCCAGAATCTCTAGACAAGGAATTAAATCTAGGTTTTAATGAGTTACCTGGAGTAGTGGTGCCAGATATAGAGTTAGTGCATCAAGTGAATGAGCTTCTGGATAATCATGCCCCCCAAGGTGGGATGGAGGCAACAGATAGGGTTATTTGCGCTATTGATAGCGATTTAGGTGAAATTAAGTCTTCCCTTCCTGCTGTTACAACTGCAAATCCTTTTTAGGTTTTGGCTACTAAAGATTTGGATACGACTGATAAACCGAATATTTCTTCTCCATTACAGAATGTTAAAGACTTGCCAATCGTGCAAACCTCTTTGGTTTTGTCCCCTCCTTTTGGTTCTCCTAGAAGAGGTAGGCCTCCTAAAAATGTTTAGAATAAATTAGAGATTACTACTGGGATACAAATGACTCTATCCCTTTCCCCCAGAGCTGGTAAGGGGAAGAGATCACTCTCCTTAGGTAATCGGAAAAAGAGTAAACTACATTTATCTAGTCCTCCCGTGACTAGGTCTGGGTCTATTAAGAGGAATCTGCAAAAGTGCTATGAAGATAGCACTAAGTCTCTAGCTATTGAGAAGAGGGGATTTTTGACCTCCCCTCGAGCTCAATGAAGCTTATTTCCTGGAATGTTAGGGGCTTAAATGCCCCTAATAAGAGATGCTTGATTAAGTCCGAGTTGGATTTAATCAACTGTGATTTGGTTTTGCTTCAAGAAATGAAATTGTCTAAAGAGTCTGCTGATGTGCTTTTTTCAACCTGGAAAAAGTGGAATTCTCTATCCTCTTCTTCTGGTGCTTCTGGAGGCTTAGAATTACTATGGAATTCTTATAACATTGAGGTACAATTGGTGTCCTCGGCAGTACATTGGATGTTGGTCTAGGTTACCAATAAAATTTCTAGGGTTAATTTTTGGCTGTTCAATATCTATGCTCCTTTCAGGATTCACGGAAAAAAGATGTTATGGAGGGACTTGAGTAGGGTGGCTTCTCCTCTGAGACAAGGGTCCCTTATTGTTTTTGGAGGAGACTTTAATGCTATATTGGATCCTAGTGAAAAAAGTGGAGGGATTTTTCCAAATAAAAGAATCATGGAGGATTTTGGGAATTTCATCCTCCACATGGGTCTTTTTGATTGCCAATCCCAAAATGGGAAATTTACTTGGACAAATATGAGAAGGGATTTCTCACAAATAGTAGAAAGATTAGATCGGTTCTTACTTTCAGAAAATTGGCTGCAGTTGGACCTTGAGTTTTTTTCCTCCATTTTGCCTATGTCAGGATCTGATCACTTTCTGAATTCTCTCTACATCTTGGAAGACAAGGCTCCCTTTCGATCTCCTTTCAAATTCAAGCCTATGTGGTTTAGAGATGCCTCCTTCTTACCTCTCCTTAGAAAATGGTGGGAGTCTGCTCCCTTCTGTTTAGGGTCTCGCATGTTTAAGCTTGTCAAGAACGTAAAGTTCTTAAAAATGAAGATTAAAGAATGGAATATTTCACATTTCAAAAATATTTTTCATGAAAAACAGAGAATTCAGGATATAATTGAAACTCTTAATAGCATGTGCTAGATCATGGTATGGTTCCTTAGGTGTTTGATGAGTTAAAGGCTTTAAGAATAGACCTTGAAGAGATTCTGGCTAGGGAAGAGATATTTTGGAGACAAAAGTCTAGAGAAGTATGGTTGTCTGATGGAGATAGAAATACCAAGTTCTTCCACTCTTCTACTAAATTAAAAAGTAGGAATAAGATTTCTTGTATAGAGGATTCTTTTGGGAATGTGCTTACAGAGCTTGAGGAGATTGTTGTGGAGGCAGTAAGTTTTTTTAAGGCACTGCTATCTTCTGAATGTGGCAATTTTAAAGATGATTTTATTTCTGATATTCCATCTTTAGTTTCTTTAGAGGACAACAAGATGTTGATGTCTCCTTTTTCCCTTGAGGAAGTTAGATTGGCAGTTTTTGCTATGAGTCTTGATAAGGCTCCAGGTCCGAATGGGTTATCCCCCTTATTTTTTCAGAAATGTTGGGATTTTGTGGGTTGAGATTTGCTCTTAGCTCTTGAAGAAAGTAGGAGAAATAGGTCAATTTTGAGGGAACTTAATACCATGATGGTTGCTATTATTCCAAAAAAGGAGATTGTTAAATATTTTGTGGATTTTCGTCCTATTGCTCTATGTAATACCTTATATAAGATTTTCACTAAGGCAATAGCCATTCGGTTATCCAAAATCCTTCCTAAACTAATTTTGGTGGAACAAGGTGGCTTTGTACCTAACAGGGAGACTCCGGAGGGGGCTATTGTGGCTCATGAGGTTCTACATTCTATCTCCATTTAGAGATTCCCAACCATGATCTTGAAGTTAGATATGATGAAGGCTTATGATAGAGTGGAATCACGGGCGTTAGGACTTGTTTTTGGAAAAATTAGGTTTTTCTAGGGCTTGGATTAAATGGATTAATGCCTATATCTCTTCTGCAAGGTTCTCAATTTTAATTACTGAATCCTCTTGTGGTTTTTTTTCCTCCTCTCGAGGTTTAAGATAGGGAGATCCTCTTTCACCATTTATGTTTATACTTTTAGCCGAGTCTTTTAGCTGGGCTATTAAGACTGCGAAATTGAAAGAACTTTGGTTGGGAGTCAAAATACCAAGAGTGCCAAGATCCATATCACACTATCTATTTGCAGATGATACCTTGTTATTTGGTCAGGAATCTATGCGGGAAGCTTTAGTCATGAAAGAAATTATTCAGGATTATGCTTCATTTTCAGGACAGAAAGTGAATATTGACAAGTCAAAAATCTTCTTTCTAAATACCTCGCAATTCATCCAAAATAGATTATTGTCCTTTTGGGGCTTTGAGCCTAGCAATATTCCATGTACTTATTTCGGTATTCCTTTCTTTATCAAACAGGATAATTTAAGCTTTTGGGATAAAATCATTTCTATCATCTCAAAGAGAATTCTTTCTTGGAATCACAGATGGTTGAGTTTAGTTGGGAAAATCGTTCTCATCAAATCTATGTTGAATGCAGTTCCTATTTATCTCATGTTAGTGTTAAAATCTCCAAAGGGTGTGTTGGTAAGCTTACAGGATACTTTGAGGTCCTTTCTTTGGAGTAGCAATAAACATGGAAGAAATAAACTTCCTCTGGTGGCTTGGGATAAAGTTTGTTTGCCTAAAGAATTAGGGGGTATAGGGATCAGAAATCTGGAAAAATAGAATTTGGCTTTAGGGGCTAAACTGGTTTGGAATTTGTATGAGAAATTCGGGTCTTTCTAGGTACAAATTATGTTTGCCAAGTATCTTAATAATGGTCCTAGGGAATATATTTTTTAGATTTCTAACTTACCTTTAGGATCAGTTATGTGAAAATTTATATGTAAATGCAGATCTGTTATTTTGCCTAATCTCTCCTGGATTATCCATAAAGGCACAAAGGTTAGATTTTGGGAAGAAAGGTGGAATGGGCACCCTCCATTACGAAGCCTAAGGAATTGGTCTCCCCTGATATCTATTCTTTCTTCCCTTTGGGGAACCTCTGTGGCAGATTATTTTGACATAATACATAGTGGAAATGTGAGGTTGGCTAAATGGAAATCTATTGACTTTTTGGAGATTGATGAAGAATTGAAATTGCAGTTTACCAAGGTCTTGAGTGAGAGGGTGGTTATTCTCTCTGATTAGGAGGAGGAACTGGTTTGGACTAAAAATATTTTTGGCAAATACACGATGAAGGATGGTTATAATTCCCTTATGAGAAAGAATGATCTTCCTTCTTGGCCTGATAAACTTTTTTGGCACTCGGCCTACTTGCCAGAAGCTGGTGCCTTTGCATGGTTGGCAGTTCAAGATAGGGTTCTCACAGGTATGAGGTTGGATAGGCTAGGTATCACTGTTGCCTTCACATGTGTGTTATGTCATAAAAACTCAGAATCCTCTTCCCATCTCTTTCTACATTGCGACTTCACGTATCAATGTTTGCAGTGGTTGTTTGATAAATTGAATTTGGCTTTTGTGATGGGAAAAGATCTGGTCACCTTTTTTAGTTCTTGGCCACTCTTGTTTACTTCATCCTTTTATGCGTATTTATGGGTTATTTCCCCATCTATTTTAATCTGGAATATTTGGTTAGAGCATAATAACAGGATCTTTAGAAACACTAGCTCTTCTCTTCTAGAGGTCTTACTGAAAATTGAATCATCCATTTCTGAGGTTGCTTTGTCTCATATAAGAAAGAATTTGGAAAACCTCACATCCTTCTCACATTGGGATAGTAGGGTGACTAGAGTTTGGGGTAGGTTATCTATTGTTCCCTCTCATGGATCAATTTTGAAAATGGGTGATGCCTTAAATAAAAGAAAACTGGCCTCTTGGAAACCTCCTCCTCTTGGTAAATTTAAGTTGAATTTTTATGGAGCCTCTCATGGAAATCTCAGTTTGGCTGGGGTAGGTATGGTAATTCTTGACCATCATACTCGCATTATTCATGCTAGGTGTCATGCAATTAGTATTCACACTAACAACTTTGCTGAATTTAAGGCTTTGTCTTTGGGTTTGGAGTTGGCTATTTCCCTAAGTATTAAAGACCTTATCATTGAAGGGGATTCAATGGTGATCTTTTAGAGTGTGTTAAAATGGAACTCTCATTGTTGGCAGCTGCAATATCTTCTTGATCATATTCTCTAGCAATTGGAATTCTTTGATTCTTTCTTCATTACTCATTGCTATAGAGAGATAATAGGGTAGCAAATTTTTTGGCTAATCCAGCTATTGACAGTAATGCTAACCTTCATGATGTAAGTTTGGATGAATTTCCTATTTTAGTTTTGGAAAACTTGCAATAATAAAAGGTTTTCTTGGTATCTGATTTTTGAAAATTGCCTCTCTTTTGCCGATCAGGGTAGGCATGTTTATTGTTTATGTTTAGCTGGCAATGTGGCTCTGTATGTGGGAATATGTTCTCTTATATATAGCTTGGTTTCGAGCTAACATAGGCAATAAGGGTGGCTATGTTTATTGGCCATTAGAGTGGCGGCTCGGTTGTGTTCTTATTTACTTATAAAGTCTTTTTGAGTGGTGGCTTTATTTGTTCTTACTTTATCTCAAGTCTTTCCTAATTGTTTTCACATAAGGGATTTTATTTTGTGACATGATAATTGTGTCGTGCTCTACCCTTTCAAATGATGATTATTGATGTACTATTTTTCGGCTTAGGTGGTGATATTTTGGTACTTCTCACAGTGGTGATAATAAGGATCAATCATTATTTATTTGTTGGTTTAATTTGGATCAGCCGAGATGCATCACTTGGAATGATTTTTTTGGATACTTGGCCTTCACATGAGCGGATTATTCATTATTATGTAAGGTGGTTAACTATTTGGCTTAGTTTTTGATCGACCGAGATGCATCTCTTGGAATGATTTCTTGGATACTAGGCTTTCACACGATCGGCTCATTCATTATTGTGTAAGGTGATAAATTGATTTAGACATTAGCTGCTTTTTTGCCTTGGCTATATATTGTTTTTTGGTGCAGATTTCATTTAACAGCTTTGTCGAAGGTAACTTGGTGAGTATTTCTCTTTGTGGGAAAGGTAATTTCTTCTTATGTCTATTACACTTTTGATTTACCGTGTTTCATTAGATTCTCGAGAGGTAGACATTGTTGATAATTATGGGTATGATTCTGAGAAGCTTGGGAGAATTTTTGTTTTATAATTTGGAGTTGGAGTCTAAAATTCATAGGGTGGTGGGGAATCATTGGTTGCTTTCTCCTTCTTTTATCTCTTCTTCAGAAGTTTTGTCTCATTTTTTTACTATTTGTTATGATCTTCTATGGGATAAGACTCTGGTCCAACTTATTGCATCAAAATTTGTGTCTCCTCCATTGCTTGATATGCATTATCTTGGGTCAGCTTTGAATAATTATAACTTTGATATGGGTACTCTTCCTTATGGGGGTTTCCTTTCTATTCAAAAGCTTTTGGAGAATGGATTCTGTGGAGAGTTGCTCTTTGAAATTAGAATGGGCCTAATTTGCGATACTATTGATGAAGCATTAAAAGTTGTGGATAGGTTGCTTGAGTTCATCTCTCCTCAGGTTTTGTCTAGGGTACAAGATGTGTTAATTGGCCTCCATGCTCTGATTAATTTTTGTTTTGTTTCATCTACTACTCCTCTCCCCGTAGTCCTAATATAGGCTCTGGTTCTTGATGATGTTTGGCCTACTCCACCCATGGAAAGATCAAGTAATTGGTTTATGGCTATTTGATATCATGTTTTTGCAAGTATCTTTTACTCTTTTTTGGCAGGCTGTCTATGGGATGTTGGATTTGGACACCACATTGCACTAATGGTGTAGGTTTTTGGGTGATTCTTCTTGGCTCAATATTCTAGAGTCTGATATAATTGGTCTATTTCAGTTTTTGACTCCCCTTTGGTACAAATCTATGGGTTCCTTGGTGTATCGGCATGTTCTTCTTGAGGAGATAATTTTTATGATGTCCATTTTTTGTAATCTGCTGCTGCTCCCTAATTGATAACAATTGTGGGGCTGCTGGTTCTTCTCGAGGAAAATTCTATATAATGCAACTCTTCATTTTGTAACCAACTGAGTTATAATCAGTTGAGGATCTTTTGTATCTAGATATGTCCTAGGGGACCTCTATAAATAGGCCAATTTGTATGGGTTTGGATGGGATTTCGGGTCAACTGGATCTAGCTATTTTGTAAGGGTAGATTAGTTATTTGGTTAACATATAAGGCAACAACCGGAGGTTTTCTTGTGGGTTCTTTCCTGTTGATATGCCTTTTGAACCTGATGTAAAAATTTCTAAAATTAATAAAAAAGTTTAGTGGCCTGGCCACTTTTATGGATATATATATATATATATATATATATATATATATAAGTTTTTCTTGATTTTGGGAATTAAATCATTTAAGTATTATTTTGATATTGTGCAAATTAATTCATGTGTTTAAATATATATATATATTGTAATATGATTATAGGTATATAATATATATACGATGTATATATATATATTCATATAATTATATTATATTATTATATACATATAATTAATTCAGAATTTAGCTATTTTTAGAAAAGCTTATAATTTAAGATTCTATATCTATGCTTGGAAATACATTAGGAGATTAATTTTTATGTGATTGATTTAACCTTATTGGACAAATGACAACATTGATTTCCTTGTATTAATATAGTTGTATTTTCTTATTTTCTGGAAAATCTTTAATTGCAAGTATTTCATGCTTTTGGTTGTTTAAAAGAAAAGATTGCCTGAATTAGGATCTTGTGTAAATGGTATTTGCAGTCAAGCTTAAATTCATTGCAATTCTAGTTGAGTTGTTGTTATGTCATATGTTGATATACCCCCTTGGTCAGGTGTTGTTGTATAACCCTATTGATGTGAGCCATTGTGTGTTTTGTTCCAAATAGTCAATCCTGGGTTAGTGATTGTGTATCCTTCACCTGTGGTTTGTCAAGATTTGATATGGCTATCATTTTTGCCATAGAGTTCTCATAGAGAGACCTTTCCTATTAGCATCCTATGAGAGAGAGTGGCTTTGGAGCAGGGGCCGCACCCGAAGTGGATGGCAGGATAACCCCTCGAAAGTCAGTTAAGAAGTGATAACCTAATAATTGATTAGGGGGTGGGTAGATTAAATATTAATTAATATAATATGTCTTGCACATGGTTGAGTGCTTGTATAGGCTCAGGATGTGGTAAGAAGGCTTGGAATGGAAAACCTATTCCCTTGTCTTCACGAAATGATTGGTAGGGTCCGCATGAGGCTTAGATGGAGCCAGAGGTTCGGGAGAGGTTACCAGGATAACTCAGGATGGGGGTCGGTACCTATGGAGGCCTACCAGGGTAACCACCTTAAGCCATGCGATGACACTCTCTCCTTAGAGTCACTAGTGTTTGTGAGTTGAGTCACATGGATGTTTGCAGAGTCATGTAGTTCTATCACACTTGTCTTATTTTGCTTGCTTGAGGGTTTCTACTATCTCCTAGCATAGTGGGGTGGTTCCATTTTAGGATCACATGGTCGGGTGATAGTGCCACTTCCCATCAGATGTTCTAGATTGTATCTTCAGGCGAGGAAAGGCTTCGCTAGAGTTTCTTGGTTCGTGGTTCATGTACCAGCTCTTGTTCATGATCATTGTTCAGTTGAGACCTTGTGGTCATTGTATCAAACTTTTATGTAACCTTGATATTGTAACTTTTGGATTCCGTGGTATTTTTGGAAGCCATGTATTTATGGATATTGTAATATTATATCGGTTGAATGTATGTTAATTCAGTTGCTTCAATCTTGTGTATAAATGAAATATGGATAAATAAATGCATTAGAGTAATTTGATTCTTTCATTATCGAATTTAGATGTATGTGTAGGTTTAATCTTAAGCATTTAATTTACCTAATTAAATGGACAACTGGATTAACCATGGTGTTAATATAATTTTGAATTAATCTTCATTGGTAACCCATAGGAAATCATGTGTTAGTCTTCTATTGTGTTATTAAACGCACTATTGTTATAATTAATGCACTTAATCTTTAAAAAAAAAATATTTCACCATTTAGTTGCCTAGTTGTGTTGTTTTCCTTTAGGGTTCTTAGCGGGGCATTACATTCCATATGACCAATTTTATTGCAATTAAAACATTTAAATGGCACTTTACCTTCATACTTACTTCCAACTGGACCTTTAGGCATTTTCCTTGCAAATAGTGCTTCAATTTTTTCCAGTTCTTCATTTTCCTTTTTGATATCTTCAAGTTCTCTTGCATAAAGTGCTTTCCAATCAGATTTGTTAGATGATGATGATGATTCTACAAATGATGATACTCTAAAGGCTAAATCTGTCTTATATGTAGCAATAGGACCAAATTCCTCAAGCTCAAATGCTGAAAGTTTTCCAACCAGGGTATCTCTAGATACTGATGTATTAGGCATTGTTTAAACTCATTAATAGCAATTACTTTCATTTTGTATGTTGGTGGCAATTCTCTTAGAAATTTAGAAACAATTTCATCTTCACTTAAGGATCCTCCACAACATTGTATTCCTAAAACAATTTCATTAACTCTTTCCATAAAAGCAGAAATTCTTTCAACTTCTTCCATTTTCAAATTCTCATACCTGACCCAGAAACATTCCAGTTTTACAATTTTGACAGTGGTATCTCCTTCATTTAATGTCTCCAATTTATCCCAAGTAGCTTTAGCAGTATTTTAGTCTGATAATGCGCTCAAAAGTGATTCTCTTGCTTTGCAATCATTTTCTTGATCTTTATACAATGTTGGTGGATTAGGCTGATTCGGTGTAGGACCAACATAGCCATTCTTTGTAACTTCCCATATATCTCTTCCAATGCAATTCAGATGTGTCTAAATTCTAATCTTCCATATACCATAGTTGGTTCCACCAAGTTTCAGACTATCCTTCCTAAAAATGTTAGTTGCCATAGGATCTCCTCAAGCTATTAGGATTCTGCAAAAAGAGGACATGCTCTGATACTAATTGTTAGGACCCAGAAGGCAACAAAGGGGGAGGGGGGCTGAATCTGTTGTCAATGAATTTCAACCCAATTATAACTTAACCAAAAATTGATACTTAATACCGGTAAACCAAACTTAATGCATGAAACAGAAAGAGAAACAACATCCACAACACATAACACAAATATTTTAACGTGGAAACCCTGTAAGGGGAAAAACCATGGTGGGAAACCTTACCAACAATCAGATGATACTACTACAGATAGTATGTGTATACAAATGGGGTCTGCACATGCAGAAAGGCCAACTGCCTAGAGCACACTACTCAAATGGGAGTCTCAATGACTACAATAGGATGGTTAAATCCTAGAATAATGTACTGCTCAAAATAGCATCTCCAATACTGGATTCAGTACCGGTTAAGCTCTAATAATCACCTTCAAACCTTCCTTGAACATTCTCTATGGTCTGCTCATATGATCTTCAATATTTGCACATACCATGTTACAATACCATAACCTTACATACCATATCCCATATCCTATATCTCATCAATTGAGATCTTACATATATACAAAACCTAAGACCAAATGTGTAGGTCGGCTCACTAAGAATATTACGATAAAATCAATTACAAAAAATTCTAGATGTGATGCATCATGTTGGCTCAATACATTTACAACAATATCCAATCAATAAATCATCTCCATAATGTGTCATGTTGATCTGGAATAGATAACGCATACCGGTTCATAACCTAGATAATTTTGCCGGTAATAGCAAATATGTCAACCCGATTAGACCATTAACCAAAATATCAAAACAAAGTATCCAAACCATGTCTTTGACATAATCAAGTGATCTCCAGATGATAACAAGTCATCCTCAGTGCCAATGAACAATATACCGGTGACTGTGCATAAGTCATTGAACCTGTCGGTGAACACAATGTGCCAGTTCAACATAACGAAAGATCTCCAGAAGGATAAGTGTTGACATCAATGATGAAACTAATACAACACATCCATAATACCAATATATAGTAGCTATAATGGGGCATGATTATTTTCTTTGTTTGTTGTTTGTGGTTTATCTCTTATTAAGGTATGTACTTGTCTAAGGGTATGATCAGTAAAAGATCAAGGAGGATGTTCCAAGTCATGCATGAAAAGAGACAATCCTTGTTTGTTCTGCAAGAAATACTCAAGTCAACTTGATTCATTATATCAAGCTACTTGTATAAACTTTCTATATATCAAAATCCATGTAAGAAATACTCAGGTTACCTTGAATCATTATGTCAAGATGCTTGTATTTTCTTACAACATTTAAAAATCTCAATGATGAAATCAAGCATTATTATAAGACAACATATGAAGAATGGAAGTATCATTTTAGTTAGATCATTTTAGATTAGCTCATTATTCATCTGCATTATAAGCATTCATTGTCAGTTGCATTATAAGCATTTCATTCCATCCAAAGATCAACAATTATAAATAATGATTGAGTATACTTGGACAAACCAAAACAATTTTCATTTAGGTTCATTCATTTCATTAGGATTGCATTTTGATCATATTCATTTGCATTGCATTAGTTTGCATTTCATTAAGTGCATTTCATTAATTATATGTAGTATATCATCATTATTATTTGCATTAGGATCATTATCATTGTATGTCTTTTTATCCATTAAGGTCATTTAGTTGTATCTTTGCACTTAGATTCATTTATCATTATAAACATTACATGTAAGAATCCATCGCATAAGTTTGATCAAGCATAGAATTCATAATCATCATTTGTATTCAAAATCATCAAACTTGAAATCAAATACATTTCATGTAGATCATTTGCATTTCAAATCATTATATACATACACATTAAAAGAAAAAAAAATCAACATTCATTTGCATGCGTAATCATTAGAAGCATTCTCATATAGATCATTGCATTTGCATCATTTAAGTAAAGAATTATAGAATTAATTTCATTTGCATTCATGATCATCAAAATCAAAAAATTAAATGCATTTTCATTTCATCATCATTGCATCATATAGAACATCATCATCATGAAAATGAAAGAAAGAGTAGATCATCATAACATCATCCATCTAATCACTGCATATATAATCCATGTAGTCAATGCATATAGATCATCATCAAAGTAACATGCATAATAAATCATGAATCATCAACATCATATAGGGTCCATAGCTATATATCATCATTAAACAATAAAATGTTCAAGAATGCAATGATATCAAAGAAATAGTCAATAAAATACAATCTCCCATGATACAAATCAATATCTCATATCAATATGTCAATTAGGATGAAGAGTACCACTCTTTTCATGTGATGTAGGCCTCGATGATCCTCCTGCTCCCCCTTGGATGAATCAATACATCTAGATCCTCTTGCAACATGATATCAAAAAATGCCACTTCTTGATCCAATCAATCATTTTGATCAATCAATCGGTTATCCTATTCGTTCACTTTTGATTTATATCAATCTCTTTGACCACATTTAGTGATGCTCATTCATCATGAGGTTACACATCTAGTCTATCCAATCTTGAGTTTACATCATTGTGTTGGCATATGGACACTCCAATGAGACATTGTGTGTGATTGAAGGTTTTGTCATTGATGGCAACCTTGCAATCCTATGGCACCGGCAAGACATTCTATCGGCAAAGCATTATTCAAGCAAGATAGTGCACCGACATCAGCAAAACCACTTTACACCGGCACTGACACCGGCATAGAAGAAAAGATGTATACCGGCAAAGAGGCCAACAGGATTTTGATATGCAATATTTTGTTTATTATTGTAAGCCGACTTGGAAAATTGTAAAATGACTCTTGTATATAAAAGAGATCATTGTAGACATTTGTAGGTGTAAGGTAAGCGAGCATAAAGAAAATTATTAGGCAGTCCTAATGTGCAAATTATAGGTCAAAGGTATATGTAAAGAACCAAGCAAGAACCGGTACTAAATTTGGCATTGGAGATGCTAATGTAAAGCAGTACAGATCATTGGATTAGTATAATCCTTATTGTAAGTCACTGTGACTTCTCACTAAGCAGTGTGCTCTAGGCAATTGGCCTTCCTGCATGTGGAGGCCCCTATTGTAAGTAATATTCTCTTATTGGCCAGTAAGTGAATATTGTGGGTCACAAATCCCACCAAGGTTTTTCCCACACCGGGTTTCCTTGTTAAACATCTTGTGTTATGGTGTTCTTTTCATGTGGATGTTTTTGATTCTGTATATTTCATTAATTCTTGCATATCGGTACACTGTTACTTTATGTTCTGCTTGTTTTATCTTAAGAAAATTTGAATACTGGTCAGATACTAGTTCACCCCCCCCTCTCAGTATCTGTGGGAACCCTAACAATTGGTATCAGAGAGTGGTCCTCTATTTTCAGAAGCCTAACAGCTTGAGGAA
Organism: Cryptomeria japonica; assembly: GCF_030272615.1. Taxonomy (NCBI): domain Eukaryota; kingdom Viridiplantae; phylum Streptophyta; class Pinopsida; order Cupressales; family Cupressaceae; genus Cryptomeria; species Cryptomeria japonica. The sequence goes on from NC_081405.1 coordinate 256,252,545, forward strand.
GATCTTGACACCAGTAAGATGGAAAATCTGATGAAGCAACTTGAAGGAGCTCTTACTGATTATGATTAAGAGAAGTTAAAAAATATCAAATTAGAAGATGATTTAAGAGCAGCTCGGGATATCATTCAGGCACTTCAAGAAAATCTTACTGTTACAAGAAATAAGAGAAGATAACTTTATGAAAAATTGCAAAATGAGAATGATGAAAAGGAATAACTTAATGATATGATAAGAAAGTTGAAACAAGAGATCATGACAACAAAAAATGAAATGCAAGATATGACTATGAGATTTTGCAAAGAGATTGAGGATAGAAAGAAGAATGAAGAAGAATTGACCAGAAGACTAAGTGATGCAGCAAATGAGAACACAAGACTTAGCTATGAAAATGACATGTTGAAGACAGATCTGATGTATACTCAGAATGACTCAAATGAACTAATGAGACAAAAAGAAATCTTGGAAAGGGAATTGGAAACTGCAAATCAACATAAAGAAAAATTCAAGAAAAGCTCAGAAGAACTTGGTACCTTATTGAAGAATCAAAAACCCAAAGGTGACACTTTTGGAATTGGATTTGAAGTTGGAGAAAGCTCCAGTACTGCAAATACTCAGGATCACAGCAAACCGGTAAGACCTCCTAATACTTATAAATTCAATGGAAAATGCTTTAACTGTAATAAATATGGTCATAGGGCAAACGAATGCAGATCTAGGAATTATCAGAATATCAATCCTCCCACCGGTCAATGCTCCAAATGCAACAAAGTTGGTCATAACTCTGAAAACTGCAGAATGAATGTAAGATGTTATGTTTGTGGAAGATTTGGACATCTATCAAATCAATGCAGAACACAAACCAGCATAGGTTATGGGAAAGCTATTCAGAAAAATAATGTAACTTGTTATGCATGTAACAAGATTGGGCATATTGCTAAATTTTGTAGAAGTAAAGGTACACCGGTAGACAACAAAAGTACTAGCTTGAAAGGTAAAGAAAAGGTTGAAGATGTTAAGGAAGAATTCTCAAAGCAATGGATTAGAAAAGTTGATCTAAATATTGGGAATACTCCTCCACCGGTAGAACCAACAAATGCTCCACCGGTAGGACAGAGCAGTGCTCCACCAGTAGGAAGTTCTTCATCTAATTGAAGAAAATTGTCTTGAGTGTTTGGCAATCTAATGACACATGTGCTATTATTCCCTCGGTTAGAGAAAAGAAGTTGAAAATCACTTATTACCGGCAAATAAAGTTAAGTGAATACATTACTAGAATGCAATTAATGTGGTAGGTAGCAAAAAAGACTTTATAAAGTAAGGTTTTGGCTCCATTTTATTTCACCATGATTTCAAACTTTCAGAGAGCGCGAAGATTTCCGAGCTAAGCCATTTCAAGCAAGAAGCAAGCAAACTCCAAGCAATCATTCATCCAAGACAGAGAAAGGTATTTTATCATGGCATCCACCTCTGCAATTGAATACATAGCAAACCCTACTATTGTGGAAGTAATTAAAAGACCAAGGCCCGTATTTCAGTTGGTCCCCAAAATAGCAAAGAAGGATGATACCTTAGGTGTATTCTCTCAAATCCCTAAAGGTGTTATATATGCTGAAGACCCTAGAATGTATATTCACTACAATATTGAAGAGTTAGGAGATGAGGAAATCAAAACCATGTACAAAACTGAGATATGTGATGATACCGGCAATATCAAAGCTGAACACAAAATCATTGAAACCCTAGGATTTACAGAAATCCTTAGTATTCCTGAATTTCCTAGGGATGTGTTTAGGATAGTGTTAAGCAGAGTTCATGGAGAATTTTTCTGGTTAGATGCAATTCATAAGATCACCAAGCAAGCGGTAAAGGCTATCACAGGGTTACTGGCCACCGGTAAAAGACCAGATAAAAACAAGAAATTTTCAAATGATTTAGTCATTGACCTAATAGGTGCAACATCTGATAAAAGATCTTTAAGGATTAATGATGTAAAGGATACAAATGTGAGATTCATAAGCATGATATTAGGTTACAAAGCCACTCATGCCAATAGACATAACTTAGTTTCAAGTTTATGCAATAAGAGTGCTTATGACATAATAACCAACAATGCAAAAATTGACATCTGTGAATGGCTAAAGGATGAACTGATAGACAACCTTGGAAAGATAAAGAAGGATAAGAAAGGAACCTTCAGATTTGGAAATCTGTTAGTGTGTCTAATACTTCATATAACAAAACAAGTTCCCGATATAGGATATAAAGAATTTGGATATGACATACCAGTAGGAAAGCAACTGACAGAACTGTTCAATACCATGGGTGAGAATAAGGAAAACAACATTCATGACTTTTTCCAAGCACTAAAGATGAAAATGAAGAAAAGGTCAAGGTTATCTTAGGAAATTGTAGACAAATACAAAGATGATATATGCTTTATCATCAAAAAGGATGAAATATGGATGGAAGCAATCATCCCTAGGACAATCTGGGTAACAGAAATGGGCTATGAAATAGATGACCACATAGTTGAAACTTATGCCAAAACACTTCTGGAAGCCCCCAATGAACCTAAAGAAGAAATATTTGGTAGTGCTGAAACCATAGAAAGCCAAATTCAATCAAAGAAAAGAGTGAAAAAGGTTGAGGCAGTTGTGAGGAAAGGATCCAGACAAGCAAAAGCCATTAAGGAAGATGTATTAAAGAAAACTGGCATAACTGAAGATGAGTTGGCAGCCCCACAACCTGAAGCTCATCTATCACTGGTAGGTACTTCCTCAGAAGGAGATATGCCAACAAATTTTAAAAGAGTTGTTAGGAAAAGAGATCCCTCACTGACAACCACTCTTGCACCTAGAAGGACAAGGTAGAAGCAACAAGTTGTGAGATCTCTAGTCAGAAAGGTCACACCCAAAAGGAAGCTAACTCCTAAGAAAAAGAAAAAGGCAAAAACTGACTTGGCACCTCTAGACATTTTGTTAAATGAGATCATAGAGGAAGGAAAATTGAAGAACATAGGGAAAATTTATGACACCCTATCGGCTGATAAGAAAGGGCAAGTTGAGGAAAGTGTAATACTACACATGGACATGTTTAAAAAGTTTTTGATGGAAGTCATAAATGAAATTCTTGATGACTTATACAAAAGACTTAAGGCCAGAAGGCAAGGAGTAATTGAACTGGACAAGAAAATAAAAGTAGAAAAACTACTTGCTGTATATCCGGTAAATTCCCCAAAAGAAATTGATGATTTGATAGCTCAGGCCAATCAGATAGTTTTTTCCACTGCACACCAGCATATTTCATTGATGGCAGGTAGAGTTACAGAGGTTTCAGAGGAAACAAAAGATGGTTGGGACATATTTTTGGTTGAAAAAGAAAAACAAGAAGAATATAGGAATCCCAAGCCTATTAAGGTATATTAGAAGGATAAGGACAAAGGGAAAGGGAAAATTGGTGGACCTCCAAGCATAAAGGTTAAAGATAACCTATCTCCACCTGTAAAAATTACAATCCCTGAAAAACCAACCGGTAGCTGAAAGCATGGATGCAGAGGATAGCAAAACAAATCCTGAAGTCCTATTCACTGTAAATGTTGATACCCAAAAGATCAACATAATAGTTGATAAAGAGCCAAGTGAAAAATTAGATATGGCCAAAGAGCCTCTGGTAATAGGAAATACAGAGGAACCGACAGCGGATACAAGGAAAAGGATGGAATCTGAAGCACAAACAAAGAAACCTACAAAGCTAAAGGCTCCAGAACAGATGCCATCAGTAAGAAATGAAGCAGGAAAACCAGTGCTAAAGGAAATGCAAACACAAACTGACTTGCCAGAGGTCAATAAAAGCATGGTCACTTCCATCAGCACTCAGTTTGTTGGGTCACCATCAAGGTCAACAAATGTGACTGAGGTATTACTTGAATCCATCAAGAAAATAACTGATTATAGTTCACAAGCTTACAAAGCAATAGATGATTCAATACCAATTTTGAAAACAATCGCTCCTAATTGTAATATAGATAATAAAGATTCTTTAGGATAGTTGGATACACTATGTAAATACATTTATGGAAATATTGAGCAAATAAAGGTAGAATCTGTAAAGGACATTGTAGAAAAGGAGAAACATAAATTCTTTGAGGAAGAAATTAAGAAGTGTAATAGAGATTTTGACACACTTCTACCGGAACTATGTAGTTTGTTAAAAGAGTACAAAAACCTGTACAAAGACACATGCAAAACAAACTTCCTAACTATAGATATAGACAAGAAGATAAGCAAGACATAGGAAGAGATAAACAAGCTTGCAGACAGTTTTGTCAACTCACCGGATTCATTATCTATTTTTGAAGATAAGTTAGCAAATTTTGAGACAAAATTACTTAAACAGGAGAAAGAGAAAGAGACAATAATAAATAAGGCAACATACTTGAGATCTAAACTGAGTCCAAGATTGGATTATCTAGCATCTCTACGGAAGGAAATCTCAGAGGCATTAACACTAGGAAGTAAAACACCGGTAGAGCAATTGCAGCATCTCACCAACACTGTGAAGAGAACTGAAACAACAATAAAAGATAGCAAAAAGTTTATGGATAGTATAAACTTAATTTTGGGCAATCTTTTTTAGATAATAACTATCTAACTACAAGGTTGAGGTTATGGACCAGTATAACTACAAACTCTACTAACATCTTGACAAACTTTGTCATTGATGCCAAAGGGGGAGTAGTAGGATGAGAAAATTTCAAAACACAGGGATCATATGCTCAGGGGGAGTCCCTCATTTTTTTTGGTAAATTTTTGGTCTACACATTTTTGGACATCTTTTTGGAATTTCTCATGAGTGTTGCCATCAATGCCAAAGGGGGAGATTGTTGGCATATGGACACTCCAATGAGGCATTGTGTGTGATTGAAGGTTTTGTCATTGATGGCAACCTTGCAATCCTATGGCACCGGCAAGACATTCTACTAGCAAAGCATTATTCAAGCAAGACAGTGCACCGGCATCAGCAAAACCACTTTACACCGGCACCGGCACCGACACAAAAGAAAAGATGTATACCGGCAAAGAGGCCGACAGGATTTTTGATATGCAATATTTTGTTTACTATTGTAAGCCAACTTGGCGAATTGTAAAATGACTCTTGTATATAAAAGAGATCATTGTAGACATTTGTAGGTGTAAGGTAAGCGAGCATAAAGAAAATTATTAGGTAGACCTAATGTGTGAATTATAGGTCAAAGGTATATGTAAAGAACCAAGCAAGAACCAGTACTGAATTTGGCATTGGAGATGCTAATTTAAAGTAGTACAGATCATTGGATTAGTATAATCCTTATTGTAAGTCAGTGTGACTTCTCATTGAGCAGTGTGCTCTAGGCAATTGGCCTTCCTGCATGTACAGGCCCCTATTGTAAGTAATATTCTCTTATTGGCCAATAAGTGAATATTGTGGGTCACAAATCCCACTGATTTTTTTCCCACACCGGGTTTCCTCGTTAAACATCTTGTGTTATGCTGTTCTTTTCATGTGGATGTTTTTGATTCTGTTTATTTAATTAATTCTTGCATACTAGTACATTTTTATTTTATGTTCTGCTTGTTTTATCTTAAGAAATTTTGAATACCGGTCAGATACTGATTCACCCCCCCCTCTCAGTATATGTGGGAACCCTAACACATTGACGTTCATCAATCACGAAGTCAATCAAACTCTATCCCATCAGATCATCAAACCTTCAAGTTTATATCATTGACCCTCATTGATCATGAGGTCAATAAAATTCTATCAATCATCAAATCAAGTAGAATATCAAATAATCAAAGAGTGGACTTTTTCATCAAACAAAGTTGCAAAAATTGAAATCAATTATCACGAGATTAATCACTGATTCAAAATTTTCAATAATTTCACGATCAATCTCTCGAGGGGGCACACAATCGGGATTTTTATCTTCATGAGGCGCATTATCGAGACTTAATTTAGTCTTTGAAACAATGTTGTCTCAACATCATTTCAAAGGGGCAAAATGTATACACATAAAATTGGCTATGAGCAATTAAATAAATATTTTATATTTAATTAATAATTATTCTTCTATTAAATAGTTAATTTGAGAAGATTAATTTATTTAATTCATTTCATATCCTTCTACTAATTAATTTAATTGAAACGTTTTATTAATTAATTCATTATATCCTTTTCTTCAAATCAATTAATTAAATATCTAATATTTAATTATTCCTCTATCTACTATCCTATAGTCTCATTAATTAAATAATTTATTAATTATTTAATCCCTTTTCCAACTCACCTTTCCATCTCTACTTCATCTTTCCTTTGCCAACTCATCCATCATGTGGCTAAATTAATTCAACAAACTAAAATAAAATGAAACCATTTATTAGCCACTTATTTCCAACTTCCAAAATAAATGAAATATTGTGTACGTACACATATTTCCTAGCTTTCTTCTATATTCTCTCCAACATCCCTATATCTTAGGAGGACTTGAGTTCACTTGTCCTCTCATTCCTACATCTTCTCCAACTATCCTATATCCTCTCAAGTCTTCAACTCAGTCAAGGTGAGATGAGTGACACTTGTCTTCTCCTTCCCCCTTTCTCTCAACCTTCAACCTCTTGCTCATAGCCATCCAATTTGCAAGATTGGATCATGACCGCTGATCTCTGCCACCTAAGCTGATGGAGTCAAAAATCTATAAAAAGCGGTCTCCTAAGTCATTTTGAAACTAATAGTTAATCATATAGTCATTCTAGGAGTTTTCATCTTGCATGCATGAGTTTAATTTTGAAGCAATTAGCAATTTTATAATAGCTTAATATAATGTTAGCTTAAATCATTTGCATATGCATATCATAGTATCAGTTAACTATCAATCCATTCTTCATATGTCATCTTGGAAGCTACCAGTGCTTGTTTGAGAGCAAATTATCTGTAACCAGGAACAACGGAGATAGGACACAATGAGGTGTAAATCATGGAAGGTATAATCTTATTTATTTCATTTACTTCATGTTGCTTCATTGGTTGAAGTTAAGTTTCTGGTAGCTTTCCTTTTTGTATTTTATGATGGACTAACAAGTTTTAAGACATCTCTTTGGAGTTCAACTTTAACCTCAACAATGTTAATCTTCACGAGATCGCGAGATGATGCCATGTGTCCACACCGGGGGATCAGTGTTGAAGGTGGGGTCATTGGGATGAGTTGTAAGGCATGACCGACATGGAATTTTTTTATTGGCCTAGAGGGGTCATTTGTCAATGCGGAGGTCGATATTAGATTGACTATTGATGACCACTCGATTCGCCAGCATGGAGGCAGATCTATGGTGGAGATCTAAACTTGATTCAAAATTGTTGCAGAGGTTTAGAGTAGTAATGAAGGAATAGTTGCAAGATGTTAGATCGACAATCCACATAAGCCTTAATAAAATCTGACCCAACGACATGGCATGTACGAAGTGTATCAAAAGATCTATTGAAAAGATGAATGGTTACCTTGCCGACATATTTGATGATTGTAACCAACTTTGCAACCATGATTGTGAGTCGATAGACTCAGAGGTCCACAGGGATGCTGATTAGGACTGATAGAGTGACTTGGACGATGTTAGCAAGGACATGTGGCTTCCAAAGGATGAAGGACAAATCTGATATGCAGAGGTCGATGCTTACAAAGTTAATGGTCGATTTAATGAGAAGGTTGACGATCTCTTCAGTGAAGGTCGAGAGAGGATGTAGAAGACATTAATGGTGAACCAGGTTAATATTTTTTGCAGGGCTTGAGGTGATAAAAAATGGTTGGATTAGATCTACTAGACATATCAAGTTTGCCAAAAATAACAACTGTGTGTAGAAGGTGAACAATTTAGAGACCAAAAAGAAGAAAATAGAGCAGGGTCATTCAATATGGTGGTTGATTCAAGGAGGGAAATTCAATCTACTACAACCCATATCCTTCAAGAGAAGATTCAGATTACAAAACTCAGTAATCTACATACAGAACAACCTGAAGACATTTAATGTGAGAAGCTAGTCATAGATCATTCTGAAGATAAAGAATAAAATCTTGTTGGATACTGATAATTGACAGAAGGAAAAGGTAATTTATCATGATTCAACATTGGTAGATGTTGCTAATGAGACAACGACTAAGGTAGAAACAAAGTAATCTCAATTTAGTAGATGTTGATGTCGGAAAAGGGAGTGAGTTGCAGAGTTGTGTTGTTGTTGTGGTGAAGAGTGTATTGAAGTAGAACAAAGAGTGGATTTGTGTGTAGATGCCAAGAGAGAAAACAAATCATTTTGAAAAGAAATGTTGTAGCAGAGAGAAGAGGACAACCAGATAGAGGAAGATAAAGAGATAGAGGCAGTACTAGATACATAGAAAGAACATCAATTGACAAAATTTTGTAAGTATTACAAAACACATTTGTAACAAGGTGCATACTTTTTATTTTTAATTTCATCCACTTGTAATCTTTGAGTGGGTGCTTAGAGTAGGGGTAGGTTCACCTTTGAGTTGTACCTCATAAAACTAGGGGTTAGTGATCCTTGAGTTGGTGGTCAAAATATTAGGGGATGGTTCTCCTTGGTTTGGTGCCCTAAAACATATTGTAATTAGTGATTTCTTGTGAGGCTGGATTGGACCAGTAGACTCCAATAACTATTCTCACAGAGGTTTTCCCACATTGGGTTTTCCTCATATATCTGGTGTTATGTGATGTTCTACTGTGTGTGTGTGTGTGTTCTTAATTCATTTGCATTCACAGTGTCTGCACACATAAGTTAAAATTTTAAAATACACTAATTCACCCCCCTCTCAGTCTCTATTTGTGTTCAACAAGTACCTCCTTCAATTTGGCCCTCTAAGATTTATGTTTATCAAAGGAAGTAGAGTCCATACCATTATTCAAGATAAATTCATTTAATTCTTCATATTCACTTTGAATTTGAGCCTTCTCCCAAAAATATATTTGAAATAGAGGAGATTCCATTCTCTAATTCGGCTTTTAAGAAAAGTAAGTTTTTTGACCATTTGAAACATTCAAGATCCTTCCACAAAGGGGGAAAATATCCACCAATATTTTAAAAGAGGCAAAAATGACTTATCTCTAAACCACATAGGCTCAAATTTGAAAGGAAGTTTATGGGCTCTATCCTCAAGGATATGTAACAAGATTGGATAATGATCCAACCCAACACAAGGGAGAACTAAGGAAAATAATTCCAATTCAGCACCAAACAATTTTTCAAACACTAGAAAATGATCTAATCTCTCCACAATCTAAAAGAAATCTTTTCTCATATTGGTCCAAGTTGAAGGGCCATTTTGAGTTTTGCAATCCACAAGACACATATTCTTAATGAAGTGAAAAAAGTCATCAATAATATGTCTATTTGGAAGAATACCTCCATCTTTCTCATCTAGGCTAGAAATTGCATTAAAATCACCCCAAAAAAAAAAATTTCCCTTGAGAGGAGAACAAAACAAATCCAATCTATCCCAAAGCCTTATTTTATCTAAAATACTCATAGGCTCATAGATGTTGAAAAGAAAAAACTTAGCATTTGAAGACTTACTCTTAACCAAACCCAACATCCAGTTTGAAGAAGAAGCAACCAACAAAAGGTCCACATAAAAATCATTCCAAAGGAATGCAAGGCCCCCCAAAGCCCCTTCAGAAGGGGAGGCACAAAATTTCCACACTTTCCAAGAGGAGAACAAACTCAGTAGAAGACAAAGACAATTTGGTTTCCTGTAACATCAAAATTTCACACTTCATTAAATCCAATTGGGATTTAATCAAAAATTGTTTATTAGGGGAGGTCGTGGCCCTAACATTCCATGATATGATCCTCATAGGCCTTGAGGGGAGGCCGTGGCTCCCATATTCAAAATATTATCAACCTAGGAGTTTTTCACCTCATTGAATTCATTTTGAAGGTTCATTTTAGAAGCCAGAGATCTAGTCAAAGATGGGCTAAACATTTTTTTTTCTTCCTCTACTTAGAGGAATTCAGAGATAAAATAAGAGTTGATTGGATCCCAGTTGCAATCTCCTATTGAGTCTTAAAATGTTTAGGTTTTCTACCCCTCTTCGAGGGAAAAGTAAAAGGAGACACTGGCGAAAGAGGAGTTTGAACCAAAGGGGATTTATCAACATTAACTAAAGACCGCATAGTGGTAGGAGAAGGTAAATTTTCCTTATTGATCTCCTTATCCGGTGAAAGCACATCAAAAGGATTAGTAGAGGGGGGAATGAACATATCCTTATGAATTAGTTAATTAAATAAAATGAATTTATTTAATTAATCGACAAAGGAGAAAAATAAATAAATTATTTAATTTATTTAGTTAGGACTTTAAATATCTATTTTTTAATTTAAATAAGTTCTGCCTAGGGGGCGGTACCCTTGTATTAACTCAAGGAAAGTTACTTAGTTAACAGGATGAGCCTAATTACATATAGCATTGCATATAGATGTGCAGTCATATAGGTATGCCATAGCCTTCCCCATAACCACTAGTCTATCCACCATCTCTTCTGGCAGAAAATCCTTATTGTCCTACATAAATCCCGCAAACTAGTCCATACCATAATCCTTCCCCACACTAGACTTGTACAGGAACCAGGCTTTCTTCATTTTGGACTTCTTGCCTTCTACAACTAGATTAAAAAAACCCGACATAATGGTGGACTTAGGAACCGCCTTGAGCTTATTCAAAGCCGACTTAACCCCTTCAATATTCTCCTCATGAACCATCCTACGAATCATCCCAAAGGTGCTTATAGAGGAAAGCCCAAAATTTGGACGAGAGGCTCAAACAAGGCAAGATATACACTCCCATCATGGACATGACCTCCACTCTAGAAGTTGTACCCAACGATTTGCATCATCGCTTGCCTCTCCTTATCTTCAGTTTTGTTGAAAATCCTATTCACGTGCTCCTTCGGAGACTCCTCACTCCCTTCCTGGGACTCACATCGAAACATGACCCCAAATACCATCATGATACAGACTTTTATTTCTAACACAACCAAAGAACAAATTCACACTAACCATGATTACCACTAAGATTTTTAAAAAGGTAAGGTAATCTTTTATTCTTGAAACTAACATTGAATCTCTGAATATAATTTTCCCAAATCAACCTTCATAGTGTCAAACTGTCACATGAATCTTGCATTCTATCTATTAGACACTCTTCAAAACCTACTCCTACTTATGTGGCCATATCTGTTATGGAGTATATAATCCCAAGGCAAATGGAAATGTTCACTCAAGGGACACCGGTATGCTAGAATACTTCACTAACCTTGACCACCCTCAAAGAACTTCAACCAATACCAACTCGTGAGAGGGCTGCCTACTAAAAAGACTCTAGTCTAATAATATCCTTGAGGTCCTTCTGCAGAGTAGTCTCATCCAACACCACCTTCAGAGTATGGCTCCTGGCCCCTTCATTGGCTAGCTAGTCTGCCACTCGATTCCCTTCCTAAAAGATGTGTGATTCGATGGAAAAATCCTCTTAAGTTATTCAATTTATCCAAGATACCAACAAATCATTTCCCAAGCCTCCAATTTGTAACACCATCTTTCAAAACAACATTAACCACTATTTGAGAGTCAACTTCTATCTCTACATGAGCTAGGCCCTTCTCTCGACATAACACTAAGCCTCTATCCAGTGCCTTCATTTTTGCTTCATTATTTGTAGCTATGCCCATAAAGCCTTGAACTAATGTCACCAAATTTCCTTCTTTATTTTTAATAATGACTCCATATCCTAGGTCCCCCAGGTTGCCTTTGCTAGCTCTATCAAAGTTCAATTTGAAGCAGCCTTTCCTAGGAGCCTTCCATTTTATAGCTATCCTGGAAACTTTATTGCAAATGATCTTTACCTCCACAGGAAGCAATCCTTTCCATTTATCTTCCATACATTTGTCCCATCTAGAGACTATCTTGACTTTCTTTGTCAGAAGTTTATAGTTCACCACTTCTCCTATTTACTCTTTGATTCTGCTAATGACAATTTCCAGAGGCAAACATTCTTCCTGAAAAAATCTCCTGTTCCTCTCCTTCCAAATTTTCCATGTAACAATAGAGGGCCCCACCATCCATATTTCTGCTTACTTAGAACCCACCCTATCCAATGGCCAAACACTAAGTAAATCAAAGAAATTCTCATTCTGAGAAGTTAGCCAGTCAATCATCTCCAAGAACTAATCCCAATACCTAGTTGCAAAAGGATACCATAGAAGTAAATGATTAGATGAAAATTCATTATGTCTACACATCGGGCACATATTTGGACCTTCAATGCTAATATTTTTGAGTCTGTCTCCCATAAGGATCCTGCCATGAAGAGAAACCCATAAGAATGCATCTACCCTTGGGAGGAATCTCTTGTCCCAGCATAGCCTCACCAACCACTGAGTCTCCCTGCATCTCTTTCTTTGAACTTCATACCCCAAGATAACCTTATACTCCTTGGTTTTGGATGCACACCAAATAACTTCATCTTCTTCCCTTGTCAAAATAACCCTGTGGCTAGCAAGAATCACTGAAAGGTGGCAACCATTTTCCTCACAGACTCCTCCTACAATCGGCATCCAATCAAATTGATTGGGATTCTCCCTAGAAACAATGATGTAATCTAACATAAAAAGACCCATTCTATGCTCAACCTCTTTGATCCAATAATTATTATCAAAAAAACTATCAATGACTACTTCCCCATTCCAGGATTCTCTCCAGAACTTCGGCTTTCTACAATTCCCAAATTTCCATGAGATATGATCTATAATTACCCTCTTACTTTCCCAAATAAACTTATAGATTTCTAAGCCATACCTCAAGTTGGCCATAGTGAAGATTCTTTCTAGGGCTTTCAATTCCAATTATTTTTTCCTCATGATCTTGCACCACCTTGGATCTAGGTGCTTGAAGAATTTCCATGCCAGCTTGGCCCCGAGCGCTAGGTTTTGGAGGTTCATTTTACTCAACCCAATCCCTCCTTCCTCCTTGATTATACATGTGGTCTCCCAATTGACAAGTGGGATCCTCCTTTCATCCTTCAAACCTTCCCAAAGAAACTTTTTAGGAAAATTGTCCAACGCGCCAATGGCTCTTGCGGAAAGTCTATAACGGGACATGACAAAAATGGGAACAACTAAAAGAACTGACTTGATCATTAATTATCTTTATTTTGGAGGAAGATAAATATGATAAATTAATTTAAATATGATTTATTAATTTATTGCTCATATTTATGAATTATTTAATCAAATAAAATGAACTTATTTAATTAATTGACAAAGGAGGCAAATAAATAAATTATTTAATTTATTTATTTCTAGGACTTAGAAGAATTGTTCGTAAAAAGGGGGTTTAATTAATTAATTGAACCTAAGAGGACAATTTAGTCAAACTAACATCCATAAACCTCAATTTGGTCAAATTGGACAAAATAAGAAGAATTGGGAGAATTAGGTCAGTAAAGACTATGCACATGACATGTTAAAAATAGGATATAGGTGTTGACCATTTTTAAATGTCTACACACCACAATAATTATAAATTTTTTTTTTACTTATTAGTGGCTATGTAAGTTTAGATAATGGGATACCTGGGCATTTACCTCATCATGTAATTGTAATTGTGCAATCTTTCATATTATTTTTAAGGTTTTGATTTTTTTTTAAAAATAATGTTCTAATATATAGGTATATTTTGATAAATAATACAATTTTGTATACATATAGGTCTTTTATGTTATTAATCTATCTTACTTCTTGCTTGTATATTCACACACCTTTATAAATTCTTCCAATCCATTTGCATATCATATATTTTTACATTCATTTCTATACAAAGATTATCCACTATGATCTTTGACCCCTTTTTGGTCTTGTAACTAGTTCACAACTATTACGTCATCCTTGTAATTGTGAACTTGTTCCACCATAATATACATTCTTTAAATTCAAATACAATTGACTTCCCACCTTTTATCTTCTCTACCTAACATTGACTAAACATTGATTTATGTGAGATTCTACTTGTAAGATTGGATATGAAGTTAGCCAGCCAAGATCTAGAGGCCTAATGGAAAGAACAATAACAAGAGAGAAATAATATGAGAAGAATAAATTATATTCCTATCAATAGTGTGATAGAATTCATCGATATAATAGTACATAAGAGACTCCTTCATTAAATAGGCTAACATGAAACATTGGAAGGCATAAGATTATGACATGAGAAAAAGTGATAACTTATCACCCACCTAAAGTGGAAAAGTGATAGTGTGATATGTCCTCTAAAGTTGGATCACCCATATAAGGTGGAAAAGTGATAACATGATAAAACTACAAAAGGTGTAATTTCCACATGAGGTGGAAAGTGATAACATAATAACATCATCTAAAGTGGGAATGCTCCTACGTGGTCCCTATGTAAGCTTAAGTGGTGTGTAATTAGAACCTAAGTGAATAAGTAACAAGGTACAACACCTTAATTACACCAACACCCTCCCTTAAGTGTAACTTAGGGAAAATGTACACAAAAGAAAACAATGCAAGATAGGTCTTCAAAACTAGGCCATGTTAGGTACCCATGTAAAAATGTAATGCAATCTCTTACAAAAAAAGAAAATGTGAAAGCCCAATGAGAAAAAGATCCTCCCCAAAAGAGAGATGAAAATAAAAAATACTCTCAAAGAATAATGAGAAGGACACAACTCCATCTGAGAAAAATGTTCCCCCCATAAGAGAGATGAAGAGAGACCAAGTAGGCTCCCCTGAATGTGGAATGTGAACCAATGATAGATGCTCTAAGTTGGATGTAGAAGATGGTCCACAATCATTGAACAGCATTCCTACCCTTAGGAATAAAAAAACCAAAGGTGTATGAATTAGTTCTTTCCATTCTTGAAAGGAATATGGAGGAGGAAATCTCAAAATGTAAGGAGTCTCTAAAAATTCTCAAGTGTCTCAATGTCAATCCTGAAAGTTTCCCCTTTCGAATTAGGTGTACTGGGCCACACTGTTGAAAAAGACAATCCAAGATCTAGTGGAGATGCATGTAGAACATGATCCAAATAATTAAGTGTCTCCTTTGAAGACACATAGACCTCCTCCAAATGTTGTTCTAAGACATCGACACTCATGTCAATCCATGAAGAATGATCCAAATAATTAAGAGTCTCCTTTGAAGACAAAGAGACCACCTCCAAATGTTGTTCCAAAGTATCCACACTCATGTCAAGCCTTGAATAACAATCATATAGAGAATGAAGAAGAGGGTCATAGTGCTCCCTCACAACAACTGAATAAGGATCATCTTCATCAAAGGGAATATCAATGTCATCAATGGAGTCTCCCAATCTACAATATAGGACTCCACAAACAAACCTATAATGTTTATCAAGTAGTCATCTCAAGGAATTGTATCTAAAAGACAATGTATATATTGTTATATTGAATCACAAGATGCCATAATTGCAGCAACACAAGCATCATTAGGACCAGCAATAGATGTGATCTCAATAGGGAGAAATAGAATGCAAGGTTCAAGAACTAGATCATATATGAGAATACCCAAGTTCAAGTAACCAAAGTTCTTCTCCAAATCTCAATCAACACTAGAAGTATGACCATTACCTGAAGAATCAAAGTCATCAATAGGAACAAGGTCTAAAGAGGAGTACAACTGAGATGCATGATCCACTTCCCTAGTAGAAATGGTAGCCCTACACTCCAAGTCTCTAATCATAACTGAATTAAGAGTGAACTCCACAATCTTTAGTAAGATTTTTTATCACAATTACTATAGACTAATAGAACCACTATGAAGTAAATGAAACATTATGAACTTTAAAAAAAAACACTTGAAAAGGAGTCCATATGAGCCCAAATGAGGCCCTAAAAGTTACAAAATAGGGATAATGCAATACTATGTAAAATCTTGGCACGAAAAAATTAAAAACCACTTATATTGTTGTAAAAAAAGGTGAAGAAAGCCTCCAATATGAACATCAAATGAATATTATTAAAATCTGAAACTAAAATAAACCCTTCACAAAGTGATTGCATAATCAAAATAAGAAGAAGAAAACCATAACACATGAAACACCAGATTTACATGGAAAAACCATTTTCGGAAAAAAATCCACCACATAGAGAGAGGAAAGTATATTACTAATAAAATGAAGATTAAAATAAAAATACACTTCTCTCATACACCCCTGTAGAATTTGATGACACTTCGTTATCCTAGAAACTGGACAAGACTGAATGAATAACTCTAGCTTAAGGTTCTAATTTATAGAGATTTGTGAGGATGAATACCAACATGGTATCACCATACAACAAGATGCCAAACTACTTGGAAAAATTCACGTGTATCTCCTTGAATTGAGTAAAAAACACCCAAAATAGCCTCTTACAGATGCTCTTACAATAGTCATAAGGCAACTCTCATGCATGGGAACCTGTGTAAGGATTTCATCATATATATTGTCATAGAATAAATAGTTTTTGTCATAACCATCATGGATGCTCTTATAACCCTTTAGAAGTGTTCAACCACATCAAAATAGAAGCTTCCAAAAGAGCTCACCTAGTTTTTTGGTCCTCTTCCCTGATGACAAATGGTATAGGTAAATTTTCCTTTACATGGTCTCTTTCACCACCATTCTCTCACTTGACATCATACATCTTAAATTACCCCATAGAGATACAAAAACAAAAATCAAGTATAGTAATCAAGACCCAACCTTCCTACACCAAGACAACTTATCTGTGGTCACTAGCTGTTGGCAAGAACAATGAAGGAAAATTGAGAGGGCGGAGGGGAGGGGGAGAATCATTTTTCATCGGATCAAACAATTTAAACACAATCTCAGATCTGATCAACTGCAATAAGAATAAAGATAAACACAATAAAAATAACACACATAACACCAAGATTTTGATATGAAAAAACCATGGTGGGAACCTACCCACAATGCGATAATACTCTACAGTAGTATGTGTAAATATTATAATGGGGAATGCACATGCTTTCAGGCACATTACCTAGAGCTCATTGCTCAAAATATAATGACTTGAAAGGCTACAACTCACAAGGATGGTTCACTACCTTACATTAACATTCAGACTACAGTCTGGTTGAGATGAGTTGAAAGAATAGCATCTCCTAATGCCTGGTGATCATTTTGGTTAAGCTCATTTGTCCGCCCTACAACACTCTCTGCTCAATACACCATACCAAAATATGAATGCACTTATTCACACATACACCACTATTTGATAATGTAGACACAACTCACACACAAATTACATGAATATAACACCTATTTATACAAATCATCAACCTTGACTACAAGGTCGGCTCAACCCTCAAGGTCTAATTACAAAATTACATCACACGTTACATAAATCGATCATTGGACCAATACAATTACATATACAACATAGCATGGACCCAAATCAAATCCTTGAACATGCCACATTGCCAAGCAACATGTCACGATCATCTGCAACACGCTACACCATCGAAAATACTACATAACATGAAAAAATCACCGAACCTAAAATATCTTCAATATTGTGCACAAAGATCAATGCGGACCACAAAAAACAAATAGGACACAATTAGAAAACCCCAACAAGCACATTAGATCCATCCACAATAGTTGCACCAACACCACCTAATCAAATATTCATCGAACAACATGCTAACACTCAAGAACACTTAACACATCAACTCATATTAGAAAGATAGCTTGTGAAGCACCAAACCATGAACCATCTGAATTGTAGATAAACATGAACATCCCAAAAAAACTCTCAAATCCACAACTCAAGATCAGATCACACTGGAGCACAATGGATCAAATACCAGACTCTGCCAACCACTGAACAAAAAAACCAAACCTCAATCTAGATCAAATGATATGATCAAATAAACTTCTGGATCAATGAAGCCAATAAATAATGAAGTATCTCTAGTTGATTCAGCATCCCAAATAGATAAACCAACCAGATCAACTCTTTGTAATCACCAAAGAACCAAAGCATAGGAATATAACGATATCAATGACAACAACATATCCTAGTAGTAGAAATATCCAACAATCTCCCCTTTTGGCATTGATGTCAACATATGAATGTGAAAAACAATCAATGCAAAGGAATAAATCAACACCAGTAGTCTCCAACAATATCTCCCCCTAAGATCATGCACACAAAGCTTCAAAGATAAGGCAGTTTTTCACATGCTTCTCTCTCCCTTTGACAACAATGCCAAAGACAATTCAAATTATTATTCTCTTCCTCTTACTAGATAATCTCTCCCTCTTAGAATAAACTCACAAATCAAAACATCTGAACCATACACTGACTACTCCTATTGAGTAGCAACACCAACTCATTAATCTAGATAAGAAGATAAGACCATGCAGTGTTGACAAGAGACACTATTCTGGTGATGTTAGATGCATGGAGATTACTTAGGGGTTGTCATTGATGGCAACTCAGCTTAGTAATCCTATATGGTACCTATAGATTTGATTTACCAGAAGTCATATTGACTATAGGCATAAGTCTGACAGAGTGTGAACATAGTGTATAGATTCCATAAGCACAACTCATTTCTGATGATGCACATTTGGTTGTGGTGATTGGGATAGTCGATTGGTTGTTTAAAGCAAATCTCCTTTTAATTTCAGACTTCGGTGTTGACTCTAGTGCATGATTCTTAGTCCACTATCTAGTGATTCTGGAAGAGCAGAGCTATGCTATGGACATGTTGGGTAATGTGTATTGCAGAACTATAGGGATGATTTTTGTGGTTGGTGTTGGGTTCGAGCAGTTTGTGCCATTAAGTGTGAAGCTTGTGATCATATGTTTTAGGTCTGGTATATGGATTTGTGATAGATTGAGACAACATGAGACTACACATTTCATACTTTGCAGTGTTTTGAAGCCAACTTATTGGAGATCTATTTTGGCAATGCAGATATATAACATCAACTTGGATGATCATTTTAGGTGATGATAGAGGTGCTAAATTTTTTTAGAAGTGATTGAGCACAGTTTCACGTGTGCATCTTGAGTTTTGGTAGTCTGGTATTTGGCAGTAGAACAAAACAAAGCAATTTTTCATATCAGTGGCAGCGGATCATTTTGAGCTTAACCAAAACTGATTCATGGCATTTGTAGATGCTTTATTCTAGTTCACACATTGTATTTTCATTTATATCTCATTTGTAGGGCAATGAAGCCTCTGGGGTTGCACTCCTGTTTTGTATTTGAGCATTGATCTCTAGGTAGTGTTCTTGAATGCAAGTGCATTTCCCTTTTGTGATATTGTTCTACTACTGGCCATAGTATAATAATATTGTGGGTTCAAAAACCACCGTGGTTTGTCCCTTTCTATGTTTCCACATAAAAATTCCGATGTTATGGTTGTATGGTTATTTGCTTTGAGTTTCTACACTTTACTTTCTATCTTTTGCATCTGGTGGTTTAAGAATCAGTTTAATAAATTAGTAAATAGAAAAACACTGATTCACCCCTCCTCTCAGTGTTCATTGATTCCAACCATTGGTATTAGAGCTTAGTCCCTCCGAGGAAGCCTAACAACTTGAGGAAGATTCAGAAGATTGAATCAATGGACTCTGGTTTGCAAAGATAGCTTAGTGTGGCACTTGAAGATCTTGATGCATCAAGAAATGAGTAAGTTTATTGAAAAGAAATATGAATGCGATTGAGGACTTCGAGTGAACTCATAAAGCTGGTTCCCACTTTTTGGTACGTCCTGATTTTTGTTGAAATCGTACATTTTTTAGAAAATATAATGATTTAAGCTTTAAGAGGTCTCATTTGAAGTAATTAATTGAAGAGAGTTAAATAAAAGGCTCTTAGATCAAATTTTCTTGGATAGAACCTCTCTACTTCTAAATCATACTTGCAATGAAGTCTCCTTTGCATCTATCAAATGCTGATAAAAAACCAATTTTACATTAGCTTTTGGGGGGTCAAATTAATTCATTTAATTTTTTATTTTTTTAGGTATTTAGTCCTTATTATAAGCTTTCCAAATAGTATAACTTTTAATATATTTAATTTCATTAATATATTTTTATTTTATTTCTTATGAATGTAGGTTTTTCACCGAACATGAACTTCTTTGTTCAATGCATTGGAAAAAATAGTAAACTAATTCAAAAAAATTCTGAAAAATATCTATGCACTAGGTATTGGTGTTTTCTTTCTAAAAACAAAAAGAAAATTGAATTTTTATATATATAGAACAAGTTATGTGTTCAAACGTACACCTATATCTAAATTATAATTAGTCGAACTTCAAAAATTAATAAAATGAAAAATAATTCAACATATCACTATCAAACCAACTGCATGCCCTGGTTATTGATGTTACAAACCAAAATTCAAAACAATTAAGTTTTTATCATTTATAGAAAAAAAATTATGCATTTTAGGATACACATCACTCTTAAAAAATGTTGTTTGCTGTAAAAAACTACTTTTTGAGGGAGATGGAAAAATCAATAACATTTTATTCAAACAAATTTGAAAAAAACATATTTAGAATCTACAAACAAGATGCTAAAAATCACTAGTTTATATCATCTTCAAATTCTTAACGGTTTAAAAATTATAAGTGTCGGAAAGTGAAGTTTTTTTTCAAAATATTCATCTAAGTGTCAAAGTTGGTCAAAAAGTGGGAACTAGTATTGTGAATTCACCCCTTCATTGAGACACTAAAAGATCAAGTGAGAAATTCTAGAGAAAAGAGAAAGAAGCTGATGGATACACTGAAGGAGAAAGAAGAAAAAAACATTGATAATCAAGCCCTACAAGACAAGATAGATGAATGTGAGAAGCTAGGTATAGAGAATATTGTTCTAAAAAATGAAATGTAATCTATTGTAATGAAGTTGACAAAGGAGATAGAAGACTAGAAGAAGAATGAAGAAACCCTGACTCAGTCAATGAAGTACATATCTGATGAATGATGTAGATTGACATATGAGAATAATTAGTTGAAGCTTGAATTGGTGCAAAAAAGAATGATGGAGAAGAAATTGAAAGGAAGATCATAAATCTAAGAGATGAGATTTCTATTGCTAATGAGTATAAAGAAAAATTCAAAGCTAGTTCAGCCTAGTTGTATGAGATTTTGGAAAGTCAGAGACATGGGAAAGATATCTGAGGACTTGGATTTGAGAAAGAAGAGTCCTCTGGTTCTCGTCAAAGCAATCATCAGCAAAAGAACAAGAAACCTCTGGTAAGACAACCTAATGCCTATAAATTCAATGGTAAATGTTTTGTTTATGGCAAATTTGGTCATATGGCAAGTCAATGTAGAAGTGAGAGAATAATGGGATGATGAAGAACATGATGAATAATGGTTCTACCATTATCGGTCAATGTTTCATATGCAATAATTTTGGTCATAAGTCAAACATGTGCAGAACAATGATAAATAATTTTTAGAATAAGAGATTTTATGCTTGTAGAATTTTGAGCATATATTTAATGAATTTAGGATGAGACCTAATCAAATTAACTTCAAGCCTATACAAAGGAGTGTTATCTGTTATGTATGCAACAAATCTAGTCACATTGCAAA
Organism: Cryptomeria japonica; assembly: GCF_030272615.1. Taxonomy (NCBI): domain Eukaryota; kingdom Viridiplantae; phylum Streptophyta; class Pinopsida; order Cupressales; family Cupressaceae; genus Cryptomeria; species Cryptomeria japonica. Next base: position 256,274,250 of record NC_081405.1, read on the forward strand.
ATTTTACAAAAGTAAAAACATAAGTAGCAATGATCCAGTGAACAAGAACAATTCTAATGAAAAGGGTAAAGCTAAGCTAGATGGGATCAAAGATCAACATAAAAATATGTGGGTGAAAAAAGAAGATCCTAATGTAGTAAATGGCTCCACACCTAAATCCATTGCTAGAACCTCATCTGGTAACTAAGGTATTTTGGCCTTAGGGGGGAAATTATCATGCAAATTCATAGAACCCCCATGTGGAGATCTATAACTAGTTCTGAAAGGTTGCACAAGATCTAGATTACATGTTCAGATGCTATCCAGAAGAATTAATGGTGATTTGAGATTCCAGTGAGTGAATTCATGTAGAACAAGGCATCCAGAAGCTTTTAGGGTTATGCATTTATTGCAACTAAAAGTTAGGTTTTCTAAGGATAAAAGTACATTTCTCCATTCATTCTTCACAATGTGATCAAAGAGAAAAGTGTAGAGTAGCATATTGAAGAATATTCAAAAGTGAAATTTGAGCTTGTGGCAATCCGACAAAGACTTCTTACATCCGATGGCAGTTGAAAAGGTATTTATCCATTTCCAAAGAAATCATTTCATACCCTAAATTTGCAATGGCATCATCTTCTGGTATATAAACCCCTCTTGTTGCTGAAATCACTGAGAGAGAAAGGCCCATGTTTAAGAAGCATCCATTTAAGTCAGATGTGTTGGAATCCAAGAACACAGAGAGGGTATGAATTAGTGCTCTACCAGTAAAGTTAGTTTTGAACTTATTCCTTATTAACCGCTTAACAGTAAATAAAATTAAAATGCATACACAAAATAACACAATGAAAGGAAACACCATAACACCAAGATTTATACGTGGAAAACCCTACAAAGGAAAAAAATAGGGTGGGGCTAATACAGACAATATATATATACTTGATCAAGGTATACAAATGTTACATAAGAGGGTCTGCACATGCAGAAAGGCCAACTATGTAGAGCTCACTACTCAAACACAAAATATGGGAAGTCTCACTGGCTTACAAAATATTACAAAGTGTTTACAACTGAAAATGAACTTATAAATTGCATTTGACCATGGTGGATAAATTCTGGTGAATTCTCTGATAACCTCCTCTGTATTCTAGTTTTCTGATACTTTGTTCTGCTATTGGTTAAGCTGTGCACGCGAAACTACACACAATCGCTTCCAATCGCATACCAAAATGCATACCAAAACACACTGAAATATTCGCAACCAAAAGTTCGCATTCCATCTAACACATCTGATCTATCGATGAGGTGATCTTCTTAAATATCCTTCTAACCTAACCATGTAGGCTTCAACAAGAAATATAAACAATTCAGCTACTAGAACATAAGGAAAATAAAAAATAAATCCAATGACCATTTCAACCATCACACGTTACCACCAAAATCCATGAAGACATAATCGAGACCAAAATAGTTCCTTAGTCTGGTCCTATTCATTATCGGGTTCCATATACACATTACCGAGATATGGATAAGTTACTAGGATGAAGAATTAGCCAGGATGAAGCGAGTGTCGGTGCCAACGTAAAGCAATGTGAATACCAATACCAGTTAGTGCAATGAATGTTGGTTAACCAAACAATGAAACCATTTACTCTAAGATGACGAGTTGCCATCAATGACAACCCATAATGCCATTAACCTTACCAGATGAGTGTCAATTGGCAACAATCTCTCCCTTTGGCATTGATGGCAACACTCATGTGAAAAATGATACCATCCATGAAAATTGCTACTGAATCCATGAATTTTCTAATCTGGACATGTGTTTGCTAAATACATACGATGCTCCCCCTGAGAAATATATTTATTTTTCACTTATTCCTCCCCCTTTGACATCAATGACAAAGTGGGGTGCCCACAAAGAAATATGTATAGTTATAAACATGAGTCGGTTCTATACATACTTCCAAATATCTGCATACATATTCTTCAAAAATGAAAAGTAGGTATCCGAACCATTCTTAAGAGATTCAAGAATGGAGATGAATCCATTCAAGATGCTGGCATAATATTCTATTTCTTCTGAAGTAGTGGGTTCCTCCTTCTACAAGTTAGAAATACACTCTGGTTTATGAAATAGAAAATTATCAAGTTGGGGACCAATCAAATTTTGGAGCTTATTTTCTTTCCTTATCAGACAGTTGCTTGTCTATAGAGCCGGTTAACTTATCAAATATAGACAAGTATTATAAACATTACGTTCTTCATCCAAAGTTGCATCAATGGAATACAAGCAGGTCTGGAGTTTCTCCTTGTGCATCTCAACCATTTGCAAAAATGTTATCTTCCAGACTGCCACAAAACTTTCTTTAGCCTCTGTTAGTGAAATCTTCAGTAAAGAATCATAATGATTAGGGATAAACTCAATAATTTTCTCTAATTTACCCAAAGAGCTTGCACCATCCTGAGCTTGAAATTTTGAGACCAACTGGTTCAAAACTTCAAAACATTGCTCAATCAGTTTATTGTCCTCTGAATTTTCCTGAGCCAATTCCTGATTATCCTATACTTGAAGAGTTATCGCTGCCAAAATATTCTCTATCAGTGACATCTTATGGTAGGGTTTATCAAAACTGATGGAAAGTTGTGGTAAATTTCCTTTAGCTATGAAAAAAGTGTCAATTGCCAAGCCGAAGGAGAGATCCACCATAGTCTCCTTACCCTTATCAACTAGAGAGATAACCTTTGTATCTTTAGCTCTTATGCACCAGTGGATTTTCCACTTGGTGCCTCACCCAAAAATTGAGTATCCTCTGCACCTGTATCCTTATTTACATCTACCTCTGTATCCTTTGTTATCTGTACATTATCTGCTAAATGTCCTCTGTTTGAAAATCGGACTTAGTAACTGATACAGTGGATCTGATCTCCGAGATAGCCAACTGTACATCTCCACCATTAATGCAACTTCCAATACACGTCTTCTAATGTTAGCAACCATGACCTCATCTCTTGACCTACCTCTATCAAGATGCCATTTTTGTTTATGTTTTTTCCTTCCAGGGGTCTTCTCACAATTTGATCTTCTTTCTTATATCCAGGTGCCAACAACTCCCTGATTTGTCTTTATTGCTCATTCTTCCTTGAGCCACACTCTACTGATCCAACACACAAATCATAGGATTCATATTAAATGCACAACTGTAGAGACACCTATCTCTACATGACACTCCACTAACATCTGCATGCTTTCCACTTCATCTCCACCTGGAATCCATGTCATCATCCACCTCTGCTAGGTTTTCTATGTTGGTATGGATTGAATCACCAACCAACTTCATTATCGGGTTCATCTACCGATATACTAACCCTGTCGGTTAAAGTCTCAAACTGGTTTGTCATCAACCTTGCACTCTGTTTGTCATCTGGTGGGCTACTCAATCAGTCAGCACTCTTGCTATCCTTCCTTATGCACATCTTCATCAAATGGGGAGTCTTCTGCATCTTCACCTTGTCCATATTACCAATGGACCTACATACTGGTAAACACTCTTCATGACATCATGTCATCAACCTTCCATAGACTCCTTTTTCAATAAAGCCATTCTCCTCTATATGCATCTGCTTAGCCTTTCATTCTTCTTGATCAGCTCAGACCATATCTCAATCGATTTATCACAGTGAAAAAATCATCACTCTTCATCTATACTGACATCTTAACATGCCTTCTCATTCAGTCTAGTGTATGTCCCTGATGTCATGCACTCGAGGCGTTCCTTTGATTCACCGATAGATCTAGTGTGAGCCTTCGAACATCTACCTCTGCCTAATATACCTTATCTCATGGAACTATAATGCACACTATGCATAATAGGAGATAAGTTCCACTTACCGGTGGGAGTGAGTCCTTGTCATCTACATCCTATAGTGCATTCATGTGGCTTCCCTGTTTGTACAACAAACCTTCAAACAGGCACATGTGATCCGATGTGAGCATATTCACTGTCAATCATTTGCTTCTCATGATGACTACATCTTCATCTAGTTGGAGTCTTGTTGTTCTGCAACCTCACAGTATACTGATGACCTATTCATCCTTCTCCTCCCGTGTTGATGTGATCTATGTAGCATTCTGCCTCTTCATCACAAACAACAACTCAAGCACCTTGTCCATCTTGCGTGTATACTGGTCATGAGCTTTGTTGATTGGCAACTACTCACTTGGTTGATCTGACTTCTCCATGTGAACACAACACTTACTAGTTGACATCCTTTCCTTACCGGAGATACACTGTACCGATAATCTATCTAACTCATCCACACAAGCCAGGCATTAACTTGTGTACCTGTGACCTCAGTGATCATTCCTCTAAGTGGCATGCTATTTCTTACCTTATCGGTGGTTTGCAACACAAGGTGATATCAAAGATATCTCAACTTGTACTCCTCCATGAAAGTGTTGCACATACATCTCTCATACAGTGTTGCTAGAGTTCTTGGAAGAAATATTCAAAAGTATAGAGATCTGAAACTTCTCATGGGATTCAAGGTTTCTTCCCATTTTTCTCCCCTCACCCATCAATAGCTTGTGGATGACATTAATATCTTTGGGAAAGACCATGTTTCTAAAGATAAAGGGTGAAAATAGATCCTGGACAACTATGCTCACATATCTGGCTTGCACATCAATTACCAAAAAGCAAAATTTACCTCTTTAATGTCCATCCCTCATTACAAGCTAAAATCACTAAGATCCTTGGATGTTGTGTTTCCTTACTCCCTAATTCTTACTTGGGTCACCCCCTCTCCTTTAAATGTCACTCCAATAACTTTTGGAATAACCTTATTGAGAATTTCCTCTAAAAACTTGTTTGTTGGAAGGGTAAATTATTGAGTCGGGCTAGCATAGTTGAGCTCTAAAAATATTGCCTTCAAAATATCCTTGTCTATTTCTCTCTTTTTAAAATTCTTGGGGTTATTGCTAACAAAATTCAAAAATATTAGAGGAATCTTTTATGGAATGGAACTGAAAAAACCTCTCAATTGCCCTGATTGGATGGGATAGAGCGTTTAAACCCAAAAACCATGATGGTCTAGGGATTTGTAGGATTAGACTATTTATCAAGGCCAACTTGAGCAACAAATTGGGTGGCAGATTATAGAAGGTGATAAAGACTGGGTTAAAATTATTAGTGCTAAGTTTTGCTAACATTATTCATGATATTGGTCTGCCTTTTGGATCTCCTATTTGGAACAATATACTGAAAAATAGGAAATATTTTTAAAAGAGGGGGCAAAAAGATTGCTGGAGATGGGAGAAATACTAGATTCTAGAATGATGTTTGGTATAAATATCTGGCCCTTTCTGCAACTAACTATTTTAATTATATCAGAGACTTCTTGATTCAAAAGATCGCATTTCTAATGCATAACTATATCATGTAGCAAGGAAATCACTTGAGTTGGATTAACTTCAGGGAACAGATTGTTGGAAATTTGGAGGAATTGATTATGTGTTGCATTGATGTTTTGTCATTGATGGCAACACTGACAGTTTTGGTTGTTTACTGGTTTCCGGTTGGTTATGGTATAGTGGTTGGATTATGATGTTTATCCAGTATGCTCCAATATGATTTGGTTTGTGGTATTGGTTTAGATTTTTCATTCATGCTATTCCGATGTTTATCATGATCAATTGGTTTAGGATTTCATGACTCGGACCTATCATTTGTTCTAGTAAGCCTTCTGGTCAGCGGTAAGGGTTTTACTGATAGAGCTTTGTTGAAGATCTTTTGATGCATGTGATAAGTGGTGTTGGTGCAGGTTCAAGATGGCTTTCAGGATGTTGTTGGTTACCTTGTTCATTTTCCTATTGATCAGTGTTTTTGGTTTTGGTTTATGGCAACCTATTTTGGGTCCGGTGTTATCTAGGTTTTGGACCGGTTTATGTAACGTGTTGGAGGATGTTCATGATGCATTATCAGTAGGATTTAATCACTGGTTTAGATTATTTTCGGCCTAAGCTAACTTGCTTGATCATTGAATTGTGGGTTTATGTTATGAATTTATTGTATTATCTTTTAGGTGGCTGACCTAATTGTTTAGGTCCCGTGTTGGTATAAATATGATGCAAGATCTTGTTGTTCACCAAAAGTGATAACCCAAGTACACCTGCAATTGATCTATGAAGTAGCCAATTCAATCTATGAAGAACCTTAGGGCTTGGACAACATAACAAGGATATGAATCCTTCTACTCTTCAGGCTCTGCAAAACCTAAATGGGTGTACCTTTGATGCTTAAGATTAAACCATTACACACATATGACAACATCAATAAAGTAGATAGATCTCATAAATGGTTCAAAAACAAGGAGGGTATTGTAGATAGCCTAAATCTACATTGACAACTCAACAATGTTTGAATCATGAGATGGAAGGACACTACCATAGAATAGAAAACAAAAGATATTCTGATTTGATTTTAAATTTCTTGTGCAAATAACTTCTAATTGTAACAGATCAGTGCCTTCATCTGGGCATAGAGTCAACACCAATGGCCACAAACAAAATCCAAGCTACAGATCAAATTCATTGAAAAATATATCCCTGTATTAATGCCTGGCACTAATACATTCTGAACTTCAAATCAAAAGATCATACAAATCCAAACATTAATTCAGAATTCCCAATTTCTGCTCATTGAATTTAAATCCTTTATGTAAATGATGCCTAAGAATAAGAAATACACTCTCCCTTGGAGAAGATAAATTCAAAATCCCTTGAAAACTAAATTTATTGAAATTGAAAACATGCCTGAAGACAATCCAATGGAAATGTATATATGCCTTGCAAATATATGGCCTACAACTAAGAATTTGCAGCTAAATGTATCTATTCCATGACAGAAAGAAAAAGAACATCAACAATTACAACTCATAAAATTAAAATGCACCATACTAGAACCCCTCTTGGAAATCTCCCTTACACAATTTCTCAAAAAATGGAACCCCTACAATTGAGAAAAAATGAGAATAAGAAGGAAGCGGGAAAAGATCAGATTTCATCAAAACAAGCCATGTGTCCCCTTTCTCCAACTAAAACTCATTATCTTCTTCTTTCCCGTGGAAACTACTTCCAAGATATCCCACATTTGTTGAAACTAACTCCATAATTGAATTCCTCATCTCGAGAGCTTTCTGGCAATATATAATACTCCTACATTTGGCCAAAAATTAAACCCTGGGCGAATTAATCTTGAACAACAGGCCATCATTTAAATTTTTGGAATTTTCAATATAGTTTCAACTATATAATAATTTGCATTTAACTTTGATTTTTTGCTTTGATTGTGCCATGACGCCTTGCCACATGGCAGTCTCTGATTGGTTCCATGGTCCACTAGGTGCCACCTCAACTGACACCTCATCACCACCACGTGTCCGCTCGCTTGTCAACCACCTCAACGGCATGTCATCACCACCTGGGATGGGGCCCGCCTGCAGGACAACCAGCTGGACCTACCACATCATCGCCACCTAGCTTTCGCCATTTCACAAACAGTAACCGGCATGCAACTTTGGGTCACAAAATCATGTGAGCCCTTGATCTTCATCAAACCTGCATGTTCTTTAACCTTGCTCATTTCATAGATGCTTTTCGCTATTTCGCGGACCTTAACCAGCAAGCAACTTTCCTTCACAAAGTTATGCGAGTTGTCGGATCATCTCAAACCTACAGGGTCTTTAACTGGCTGAGCATTTCACCATTTCGCCTTTTGCCATTTCGCAGCCTCTAATCGGTGAGCATCTCCACCCTACGAAGTCGCGTCAACTGTTAGATCATCTCAAACCTGCTCACTAGATAAGCTTGCCATTCTCTACAAAATTTGCCATCTTGCCTCAGGAAGCATGCCTACGTGGGGTCCACCTAGCCGCTGCTCAGTCACCACCTTGGTCACATTTGGATCCATGCCCACACACGTGGGTCCACCTTGGGCACCATCGGGCACCATCTGTCAAAAGCCTTGATGGCTTTGACATTATGCATTGGTGGAGATTTATATATAAATATCAAAATGAACCATTTCCAAGTCAATGTGGGATTAAAACATTAAGCCTGGGACTACATTTTGGAGCCTTTCCTGAGTGTTAATGGCTCCCAATGGTGTTCGCTTTGTTACTGCTCAAGCGCCATTCACTGCTGCTACTCCACATGCCATTTGTATTTGTTTTAAAATTTAAATGGCTTCCTTTTAAAAACCCACCACGCAGAGGATGATTTACATTTTTATTTGCCCTTGCTGTTGGACGTTTCATTATGCTCCCCACAACCACGTAGGAGGAGCTGCTAATGCACTTGGTTAATGCTTTATATTGTCTGCTGTTAATGCTACGTGAGAGGGGAGAATGGAATGATATTTACTTTGCTACTTGCAAATTTATTGAAAACTAAATGCTGCCCTCCAGACTACCACACGCAAGGGCTGCTACTTCATTGCTTGGAGGTTTCATTTCATTCTGCTCAATCACGTGAGAGGGGGGAGGACTTGCTGTTTTCATTGCCTTTCACAACACTACACTTCATCCTCAATGTAGCTCCATAAAACTTCATTTATTGGCTGCTAAGTTTGGTTTAATGGTTGTCAATTGCATTGCTGAAAGTTCTATGCATCCCTCATATTCTCCACAATTGCTGAAGAATTCATTTGCTGCTCATTGTATTTGGTCTAATTTTTATACTGCCTCACATACCACGTGGGAGGGGAGAGCACACAAATGTTTGCATTTGCTTAAATTTATTCAATCCCCTTTTAAACACCATGAACAACAAAGAGAAGATTAGCTTTCTTGCTAAATACGCCAATGGCATTTGCTGAAAGCTTTACAAAGAGTGCCATTCCATTCATTACACCACACTCCAAATACATTTACATTTTTAAAATCTCTTCTCTATTGCTGAAGGAGGATTTGACATTAAAATCGCCAATCTGAAATTGCCTAGAGGTCTACAGTCTTTTCAACTCTCATGACATGTCTCATAATAACAGTCCGCATTTAGATATTTTGAAAATCCTTTATTAAACAAAGTCGCCAATAAAATAATACGGCACAAGCATGAGCCAGGTCAGGCCCCAAAGTGGGTCCGACTAAAAAAAATTCATTTTCGTGCATCTAATCTCTTGAATATCTCAGGAACATTAAACTTACCTTTGGAATTGATTGGCATCATTTTCGGATCGTAAAATTGAATTTTACAACTTTCAGGAACTTACGCCACATTTTCGCATTTAATCGCGAAGACGTATTTTTCAAGCCGGTCAAATCACCTTTCTGGAGCTCGCCATCTGACCGGCGTGTACTCTGATATACAAGCATGAACACTGCCAAGTGGTTTCTCAAGACGAGTCCTTAGCGAAGAGATATTAGTTCGCAAAAATGGCCAATTGACTTTGTCGACACTGCGGACTTGATGAAGTCAATGTTCTGGCAACACATGATGTCTTTCTCAAAAATATCAAACGACCTCTGTAGGCCCTCAAATTTAAAACATAGGTAGCTTGAAGTACATACTAAATCTTTGAATTCTCAGTTTGACCAAAATTTTGAATGGGTGCAAATGGCGCGCTCATAAAAATAGCTACTTTAACTGATATAGCACTGAAAGTATGGATAACTGAAAACAATGGCTAAATGAACCCTTTTAAAAACCGATCAAACGGATTGGCAGAGGCTTGAAATTTGAAATGTATCTCATCATTTATACCAACATTAGCTTGGAACAAACATTCTATCATGACACTCACTGAGGCAAATCTTACACTTGTGCGGAACAGGGCTCCGACTAGGTGCTGAAACGAGGACTTGTCAAAACATTCAAACTGCAAACCATTTGATCTTGGTAAACTAAGCAAAAGGATTCATGAAGACTTGATATTTTTCAAGCTAACTCACATTTATACATACAATTCAATCCATTTTGAAATTCTTTATGACGATCAACAGGGAAAAAGATATAAATACCCAAAATAGGCTATTTAGTAAAATTTGCATTTGTGCCTAAAATGCACTTTCAACTCACCCCTCAAAATAGGTACTTCGTAAACTTATCCAAACTGAATTTTGAATGTTTCACATCACTGAATAAGCCAAATGAAAGGTGTACAACAAGTTTCCAAAGCCTTACCCCCTGAAAATGAACTCGTTCCATTTTACCCTTTCTCTAACTAGGCCATTCAAACTGACTCATTTGGAAATGCAAAGCAAAAAATTGAATTGGGCCTAAAAAGTTGACTCAAATTTAATGAGTCCAAATAGTGGCTCTGACTAGGGATGGTTGATTGCAAGATCAACACAAGAATCCAGATATCTATGGTTAAGAAGACCACCCAAAAATGGATCTTATCTCTTCTCTTCTCAAAAATAGGCTTCCTTATTCAACCCAAATAGCAGGGCACTTTATTGAAAATCACACAACTGAAAGCAAAGCGACTGTACAAAATTTACAAATTATAAATGGCCCTGGGCCATCAAAACTGAAATCAATTCTTACCTCTGTCAAACACTTGATTTTCGTTTCCACTAGCCAAAGGTAAGCTGAAATCATCATTCACATCTGCTTGATAAAAAACACTTCCATTTCTAATCAGCTGATCACATAAAACATAATCAGCAGCATGTTCATAATCATGATATCTCTGAAAATCAAACACATGTTGAGAGGGTTGGTCACTAGGTGAGCAAAGAGTGCCATATTGTTTACCATTACTTCTCTGCTGAAACGAGAAGTAATCCGACTCCCTCTGAAAGTTGGGAATATCAGACAGATCCTTATTGCTAGTTTACTGAAATAATAAATACTCTTTCACAATAATATCCTGCAAACTAGAAAGGAAAACTTCCTCATAACATGACTGCACTTCAACTTGCTGATCATAAAAACTATCAACATTTTGCACACATGAAAATACATGATTTTTAGTTGCCAATGGTTCATTTCCTCCTTGCAAATTTGAGAAAAACACCTCAAATTTTTCATTTCTTTTAAAAGGTAGATCCACATAATGCATATCAAAGCCAGAGTTCATATCAACATATGAATATACATCATCATACCTATCAACCATTTATGCATTATCATTTTGTCTGTCAAACATAGGAAGAGAATCAACATCATATGTATCATTCTTCACACCCTCAAAAGCATCATCAGTATGAAAACATATATTGAATGGGTATGAAAGATTGGGCACATTTTTGAATCCATATCTCTAAAAATTAGTAGCTAAGAGTTCTGAAATTTGTTCACTACTTAGTGAACCTTCTTCATTTCCATTTTCCTTGGCTTCATCCTCTGAGCTGTAAACATTGTCCCAATTTGATAAAGGTATCAAATCTGCAGTGCTCATGTCTTTATGCACATTTATTTCATCATCACAACAACTTGCACCTGCATCATATCCTTTATCACGCTGCTCATAATGTGTTACTTCATGTTGCAACATAGTTTCATGACTTTGTTTGCCAACATTTTGTGAATTGAAATCAACAACAAGGTGATCTACATCATTAGCATCTGAAACCTCAACGGGCTCATGATTAGTTGAACAATCACTATTCTCACAAATTTCTTCTCGCTCTGAATACACATCTAAACTGTCATACTGAGAATAATCACATTCAACATCATAGGAGGCACATCCACTCAGCATCTCATGTCCTTCATTATTTTTAATTTTGTGTATATTTTCAGATTGAATTCTTTCAATCATATCTATCCATTCTTTAATACATTCAACACATTTTTCTCTAAAGGCAGTAGACCAATTAATTGAGTCAGGCTCATAAAGCTCTAAGAATAACTCAATCAAAATGGACTCATGGGGTCTAGCATTAGCTAAAAGCTCATTTGATGTAGCTATGAATCTTCCATAGAAAACATATGATGATTCTTCTTTTTTTCTTGTCCCTACTTTCCTTTCTAACAACCAGACAAATCTCTCTTGGATCATTTGAAGACATACTTTAATTTCTCTATTGATCTCTTTTAGATTTGACAAAGGATTCTTGGATCTAGGAACTACATCTGGATCCATCAATTTTATAGCATTCACTAAACCATTATCATGTTGATGCATTTTATTGCTTCATAAATTCTTTTCAAAATATTGCAATCATTAATTTTCAGAATTATACACACTTCTCCCATCACTTATGACTGAGATTTATTGTAAAACATGAAGTATGCATACTGCAAATTTCTTTTCCTTTCTATGGTGACTTTTTCACCTAATAAGGAACAAATAACTACCTCAACAATTAGGAATACCTGGAGTAAATTTGTTGTTGCTGCCGCTACTCTGATATTCGGTAAGATCTCTTTGAGATCTTCTAACATTATACAATGATCTTAGTATAGAGTCCCCACCTCCTTCACAGAGGAAAATATCTTCAATAAATTCTTTGGGATCTACAATCATAAAACCCCAAGCAGTTGCTAAATCTTTGATGCAAGTTCACCAGATATTTTAAAACTTTTACCACAATGAACACTGGTGTAGAGATCTTTCAGAGTCGCCACTCACTGCTGTGAGAATTTGTAAAATCATTTCTAGAACATGAATAGATCTAGACTCACACAAAGATAAACGAATAGCAAATTTTCAACACTTAGCACATAACACTACCAGGCAAATAACTACAGATTTGAAAATGGTTTCAGATTTACAACACTTTTATGACTCTTTCCTCAAATGGATATGGCTAGACTAACTGGCTTTGATCTGACAAAAATTTACATCACTGAGTCCCCAGCAAAGTTGTCATTTTTGTTGTTCACAAAAAGTGATAACCCAACTACACCTGCAATTGATCTATGAAGTAGCCAATTCAATCTACTAAGAACCTCAAGGCTTGGACAACATAACAAGGATATGAATCCTTCTACTCTTCAGGCTCTGCAAAACCTAGGTGGGTGTACCTTTGATGCTTAAGATTAAACCCATTACACACCTATGACAACATCAATAAAGTAGATAGATCTCATAAACAGTTCAAAAACATGGAGGGTAATGTAGATAGGCTAAATCTACATTGACAACTCAACAATGTTTGAATCATGAGATGGAAGGACACTACCATAGAACAGAAAACAAAAGATAAACTGATTTGATTTTAAATTTCTTGTGCAAATAACTTCTAATTGTAATAGATCAGTGCCTTCATATGGGCATAGAGTCAACACAAATGGCCACAAATGGAATCCAAGCTGCAGATCAAATTCACTAAAAATATATCCCTGTATTAATGCCTGGCATTAATACATTCTGAACTTCAAATCAAAAGATCATACAAATCCAAACATTAATTCAGAATTCCCAATTTTTGCTCATTGAATTTAAATCATTTATGTAAAGGATGCCTAAGAATAGGAAATACACTCTCCCTTGGAGAAGATAAATTCAAAATCCCTTGAAAATTGAATTTATTGAAATCGAAAAAATGCCTAAAGACAATCCAATGGAAATGTATATATGCCTTGCATATATATAGCCTACAACTAAGAATTTGCAGCTAAATGTATCTATTCCATGACAGAAAGAAAAAGAACATCAACAATTACAACTCATAAAATTAAAATGCACCAGACTGGAACCCGTCCTAGAAATCTCCCTTAGAGAATTTCTCAAAAAATGGAACCCCTACAATTGAGAAAAAATGAGAATAAGAAGGAAGATGGAAAAGATCAGATTTCATCAAAACAAGCCATGTGTCCCGTTTCTCCAACTGAAATTCATTATCTTCTTCTTTCCCATGGAAATTGCTTCCAAAATATCCCACATTTGTTGAAACTAACTCCATAATTGAATTCCTCATCTCGAGAGCTTTCCGACAATATATAATACTTCTACATTTGGCCAAAAATTAAACCCTGGGCGAATTAATCTTGAACAACAGGCCATCATTTAAATTTTTTGAATTTTCAATATAGTTTCAACTATATAATAATCTGCATTTAACTTTGATTTTTTGCTCTGATTGTGCCCTGACGCCTTGCCACGTGGTAGTCTTTGATTGGTTCCATGGTCCACTAGGTGCCACCTCAACTAACACCTCATCGCCACCACGTGTGTGCTCGCTTGTTAGCCACCTCAACGCCACGTCATCGCCACCTAGGACGAGGCCTGCCTGCTGAATGACCAACTAGACCTGCCATGTCATCGCCTCCTGGCTTTCGCCATTTCATAGATGGTAACCGGTGTGCAACTTTGGGTCACAAAATCACGCGAGCCCTTGATCTTCATCAAACCTGCATGTTCTTTAACCTTGCTCATTTTCAGAGATGCTTTTCACTGTTTCGCGGACCTTAACCGGCGAGCAACTTTCCTTCGCGAAGTCGTGTGAGCCGTCCGATCATCTCAACCTTGCAGGGTCTTTAACTCACTGAGCATTTCACCATTTCACCTTTCACCATTTTGTAGCCTCTAACCGGTGAGCATCTCCACCCTGCGAAGTCGCGCAGATCATTAGATCATCTCAAACCTGCTCACTGGTTAAGCCGGCCCTTCGCTGCAAAATTGTCATCTTGCCTCGGGAAGCATGCCTACGTGGAGTCCACCTGGTCGCCGCTCAGTCGCCACCTTGGTCACATTGGGATCTGCGCCCACATGCATGGGTCCACCTAGGGCACCATTGGGCATCGTTCGTCAAAAGCCTTGATGGCTTTGACATTATGCATTGGTGGAGATTTACATATAAATATCAAAATGAACCATTTCCCAATCAATGTGGGATTAAAACATTAAGCCTGGGACTGCATTTTGGAGCCTTTCCTAAGTGTTAATGGCTGCCAATGGTGTTCGCTTTGTTACTGCTCAAACACCGTTCATTGCTGCTACTCCACATGCCATTTGTGTTTGTTTTAAAATTTAAATGGCTTCCTTTTGAAAACCAACCACACAGAGGATGATTCATGTTTTTATTTGCCCTTGCTGTTGGAGGTTTCATTATGCTCCCAAAAACCATGCAGGAGGAGCTACTAATGCACTTGGTTAATGCTTTATATTGTTTGTTGTTAATGCTATGTGAGAGGGGAGAATGGAATGGTATTTACTTTGCTACTTGCAAATTTATTGAAAACTAAACGCTGCCCTCTAGACGACCACACGCAGGGGCTGCTACTTCATTGCTTGGAGGTTTCATTTCATCCTGCTCAATCATGTGAGAGGTGGGAGGACTTGCTGTTTTCATTGCCTTTCACAACACTACACTTCATCCTCAACGTAGCCCCGTAAAACTTCATTTATTGGCTGCTAAGTTTGGTTTAGTAGTTATCAATTGCATTGCTGAAAGTTCTATGCATCCCTCATATTCTCCATAATTGCTGAAGAATTCATTTGCTACTCACTGTATTTGGTCTGAGTTTTATACTGCCTCACATACCACGTGGGAGGGGGGAGCACACAAATGTTTGCATATGCTAAAATTTATTCAATCCCCTTTTAAACACCATGAACAACAAAGAGGAGATTAGCTTGCTTGCTAAATATGCCAATGGCATTTGCTAAAAGCTTTACAAAGAGTGCCATTCCATTCATTACACCACACTCCAAATACATTTACATTTCTAAAATCTCTTCTCTGTCGTTGAAGGAGGATTTGACATTAAAATCGCCAATCTGAAATTGCCTAGAGGTCTATAGTCTTTTCAACTCTCATGACATGTCTCATAATCACAATCCGCATTTAGATATTCTGAAAATCCTTTATTAAACAAAGTCGCCAATAAAATAATACGGCATAGGCATGAGCCAGGTCGGGCCCCAAAGTGGGTCCGACTAAAAAAATATTCTTTTCATGCATCTAACCTCTGGAATATCTCACGAACATTAAAAGTACCTTTGGAATCGATCGACATCATTTTCAGATTGTAAAATTGAATTTTACAACTTTCAGGCACTCATGCCACATTTTCGCATTTAATCGCGAAGATGTATTTTTCAAGCCGATCAAATCACCTTTCTAGAGCTCGCCATCTGATAGGCGTGTACTCTGATATACAAGCATGAACACTACCACGTGGTTTCTCAAGATGAGTCCTGAGCGAAGAGATATTAATTGGCGAAAATGGCCAACTGGCTTTGTCGACACTGCGGACCTGATGAAGTCAATGTTCTGGCAACACATGATGTCTTTCTCAAAAATATCAAACGACCTCCGTAGGCCCTCAAATTTGAAACATAAGTACCTTGAAGTACTTACTAAATCTTTGAATTCTTAGTTTGACCAAAAGTTTGACTAGGTGCAAATGGCACGCTCATAAAAATAGCTACTTTAACTGATATAGCACTGAAAGTACGGATAACTGAAAACAATGGCTAAATGAACCCTTTTGAAAACTGATCAAACGGATTGGCAGAGGCTTGAAATTTGAAATATAGCTCATAATTTATAGCAGCATTAGCTTGGAACAAACATTCTGTCATGACACTCACTTAGGCAAATTTTACACTTGTGCGAAACAGGGCTCCGACTAGGTGCAGAAACAGGGACTTGTCAAAACATTCAAACTGCAAACAGTTTGATCTTGGTAAACTGAGCAAAAGGATTCATGAAGACTTGAAATTTTGCAAGATAACTCACATTTATACATACAATTCAATCCATTTTGAAATTCTTCATGACAATCAACAAGGAAAAAGATATAAATACCCAAATTAGGCTACTTAGTAAAATCTGCATTTGTGCCTAAAATGCACTTTTAGCTCACCCCTCAAAATAGGTACCTGGTAAAGTTATCCAAATTGAATTCTGAAAGTTGCACATCATTGAATAGGCCAAATGAAAGGTGTACAACAAGTTTCCAAAGCCTTACCCCCTGAAAATCAACTGGCTCCATTTTACCCTCTCTCTAACTAGGCCATTCAAATTGACTCATTTGGAAATGCAAAGCAAAAAATTGAATTGGGCCTAAAAACTTGACTCAAATTTAATGAGTCCCAATAGATCTCTTTGTAGATCATGGGCTTAAGGGATTATGAGATATAGGATTATCTGTGTGCGAATAATGTTGTAATCATATGCAGAGGTTTTGGTCGATCATAGGTGATTGAATTGGGTTTGTAAGAGAGGTTTAAGGTGTCCGATATTGAGCTTAACCAGAACTGTACTCAAGCATAGGAGACACTATACTAGCAGTTCAATCTTCATTCCAGATTATAGTCTGATGTTTTATGTATTTAGTGAAACTCCTTTTATGATGAGCAGTGCGCTCTAGGTTGTTGGCCTTCATGCATGTGCAGGCCGCTTCATATTGTAATCACATACTTACTGCATAAGTATTATTTGACTATGGGTAGGCTTCCCACCATGGTTTTTCCCTTTACCGGGTTTTCCACATACAAATCTTGGTGTCATGTGTTATGGACAAATGGTAACTATTATGTGATTTATGCTTATGTTTAATTGCTATCTCTACTCTTCCGGTATTTGGTTTATGCATTCCAGTATTGAGTTTATGTGTTTGAGTAATAAGGTTTTGAATGCTTAAAGTTCTATAATCCAGTGAGAACTAATTCACCCCGCCCCCCTCTTAGTTTTCCTTTGGCTATTTGAGTTGTCTGACAATTGGTACCAAAGCTTAGTCCTCTCTGTAGAAGCTTAACCGCTTGAGGAATATCCTATGGCGTCTAACAGTGCAAGTTCAACAAGTTCATCTACTACTATTTTATAGAGAGAAATTCCTAGGCATGATGGAACAAATTACAACATATGGAAGATTTAGATGGAGACTCATCTGATATGTCTTAGAAAAGAAAATTTGGGAGATCACTGAGAAAGGTGTTACACTTTTTAATTTAGCATCTAGCAATCCTCCTCTAGAAGGCATGGATAAAGAGCTTGAGAATGATTCTAGAGCTAGAGAATCCCTTTTGTGTGCACTTTCTGATCAACAAATAATGGGACTAACTGACAAATAAACTGCAAAGGCTAGATGGGACAAATTGGAGACTCTGAATGAAGGTGACCCTACTGTCAAAATTGCTAAACTTGATGGTTATTGGGTGAGGTATGAGAACCTGAAGATGGAAGAAGATGAAAGAACTACTGCTTTTATGGAGAGAGTTAATGAGATTGTTTTGGAATTCAATGTTGTGGCAGATCTCTAAGCGAAGATGAAATTGTTTCTAAAGTACTAAGAGCTATGACACCATCTTATAAGATGAAGGCTACAACAATTAAAGAATTGATAACTATCGAAAACACTTATGTTAATAGGGATACCTTGGTTGGGAAGTTATTTGCATTTGAGCTTGAGGAATTTGGACCTTCTCTAGCTATAAAATCTGAACCTACTTTTCATGCATCTACATCATCTACCAGCAAGAGTGATTAGAAATCTTTAGATGCACATGAAAAAGAGGATATGAAGAAAGAAGATGAAGAGTTTGAGAAACATGAAGCCTTATTTTCTAGAAGAATACCTAAAGGACTACCAGGAAGTATGAAGGGAAATCACCTTTTAAATGCTTTTCATGTAATAAGATAGGTCATTTTGCATCTAGATGTCCTGAAAGGAATTCAATATTTGAGGAAAGAGATAAAAGATATTTTATGCCTAACCATGATTATTATAAAAAGAATAAGTACAGGAAAAACAAAGACAAATCATGCTACTATGCTGACGAGGAAGGTGTGACTGATTTTGATGATGTACCGGCACAAGATTCAGTTAGTGGATCCAGAAATGGAAAGGAATGGGTATTTTTGGCTATCAAAGAAAATGATCTGGTACCTGAAGAGAAGGCCCTTGCTACTAAAATTCAAGACAAGGATGAATGGGTAATTGTACTTAGTTCAAGGTGTAAACTACAGTGCTTATTGCTTCTCTCTAAAATATTTGAGGTACTCTCTTCTCTATCATCAAGGTTCTGGCACAATCTACAATTGATCTATTTCTTCTTTCAGCTATCCCATTTTGTTGTGGTGTTCTCAGTGTAGACACTTGTCTCTTTATACCATGATCATTGTAGAATAAGTTAAATTCATCTAAAATGAACTCTCCTCCTCTATCAGATCTTAGACATTTCAACTATCTTCCTATTTTATTTTCAACTCTTGCCTTATACCATTTGAACATTTGAAAGGCTTCTGATTTCTCTTTTAAAAACATAACTGACATCATCCTTGAGTAATCATCCACAAATAATATGAAGTATTTATCACCATAATAACTTTGAACTTTCATAGGACCACAAAGATCAGTGTGTACAAGATCTAAAATTCCTTTAGAAGTGTAAGACTTACTTGTAAAGCTTGATTTTGTCATGTTACCCATCTGGCATCCTCGGCATATTGCATTCTCAAGTTTTTCCAAGCTTAGTAGACCTCTTACTCGGTGCTTCTTACTTATTTTGGTCAGGCTATCAAAATTTACATGACAAAACCTTTTATGCTATAACCAGGTATCTTGTATTTTTGCATACAGACAATTATTCCGAGTTGAGTCAAGATGAAATGTATTACCTCTTGTTTGAGTCTCGGTAGCAGCCAACTTTTCATGTTTGTCATGAACTTTGACAATTCCTTTCTGAAATTCTATTCGGTATCCTGTATTGTTTAGCTGTGCTACACTCAACAAATTGTATTTCAGACCTTCAACCCAATATACATAATCACATTTATCATTGTCAAGAAGTGTGATAGAACCTTTACCTTTCACAGGACATGGTGTATCATTACCAAATCTTACATAACCTTCATCATAATCTTCTAATTTAACAAACTTGTGTTTATCACCTGTAATGTGATGTGAGCATCCACTATCTATGATCCAAGAATCATTATTATTTATGTGTGATATTAAGGCTTTTTCTTCATACCTTTCTTCATCTGATCCATCTTTGATAGCCACATATATAACTTCCTCTCTCTCAGTCCCATCATATTTTTCATCATTGGATTCCTCATCAGCTACTCGGCATGTCTTTCTGTCTCTCCTTCTGAAGTCTCAGTGCCCTCTGTATTGGTTGTCTTTCTGTCTGTCATCTCAGTATTCTCTCTTTTCATTAGATTCTTTGTCAGGACAGTTAGAAGCCATATGTCCAATTTTATCACAGCTTAAACATTTCAAAGGTAACTTTCCTTTATACTTACCTTTGTCTCTCGATAACCTTCTGGCCAATAATGCTTCAAACTCTTCTTGCTTTCTGATTTCCTTTGCGAAATCTCTCACTTGCTCCACTATGATTTCCTTCAGCATACTTATACATTCTATTATTGTAATCATTAGATTCATCAAGATGAAAAGAGTTGAATGCATATTCAACTTTGTTTACCAAAGACCCACTGTTATCAAAATTACTTAACTCAAAAGCATGTAGCTTACCGATAGTAGCATCCAAAGAGACTGGCATGTTTGGTATAGACCTTAATTCATTAATTGCAAAGACTCGAATGGCATAAGCAGGTAGAAGTGTTCTCAGCAACTTACTTGTTACATCCTTTTCTTCAATAGTTCCTCTTTCTCCTTTGATTTGATTGATAGTTTCCTTTAACCTTGTATTGTATTGGATTATGTTCTCACCTTCTTTCATTCTCATGGATTCAAGTTGTCCTCTTAGACTGTCCAATTTTTCTCTTTGAACATGTTCATCACCACCATACATAGATATAAGCTTATTCCACATAGCTTTGGCATCATTACAACCTTCTAGATCATTAAACTCTGAGTCGGTCAATGCTGATGTTATTTCAATCATTGCTTGAATATGTTCTTGCTTTGCCTTTATCTCTTCCATTGTCATCAACTAGGTGCTAGGTGCAGTGTAGTCATTCTCTAGATAATATGTTGCATATTCTTCAATTCCTAATAAGTGCAGCTTCATCCTTTTCTGCCATGTGGAGAAACTTGACTTGTTCAACTTTGGTGCATCCCTTTTATACATCTTCAGATCTTGCATCAAGTTCCTTTAAACTTTTCTTTCGGAGTTCTGGCTCTGATACCAATTGTTAGTTAGATAAAAGGGGGGGTGAATCAGATAAACTTACAAATCAATATATTCTTCAAATTCAACCTCGGTAGAACTTACTTGATATGCAACTATGACTGTAAATCATTCAAACTCATAAACTGATAAACTTGAAACATCAAAACACATTGAACACCAGATTTAATGTGGAAACCCAAATAGGGAAAAACCACTGTGGGATTTCGGACCCACTAAGAAAATATACTCTTCTAGAGTATGCTCGGTTAAAAGTCAATCCTATTAAAGATTACATAAACAAATTGCTAGATGTGACCCGGTCATGGGATTTCCCTTAGATTTATCAGAATCTTGCACTTTATTAGAAGTGACCTTGTCAAAGGATTTCAAACACTCATTCAGAATGCTACCTTGCTAGAGGATTTACAAATAAGACTGTTAGGTCCACTCGGTTAAGAGATTTCCTGTCACTTACAAAAATAAATAACAGTAATAAAATATATCTACAACTTCACATCTGAAATGTTAAAGAAGACTCTATGTGCTCAAAATAATCTTTTCATAAGACTTATCTTCCTCCTTGCTGGGCTTCTCAATCTGTTCTTCAATCATATCTTCAATCTTCTGTACTTGGTAATCACCTTTGCAGTATCACTGCTCTTCTATTTGCTTGCATACATTGTTCATCAACTTTTCTTTATTTATAAGCAATTCCTAACCACTTAATCTCCTTAATCACATTTCCCATGATTAATCTTAGCCATCAGATCTTCAAACTTGACTAGGTTCATTAAATCCTTCAAACTGAAAAACATTTTATCTTGCCTTGAAACTTGTATTCCTTCCTTGGTACTTGTCCTCAGTTATGACAGTTCAATCTATGCTGTAGATCTAACTCTTGAATTTTCATTGTCGTTGATCCTTAACAAACTTCTTGCACGACATTCCAATCCACTATAAATCTCCAGCTCATTGGCATCCTTCATTTAATAATTTATTGACTCATCCAATGCATTCTATTACTACTCAGTTGATACTCGGTAAATACTGAACTTTACTCGGTAACTTCTTTCTTCTTTAACTGACACTGATAGCCTTGGTGTTTACCAAATAGCTCACTGCTTGGTAAAATAGAACAATATCAAACCTTTACTCATTCTGTTGGATGAAATCTTTTCTCCTTCTTATTCAGTCTTCAAATACACATATATATGATATCAAAACAATCAAAATATCATAATCTAATCACTGTCTAACTCGGTAATAGTTTCCCATTGAATAACTTATTAATCCCCTTCATTTTCACATTCTTTCTGTGTCACTTACCAACATCTTTATACTCATCAAAACATACTCTTTAAGATATGGCAACATCATACTGAATCAGAAAATCAATTGCTTGACATCAATGACAAAATAATAATATCATTAAGACAGTAATCATCCTTTATCAATTATATCATCAATCTCCAACAACCTTCTCAATATCATCATACCAACAAACTTATTGTAATGCCAACAATTGGTGTTCTTGCATGTGTAGGCCCCTTCATATTCTAATAACATACATACTGCAGAAGTATTATCTAACTGTGGGTAGGATTACCACCATGATTTTTCCCTTTACTAGGTTTTCCACGTACAAATCTTGGTGTCATGTGTTATGGATGGATGGTATCTATTCTATGATTTATGTTTATATTTCTGCTATTCTAGTATTTGGTTTATGTATTTCGGTATTGAGTTTATGTGTTCCAATAATAAGGTTTTGAATGCTTAAAGTTCTATAATCCGGTGACAACTGATTCACCCCCCCTCTTACTTGTCCTCTGGTTATTTGAGTTGTCTAACACAGATTAAAGAGGATAAAGCTATTCGCATAACCAATCTTCGGAAAATGGAGTATTAAGCTGATCTTCTACAAAATTATCTTGGCAAGTGTTCTTTATTGTCCCGAAATAGAAAGGATATGTGCATTCAGAGATACTAACATTCGAGGGCCTTTTTGGTCGAATCTACTTACTAGTCACTGGAGGATTTTGGAAAGGTGACATGTAATTGGAACAATGTGTGCACTGTTAATCTTATTCTAAAAATCAATTACTTTTCATGGGCCACTACTCATAGTAACATTTAATCATTGATAATCAAAATAAAAGGGGTTTTATGTTCATGAACATATGCTCCCTTTTCCTTATGATTTTTGAAAGCATAGACCATATTCTCTTGCATTGTCCTTCTGTTGGTCAAGTGTGGTTTGTTGTATTGTCACCTCTTATGGTATACTGACCCCTTTCTGAAAATATGAGAAGCCTCATGGAGCAGTGGAGTTTTTTCCCTTGCAATAACCTTGTTATTCAAAGTCTTTGGTTTCAAGTTCCTCCTTTTATATTGTGGAATATTTGGAAGGAAAGAAACAACAAAAATTTTCAGGGGTGAATCAAGAAACAACTATATGCTCTTGCAAGTGATCAAACAACAAATTAAAGAAAATTTGAATGCTGCTCATTTTTTCGTTTCTCGAATTTTAGTCCCAACCTCTAGGAGTTAAGATTTAAGTAGGCATGGGGGGTTAACCAAAATCTATTGAATATTAATGGGATCAAGTTGATTTAAATAAAGGAAAACAAATGGAAACAACTGGAGGAAGGTATTGGCATTGCATGAAGATTTCATTAAATAAGTATAGTGTTGTTATTGATGTCAATAGAAACCAGTAATGAAGCAGTAAAGCAAACGGTAACCCTAACCAGTTGAGAAGCAAAACCCTAATTGATGGAGCTTGGAGATCAGTTGTAATGATCTATGACCGAATGATGATGGGTGATGAAGATGCCACATAAGCATGTTGCACCTGATGACTTTTGAATGGTTTTGGTGCATAAAGATAACTGTTTATCTTGGGAATGTTCAAATGCATAGTATAAAGTAAAAAATGTGTGATGTGTTACAAGAGTCAAAGTGCGGTGATCTAGGAGTAGTTGTAGATACCTAGAACAATGTGAAGCTTATTGCATGTAATCTAACGGTCAAGATTGAACCAATATGTTTGTAATATCTATGAGAATTGTAGGGTTTGTGTTGTGTTACCGACCTAATGTATTTTGTTATAAGGTTGATGATTTAATTCAATGAAGTGTTGGCAAATTTGGTTAAGTGTGTAAGTGATTGTTGCCAAAACAAGAGGTGTATCTGCAGAATGATGTGAAAGCAGATAGGAGCAGTAAAGGATCTGGTTCAGCAAGGAAGTGCTATTTCCAAATCAGTCAAGAACCTATTGTTCTCTAACCATTACAACAGTAAAATCCCTTAACCAAGTATTATTTAATAGGCTTGTTGCTAAAATCCTCTAACCATGTGATCCATTAGCTTGGATTTTAAATCCTCCACCGAGGTTACCTTTAACAGGGTATTACCTTTAATAGTGTATTTATAGTCAATCCCTTAACCAGGTGGCCCTTAACTGGATCTGTTCCTAACATGACATTATTGTATAAGCTTCTAACAAGGCTTGTCTTCTAACAGGGCAAACTTCAGAAGAGTTCAAAATAATTGTGGGTATTCATCACCACCATGGTTTTTCCCATTTGAGTTTTCGCATGAAGAATCATTGTGTCAAGTGGTGAATGATTTTGTGGATGTGTTTCTAGTATGATTGATATGAATGATTGGTAAATCTGAATTGATATATTTACATGATAAAAAATGATCTAAAATGTGTTATTACTGGTATTAGTCAAGTGGTTTAAGGTTTTGGTCAAAGGATATTTAAGTTTCAAATTTGTTGCTTTATATCACTGAAGTATTAGGTCAACCGGTAAGGTTTAGCAGTGTTGCTGCAGATTTGTTTGTTGGTATTATGGATGACTTTGTCATGTGTTGCATTGGTTTTTTCATTGATGTCAACACTTGTCTTCTTGGAGCTTTACATTATGTTCACCAGTATGGTTAGTGACTTATGCATAGTCACCCATATGTGTTCACGAGCCGGTTATATTGTTCATTGACAACAATGATGACTTCTTATCATCTGGAGATCATGTGGTTATGTCGAAGACATGGATTGGAATTTTGGTTTTGATGTTTTACTTATTGGTCTAATCAGGTTGATAGATTTGCCTTTACTAGCAAATAGGTCTAGGTTATGGACTGGTAAATGTTATCTATTCCAGATCAACATGGTACGTTATGGAGATTGTTTATTGATTGGTAAATGCATTGAGCCGACATGATTGTATCACATCAAGATCTATTTGTAATTGATTTAAATGTAATATCTTTAATGAGTCGACCTATACATTTGGTCTTAGGTTTTGTATAAATGATTGTAAGATCTTATTGAAGATCAGGATATAGGATCATCATTAGTGTGTTTGAATATTGAAGAGTGAAAATCAGCAGATCCTTGTGAAAATCACACAGACATTATTTGAAGGTTGAAGGAAGGTTATGAAGGTGTTTTGACACTCATGTTCAGAGCTTAACCGGTACTGAATCTAGCATTGCAAATGCTATTTTGAGCATTACATTATCTTTGGATTTAACCATCCAATTGTGTAGTCAGTGTGACTCCTATTTTGTGATTGAGCAATAAGCTCTAGGCAATTGGCCTTTCTGCATGTGCAAACCCTATTTGTATACACATACTATCTACTGTAGTATCATCTGATTGTGGGTAAGGTTTCCCACCATGGTTTTTCCCCTTACTAGGTTTCCACATCAAAATATTTGTGTCATGTGTTGTGGATGTTGTTTTTATGTTTCATGCATTAAGTTATACCAGTATTGTTATATTTGTTAATCTATTTTACAGACACTTAAGTTTGGTTTATCAGCATTAAGTTTAAGTTGGAATAACTTGCATTTGGATTATAAATTATTGATAATTGGTTCACAACTGATTCACCCCCCCCTCTCAAATTTCCTTCATGTGACCTACCATTGTTAAAATGTCTAAACTGGTAAACCTTGTGAGTTATTTCTAAGTTGGAAATAAGTTTGGTGAAATTTTAGTTAATTTTCTATCTACTGATTCCCCCCCTCTCAGTAGTTGACCGAATCTTTATAGTTTCATCATATTATCAAAAGGGTGGATAAAATGCAATTTTGTTGGTTGTTCTAAGGGGAATCTTGGGTTATCTAGAGTAGGGGATGTGTTAAGACATTGTAGAGGTTGTTGGAATCCAACAACACTGAGAGGGGGAGTGAATCAGTGTTTTTCTGAATCAGTGTTTTACTGGTATCTGATGAATACTAAGAGGGAGTGGTGAATTAGTATGCCAAAAATATTTGCACTTAAACACTTTGCAAGACTAATAGTAAATCGGTAAAACAGTTTAGTAGACAAACCTGTTAGCACACATGTAAACCAAATAGCAAATAATGCATTCACCCATAGAAGCACAAACATCATAACACAAGATATTTTGATGTGGAAACCCAAATGGGAAAAACCATGGTGAGATGGAACTCATAATTAACTATCTGCAAAATAGGAACCAGATCGGCTAAGGTCAGACTGGTTAAGGTCTTACAATGTTCTTTACCAGAATAGATCCGGTTAGGAATCTCAATCTCTGTTAGGAGATAAGTCTGATTAAGACTACCTTGCTAGAGGATTTTAGATCCACAGATGTGAACCACCATGTTAGAGGATTTTACAAAGGCTACCCTAAGCCTACCCAGTTAAGGGCTTCAGACTTGTTAAAGAGGTGAGTAATCAACAAGTATATGATCTAGAAAATATCATAGATTGCTTGGTTAGATCCTTGATAGCTCATTCCTAATGCTTTCCAACATTATTTCAGTCTTCTACACATTTAGACTCTCTCTAAACTCATCAACCACCTTAAACCCTAGCAACAACATTGATCATCACAACAACAATGTAAAACCCTAGACATGATGTCCTTATGAAAGAATCTAATTTCATGTTGGTCCAATAGGATTACAATACAATTCCCTAGGTTCAATGTATCTAAACATATTCTGGTAACACGACACAAAAAGCACCATTAAAGTGTCGGCACCATCAAACAATTAGTGGATGATAACTCATCACAAAATGTCGGTTGGTAGCTCATCATAGAGTATTACTGGTACATAAAGAATACCGGTTCAGGTTGAATACCGGTTGCCAGTTTGACAAATATGAAGACTGGTAAAAATGTGTTATGCCACTTTGATCCCTCATACCACTTGAGATCCACAAACCTCTTGGTGTTGACATCCCGCTTCAGACCGGTAAACACATTTTGCAAAACACCAATAGTCTAAAGACTATAATACAACATACCGGTCGGAACAAATACCGGTTGAGCTCTAACTCATACATATAAAGGAGATCTCAATGCAAGTGTGTGTCCATCAATGACAATCACATCATAAACATCAAAAATTCCAACAATCTCCCCCTTTGGCATTGATGGCAACACTTAGGAAAATAAAACTTTGACATCTAAGTGTTTTACAACAAAATCGTGCCATTAGCAAAATTACTCCCCCTAAGCATATACACTATCCCTTTGACAATACAATGTATAACAATTTTGCATATAGAGCATAATCATTAAGATATTCAGAGCATATATCAAAATTTTGATTCCTAGATACTTCTCCCAAATAGAATACTTCTCCCCCTTTGCCAACAATGACAAAGTACAACTGAAGAACCCTGTTTTCATTTGATATTAATAAAAGTTTATGACAATAAGATATAATACTTGTCAAAAATAGATTTAAAGTCCTATAAGAACTGTTTCATCGATAAAGACTAGGACTCAAGTAGGGAGGTGGCTACTTCTTTCTCTGTCTACATCTGGGAGACCTGTTCTTCCATGGCATCAACTGTGCTCATCTCCTGTGTAATTGTTAAGGCATTCAGATTTAGATAGCACTTCTGAAGAATTTGCAGACGTGGGAGTAGAACCAGTTGAAGCTCCTGCAAATCTCGAGACTGGGTGTTGATCTCATGCTCCATTTTTGCTAACTAGATGTGAAACCAGTGAACGATTTGCCCATAAGTTGTAAAGGAGTCATAAGGTGGCTTGAATGTGCTCATGTAGGACTGTAAGTCTGTTTGAAGCTTTTGCTTCTGAGCTAGCACATCATCATAGAATAGATGGGGTGGACAGATCTTGCTGAGTAGTAGATTCCCCTCATCCAGAGTGTCCCTTATATCCTTTTGTTCTTTTTGCAGTTTAGACCAGAGCTCATTCAACTTCTTCACCAGAGCTATATTAAGAGCTTTTTGATGCTCTTTCTTGACATTTGTCTCTGCTGCTTCTTCTAGGCTCTACACCTGATCATCCACTACTGTTCATAGGAGCTTAAGTTTAGCCAGTGATAATTCAGTGTTGGGAAGGTTTGTACCGGGTATCAAACCGGTAAGAGTGTCCACCGCCGCTTGGATCACATCTTGCTCCTTTTGCCTCCGTATGACTTCAAGGCATTCTTGAGCAACATTGATACTCTACATCAGCTCCATTTCACTTGCAGACTGGAGGTCGATAGGACTGGTGAGGTCAGTCAGTTTGGCTTGACCATCGGTTGCCTTCAGAGTCTCCATCTGGGTGCTCTTTGTCGCTTCTCTTTCCTTGTCCTCTTCAGCTTTCTTCTTTTCTGCTTCTCTCCTCTTCTCTTCTTCTTTGTCCTCCTCAGCCTTTTTCTTCTAAGCTTCTATCCTCTTCTCCTCTGCTTTGTCTTCCTCTGCCTTCTTTCTTTCTACTTCCTTCCGCTTCTCCTCTTCTCTCTCTTCCTCTTCCTTCTTCTTCTTCTCCTCTGCTTCTTCTTTCTTCTTCTTTTCTTCATCTTCTTTTCTTTTCTCCTCTTCTTCTTTTTTCTTTTTCTCCTCTTCTTCTTTTCTCTTTTTCTCCTCTTCTTCTTTCTTCTTCTGATCTTCTTCATCCTTCTTCTTTTTATCTTCTTCATCCTTCTTCTTCTCCTCTTCTGCTCTCTTCTTCTCCACTTGCTTCTTTGCTTCCTCCTATCTGTCCTCAGTTTCCTTCTGCTTATCTACCTATTCTGCTTGCTTCTCCTATCCTGTTGCTTCTACTGGAGTTCCCTGAACAACATCCTCTCCATCCAGAGCATCAACATCAATAGTGTCAATAGGTTCAACAACCAGATTTCCTTCATCATCAAACACTTCATCCGGTTTTGTCACTGCCAGTTCTTGTGCAGCCTTCTTGATGTCTTGAAGTGCTTTATGCGTATGAACCGCTATAGTCATATGCAGATGAGTGTCCTTTTCCACATCATCTATTTTTCCTTCTAACAACTAGAGTCTTCTTTTTCTGGTAAAGAAGAGTCTTTTATTTTGGTTGATGACATCAAATAATTCTAAATTGGATAGGTTAGGAAAGTATTGAGCAAATTTTTTTTCCCTCATTTCCTGTTCTTTTTCTATGGCAATGCGCCATTTATTATCTAGGGACTTATACAAAGAATTCGGTGTCTCAGATCTAATTTTTGAGGGTGACCAGTCATTAGAACATAAATATTTAATTATTTCATTTTCAATAGCTTCTTTTTCATCATCATTGAATTCATCAAAACAATCAATCAAATCATTCAGCAGTTTCCTCCTAATATTTTTTATGGTTCTTTGACAATTTGTCAAAGGTTTGTAGGAGGAGATGTCAATATTTACTGGTGTTGATGATGCCAATTCATTCCTTGTCCTTTTCCTTGTCCGTCTGACCTTCTTGGGCATCTCCTCAGACATAGTCTCTTCAGAGTCCGGTTCATTGGTTTTAGTCTTCCTTTTCCTCTTGAAGACTTTGGCAGGTGTCGCTTCCGGTTTCTTTTTAGCCGGTGATTGCTTGGTCACTTTAGGAGTTGCTGTAGTAACCAGTGTCGATGTTGCAGGCACTTCTTTTGCCTTCTTCACTAAAGGTTTTTTTCCTTTCTTCGCAGAGGGTTCCTCAACTAGTGTTACCCTTTCCAGATATGTTCCGATTCTCTTTGCCTTTGGATCAAGAGATGAGGCAATAAGGGTAGAGGCATACCCGTCCAACATATCATACATCACCTCATAGCCCATTGGCTCCACTTCTTCCTCTCTGGGCTCAACGGCCTCCATTATGCATTGATCAACTTTGATGATAAAGCAGATATCATCTTCATACTTCTTGACTATTTCACCTAATATTCTCACCCTTTGGCTCATTTTGCATTTGAACTCATCAAAGTACTTGTTTAGAACTTTAGGATAGCCGGTTCTGACTGCTTGCAGACTTTCTTTGATCTGCTTGGTTATCGGTTGGTCCGTAGACCACTGAATGTCTCCCACTCTAGGAAAGTAACCTTGAAAATAAAAGAATAACCCAACCAGTAGCTGACCAAACTTGAACTTCAATGCATTATCCTTTTTTATTATTTTCAGATTCAACAAGAGTTGCATCTGCATACCGATGCATAGGTCGAATGATGCATCTTCCTTAATCATTTAGTAAGTAGCATTTACTATTGCAGTAGATACAGAGCTAATTCTGCTGGCTGAGAACATCCAGTATCCAATTACCATGCATGCATACTTCACGAGGTCATCCTTGATGGAATTAATAGTCATTCCTTGTGAGTCGCTCACTGAACAGGTGAGCTTGGACATTTCAATCTTGCTTACCGTCCTTAGGGCTGGCACATCCCCTATATTGCAGAAACTAGTGATGACATGAATTGCTTGTGACATAATATCATGTGTTCTCTCCAGGTACATCTTGTCACCATGGACTCTACTCACAATGATCCTAATGTGATCATCTGTGAAATCTTCCAGGAAATAAGTAGTATTGTGGAGCTTCTTCTTCTCCAGTATGCTATACTTTGGTTTGATCTTCTTGTCTTTTCCACAAAATAGACCTAGCTGCGAGTGGATAGCTAGAGACCCTAGGTCTTCAATTTTGCAATCTATGTAATCGGAGATTCCTTCTTCTACTATAACACCAGGCGGTACTTGAGACAAGGCATTATATTTAGACTTGTGCTGAATAAAGCTTGCAGACTCAACAGATGCACTAGAACTGGTATGAGATGCAGAAGCCATGATAGACACTTAAAAAACTCAAGAAATACCTTTTGAAAATCATGAAATTAGGGCTTTCAGATTCTCCTTCACCTCACACTCCATCGGTTGCAGAATCACCACTTTGTGTTGTTCAGTTGACCATTTGCAATTTGAATTTGAATCTCCTTCACGGTTTGATAATCTCTCAGAATCGCAGCACAAATCACCTTTCCATCACTCTGCACTTTGAAAACCTTCTTCACTTTGAAAAATGATAAGTGAGAAATGATTTCAAAATCCCTTTTAAACAGGTTCCTCACCTACAACAATTAATGCTCCACAATTAGGGCGTAAACCCTAATTTGCCTTTTACCATTTCTGATCTTCCGTCACAAGACAGGTTTCACACACCAGTTAGGTCTTTTACCAGTGTAAACCAGGGGTTCAAAACATTTTTTTGTTTTCTCCCATTAAGCTTTTCTGATGCTTATTTTTCCAATTTTGATATTTCTACACTAGGTGTAGAAACTGGTTCTTCTTGTAGCACCGCTAGTTTCTTCTTCTAGGTTTTGTTCATATCCAATTGAACAGTGTCAATATCAATCTTTCCTTTTAGAGTGACCGGTATGTCACTAGATATGTTCTTTCTACTTCTGCAAAATCTGGCAATATGACCCGGTTTGTTGCAGTGATAGCAAACTAATCTAGGTGCTCTCCAAGGTCCATTATTCACGTTGTCGTTCTTCCTCCTACATGTAGCAATAGTGTGACCATGACCATGACAAATCCAATAGTTTTCTTTCTATCGAGTTGCCGCTTGATAGCCACCACTACTACTAAACCGGTTGGGATTTTGGTTCACAAAATATTCCGGACCAACTCCTTGATTCTTCTGAGGATATCTTCCAGTGTTGTTCATAACAGACCTGCATTCAGATGCTCTATGCCCAGACTTGTTGCATGAATAACAGTTACCATTGAATCTATTGAGTCTAGGCTTATCATTTAGAAAATAAGGAAAATTATTATAGGCTTTCCTCCTACATACATTGGCAGTATGTCTTTCTTTAAGGTAGTTAAAGCAAACAGGTTTGAAGTTTTGCTTACCTTTACCTTTGAATGCCTGGTTTCTTCTTTGATGCCTCAGCAATTGCACCAGAGGTCTCACCTTCCTCATGACCAGAATAACCAAGTCCATCAGTATTCTTGACAGGTTTTGCCAATTCAAGATTTTTCTCTAGCTTGACAGTACTCTTGTTGAACTTAGCAAGTATTTCCTTTGACTCAGAGAGTTCCTTGGAAATAGCAGCAT
The DNA here is from genome assembly GCF_030272615.1 of Cryptomeria japonica. NCBI lineage: Eukaryota > Viridiplantae > Streptophyta > Pinopsida > Cupressales > Cupressaceae > Cryptomeria > Cryptomeria japonica. The sequence continues at coordinate 256,306,531 of NC_081405.1, forward strand.
TTGTTTCCATCAGGTTTTCATTCTCAGAGATGGCAATGTTCAGTTCTCCTTGCATGTCTTCCTTTTCCACTTTGTTCTCATGGAGTTGAGCGGTTAGGGCACTGATCTCTTGCTTCAACTTGGAGATCTCATGATCTTTGTCCTTTACCATATCTTCATCCTTCCTCCAGGTTTTAAGCTCTTGACACATTTGGATAGTCAGTCCTTCCAACTCCTTTCTTAGGTTGGAGTTTGATTCATTTAGCTTTTCTACTTCTTGAATTAGGGCTTCCATATCTGCTTCATCAGAAGAACTATTTTCAGATAGCTCCATCAATTTCTTAGCAGGTTCTCTCCTTTTTGCCTGAGAGGCCTTATATTTTACCATAAGGTCATCATAGGCTTGCTCAAACTGAGTGAGCCGATGAGTAAGTTCCCTCAATGTGTATTCCCCCATATCTCTTTCCAAATGGTTAAACTTATAGAAAGATTTGCTCTGATACCAATTGATGAATAGTAAGAGGGGGGGTGAATTAGTATGCCAAAAATATTTGCACTTAAACACTTTTCAAGACTAATAGTAAACCGGTTAGCACACATGCAAACCAAATAGCAAATAATGCATTCACCCATAGAAGCACAAACACCATAACACAAGAGATTTTGACGTGGAAACCCAAATGGGAAAAACCACGATGAGATGGAACTCACAAGTAACTATCTGCAGAATAGGAACCAGACCGGTTAAGGTCTTACAATATTCTTTACCAGAAAAGATCCTGTTAGGAATCTCAATCTTTGTTAGGAGATAAGTCCAATTAAAGACTACCTTGCTAGAGGATTTTAAATCCACAGATGTGAACCACCTTGTTAGAGGATTTTACAAAGGCTACCATGAGCCTACCCAATTAAGGGCTTCAGACTTGTCAAAGAGGTGAGTAATCAACAAGTATATGATCTAGCAAATAGCACAGATTGTTTGGTTAGATCTTTGATAGCCTGTTCCTAATGCTTTCTAGCATTACTTCAGTCTTCTACACATTTAGACTCTCTCTAAACTCATCAACCTCCTTAAACCCTAGGAACAACATTGATCATCACAACAACAACGTAAAACCCTAGACATGATGTCCTTATAAAGGAATCTGATTTCATGTCGGTCCAATAGGATTACAATACAATTCCCTAGGTTCAATGTATCTAGACATATTCTGGTAACACGACACAAAAAGCACCGTTAAAGTTTCGGTACCATCAAACAATTGGTGGATGGTAACTCATCACAGAGTATTACTAGTTCATACAGAATACCGGTTCAAGTTGAATACCGGTTGCCAGTTTGACAAAAATGAAGACTGGTAAAAATGTGTTATGCCACTTTGATCCCTCGTACCGCTTGAGATCCACAAACCGCTTGGGGTCGAGATCCTGCTTCAAACCGGTAAATACATTCTGCAAAACACCAATAGTCTAAAGACTATAATACAACATACCAATCGAAACAAATACTGGTTGAGCTCTAACTCATACATATAAAGGAGATATCAATGCAAGTGTGTGTCCATCAATGACAATCACATCATAAACATAAAAAATGCCAACAGTATCTTGCTTAACTTCCAAACCTCTAAACCAATATCCAAGACCGACTATAGAATATTACATTCACATTCTTTTGAGTAAGAACACTCACACAATATCACATCACTATATCCCATTACATTACCAAAATATCCTAACCGGACTTACTTAAATACCCTTCCCAGACATAAACACAAATGCCTTATGTCTACTTACAATGATATTACAATTTATTTACATGTCCACCTAAACAAAAATAAATTCATTAAACTTCAAGACTTATGCCTTTGATCATTGTCGTGTAGACCTGCTAGATCAATCTCCCATGTTGGCCTCATATACCGGTTCCTAGTTTGTTGGTTTCCCTTGTATGTCGGTGCCGGTGCCGATTTATTATGTCATATGACTTGAATGTCAGTTGCCAAACAATGAATACCAGTGAGTATCGGTTGAGTGACCAACCCAAAATGGTGTGGGTTGCCATCAATGACAACACAACTAAATCGGATGAGTGTCAATTGCCAACAATCTCCCCCTTTGGCATTGATGGCAACACTCATGTGTAAAATGGATCGCTGAAGTGTTGTTCCAGTTTCCTTCCAAAAACTCCAAAACTAATCTCAAAAATAGCTGGAAGACTGCTCCCCCTAAGCTATACATTACTTTTTATATCCCAATATTTTTTCACATCAACCTCTCCCCGTTTGACATCAACGACAAAGCCAAGGCAAAAAAAAGAATAAGAAAAGAAATTTTGTACAAACCAAAATGTGATTACCGGATCTAGATATACTTGAAAATATCTGGGTAAGCACCCTTCAAAAATCCTAAGTATGTATCCCAACCTATCCTCAATGTGCTCATAATGGATACAAAACCATTAAGAATATATGCATGAAGCTCTTCTTCTATTAAGTCTGTCGGTGTAGGTTTATTCATTAACTCTATGGTTTCCCTCTTATGAAAGAACAAAGTATTCAATCAGGGACTCACCAAACCTCTTAATTCCCTTGCATGCCAGATTAGCCTATCTACGTTCCTTCTCTAATGCATAAATCTCAGACTTTATCATCAAAATCTGACCATCAATGGTACTGGTCAATGTCTGAGTACCATAAAAAATGTTAGCCAAATGTTCTAAGCGGGCCTTTGTCACCTTCAATTTCACTTCAAGGTCTGATGTTAGTTTGTTGGTGTTAGTACATGACCTATATATAATGCTACACTCATTTAGAGCCTTATCAATCTTTGTCATTTCTACCTCCATCTTAGCCTTGTCTGATGAAATCATGTTGTCACAAGTGACCTTCCGGGCTGCATTGTACCTCACTACTAGCTGTTGGTTTGAAATCTATTGAAGGGTTTTAAACTCTTTGGAAATATGCTCATTCGAACCTTTGAGTTTCTGAATGGGCTTCCAATCTGATCTACCTTATATTATGGTGCAAGTTGCTACAAAACCAGAATGACCTACTCAATAACCTACTTGTCTTTAGTCCCTTCCTTCCTTAACTTGTAAGTTGCAACATAGATCAATTCAAAACTACTCAACAGCTCAATATTATTTTGTGCAAAATCAACTTGACCAGATGAGTCAAGTGCCAACAATGAATGACTATCCAAAATATTCCTGGAGGATTAAACCTTATGACTTGCACTGGTGGCTTTGCCACTTTGTGTAGTAACCTATTTAGCCTTAACCTCTTCAGTGTGTACATTTTGTGTTGAAGGTTCAATATCCTCATTCTATTTATTTCCTGTATCCACATCAATGACCTCTATATCTAGAATTTTTTGTTTTGGTGTATCCTACTTATCATGTACAATTTCAATATTATCTATCAGTATCTCTACATTAGGTACAAGTGGTTCTACCAAAGGAATATCCTCTAATATTTTATGATCCAAAACCTGAGTATCCATGTCCAATATACCTTTCCCCTTATCATCTACCGGGATGTCTAGAGTGTTAGAGTTTTGAGGGACTTCTAGTGTTGTAAAGAATCCAGGTTTATCTAGAAATAATTTTACCCAAGCCTCATGTGTCTCCTTAACTATCTCATTTACTCTACCTACCATGAGACTCACATGCAGGTGTTTACTCCAAAAAATTATTTTATTTGCAAACTCTAAACACTGATGTGTCTCTTTATCAGTTATAGCACCACAATTAGTTAACAATTCCTATACCTTTATTTGTTTATCCTCTTCAACCGCATATAACCTTCTAGCATCTAGTTTATTATACAAATTTGTCAGTATTTGTTTTTTAATCTCTAAAAGTGATTTCTTATAAATGTCTAAATACAACAAAATTGCTTCCTCTATTTCTATTTGCTCCTTATCATCCATATGTATATAATAATGTTGGATATTACTCAAAATTTTATCTTTAGTGATTTGATCAATCAACTTAGCAACTGAAAGAGGAGGGGTGACTTCAAAACTCTTACTGGATTCGAGAGATATATCTACATCTGATTTCTTCTTCTTGTTGGGAGTAGAATTAGACTCCTTAACCGGTTTCCTCTTCTCTGTGGGCTTCCTCTCCTTCAAAATTTTCTTAGGTGTTGTCAGAGGGGTAACCTTCACTCTCTGCTTCTTTACTTCCTCAGCCTTCTTCCTTGGTATCCTGATGTAAGTCTTGGGAATCTGTGAGGGCACAACATCAATATTATAACCAGATATAAAAGGGGCAATATAAGTCTTTGATTTGTTCCTCTTTACTACACCCTTGTCGGTTGCTGTTGTCGGTGAGGCTCGAACTACTGCTAGAGAAGATCTTTAAGCCAATCCAATGATCTGCTTTATCTCAGAGGAAATATTCTATATAAATTCCCCAACTTTCTTGATCTTTCCTTCCCTTTTCTTTTTATTGAATCCAATTTCAACTTTAGTTTCTTTTTGCTTTGCAGCCCCAAAGGCTTTCTCTGCTTCATCTACCGGGGCATCAATAAGAGTCTTAGTATACAAGTCCAAGATATGTGCATCTACCTCATATCCCATCTCACTTATCTAGATCTTCCTAGGTTGCACTACCTCCATCAATGTTTCATCCTTCTTTACCATAAAACATATTTCTGTTGAATATTTATCTACAATATGCTTTGGAACCCTTTCTCTTTTCTTCATTGCTTTCTGGAATGATTTGAAATAACCCCAAAGAATGAAGTCCCTATCTTATCCCATATTTCTTATAGCATCTTTGATTTTTTTTTCTACTGGTATATCAAATGCCCATTGGGTCTTATTGGTTCCGAGTAACTCATTAAAAAAGAAAAGCATTAAATAGACAACAAGGTTGCCATACCAGAAAATACCTTTCTTCTCACCCTTAATCTTCCCTAGGTTTATTATCAATTCATCACACATCCATTGACATAGATCTAGCTTTTCATTTCCCTTAATTATTTTGTGAGCATAGTATATTCATGAACTGGAAATAGAGTTCAACCGGTTTGATTGGGTTACCTTGTAACCGATGATCATTATTGCAAATTGAACTGCTCTGTCTCTGATAGTGCTAATCCTCATTGATTATTTGTCATATGTTGCACCAGTTAACTTCTCCACCTCATTGTTAGATATCTTCTTTTTTCCAGAGGTTGGACCAGTCTGGGGTAAACCAGTGATTACATGAATAGCCTCCTTGGTGATCTTGTGGGGCCGGTCTAGCCATATGAATTCATGATGGACTCAGCTTAGTGCATACTAGATCAATTCATCTTCAAAGTTTCTCATCTCCAAAATATTGATAAAACCTTGATCCTTCAGAATTTGAAATTTTGGTTTCATCAACCCATCCTGGTTCAGCAAGGTGCCAATATACATGTTATTGATCTCAACATAACCCAAATCCTCAAAAGTGCAGTGAATATATGCATGAACATCTTTGACATACAAAACTCCTTCAGGAACCCTAGAAAATGCACCAACTGAATCATTGACCTTCACAATTTGAGGGTATTGCTTGAAAATTGGGTGTGGACAACCCTTGATGTCAACAACAATAGGGTTAGCCACACCTTCCAAAGCAAAAGATGACCAGAAGCCATTGCAAACAAAAGATAGATTGAGAACTGATAAAATACCTCAAAACCTTTGCCAGTGAAAGCTCTTGAAAATCCACTTGTGAATGCACTAGAATTTGCTTCAAATGCTTTTGATTGCCTTGAATCTCCTTGAACTCACTCTATTTCTCTCTGAATGTAGTGTGATTGAAAATGAACCAACATTTCCCTTTTATTCTGTGAAAACCCTAATTTTTTATTGACATTAATGCATGCCAGCATATCATACTGGATTCAAAACCTATAAGTTCAGCACCGGTGAATCTCCAGACTGACTTCACCAAGATCTGAAACAAGTTTTTAGACCTCTACCGAGGGTAATGCAAGATTCATCATTAATTTTCCTCCCCCTAAGGCTAATGCCTTACTTACTAGATGATTTTCCTGCCCATACAGGAACATTTTGTCCTACCAGTTGAGTAATCAGGTTGATTGTCTCTATCAGTTGATCTTCAGATTTCCTAACCCATTTCTTCTCATGCTCCTTCCAGATATGTTCAACCTTCTATTTTCCTTTCTCATCATTTCCTAATGGATTGTTCTTGCTTCTACATAATTTAGCAATATGTCCTATTTTATTGCATACATAGCAATTGACATTATTTTTCTGAATTGTCTTATTGTATCCTTGATCATTCCTTGACCTGCATTGATTAGCCATATGTCCAAACTTTCCACATGCATGACATTTCACATTCATTCTACAATCTTCTATCCTTTGACCATTCTTCTTACAATTTGAACACTGGTTGGGAACTGAATTGTGATTCTGATTTCCTCCATTTCTGCATTGACTTGCTCTATGACCAGACTTATTACAACAAAGCATCTACCATTAAATTTATGTGCATTGGGTTGTCTTACCAGTGATTTTTGATTCTGGTTGTCTAATGGATTTCCTTGATTTGCAGTACTTGAGCTTTCTCCATGCTCAAATCTAAGACCTCTATTGTCTGTAGTGTCTCTTTGATCCTTCAATAATTCATCAAGCCTTGCAGAACTGACCCTGAACATTTCTTTGTATTCAATTGCAACATCCAGATCACTTCTTAGGATTGCCATCATTATTTCCAACCATTTCTCATTGTTATGTGATTGCACCAACTCAGTTCTCAACACATCATTCTCATGTACCAGCCTAATGCATTCCTTAGATATGTCTTTCAGAAATTTGACAATATTCTCTTCATTATTCTTTTGGTTTTCAATCTCCTTGGACATCATCATAGTCATGGCTTGCATTTGATTCTTCATTACACCATTCTCCTAACTCAGTTTCTAACATTTTTCCTTAAGGGCATACTTCTCTTCATCATCCTAATTTTGTAAAAGCTCCTTCATTTTAGCTTGAACAGATGACAACCTCTCCTGTAGGGTAAGAATGAATTCCTTTGTAGAGTTCAATTCATCTTACAGCTTCAAGTTCTTCATCCTTTCAGTATCATAGTCCTCAAGTGCTACTTCAAGTTCCTTCTACAGACTCATCTCCATGGATTCAAGATCTTCCTTAAGCTGTTAGACTTACTCCAAGGCACCAGGATCCGATACCAATTGTTGGAATCCAAGAACACTGGGAGGGGGGGGGGTGGGTGAATGAATGTTTTGTCGGTATAATCAATTTCAACCTTATTAATAATGCAACTCTGTAAGTGGTAACCATAAAAGAATATAACAACAAATAGAAATGAAGCAACCACAAGAGCATACACCATAACACAAAGATTAATACATGGAAAACCTCAAAGAGGAAAAACCATAGTGGGATTTGTGACCCACAATATCTATCCACTAGCCAAATGAATAAATATTACAATAGGGGCCTGCACATGTAGGAAGGACAACAACCTAGAGCACACTTCTCATCAAAAAAGGAGTCTCACTGACTACAAACACCAAATATAGAGTTACAAACAAAATTCTGAACTTTGAAGGTGCATCTGCTATGCTGGATGAGTTCTAGTTATAGCACAGTATGTACCTGTTTTCACTGTGTCCTCCCTTACCGGTATTTTGCTTTGCTTCCCAAACCTCTAAACCAATATCCAAGAGTGACTACATAATATTAAATTCACATTTTGTCGATCAAGATCGCCTGCACAATATCACATCACTATATTCCATTATATTACCAAAGTATCCTAACCGGACTTACTTAAATACCCTTCCCAAACATAAATACAAATGTGTTATGTCGACTTACAATGATATTACAATTTATTTTCATGTCATCCTAAACAAAAATAAATTCATGAAACTTTGAGATGGATGCCTTTGATCATTGTCATGTAGACCTATCAGATCCATCTCCCATATCGGCCTCATATACTGGTTCCTAGTTTGTCAGTTTCCCTTGTCTTCCGGTGTCGGTGCTGGTGTCAGTTCCTTGTGCTGGATGACTTGAATTCTGGTTGCCAAACAATGAATACTGGTGAGTATTGGTTAAGTGATGAACACAAAATGGTGTGTGTTTCCATTAATGACAACACAACTAAACTGGATGAGTGTCAATTGCCAATAGAGGTATCCTAATTTAAGTGTACAATAGGAACTTAGGCATAGGTTCCAATAATAGTGTGGAGGCTTATGCTACTTGGTAAGGCCTAAAGAGACTTAAGGAGAAGAATTTTCAGAGCATCATCCTTGAAGGGAACTCAAAACTGATTGTGGACTACCTTAATAATATATCTAAATTCTCTTGGGAAATAACAAGTTTAATGGAGGACATTGAGGACTTTCTTAGAAGTTTCCTTCAATCCAAAGTTTGGCATGTCTAAAGGGAAGGAAACATGGTAGCAGATGAAATGGAATATTTATTACAAGTGCGGTTGTCATTGCACCAAAATATTGACTTGTTAATGCCTGATATAACCACTAAACTTATAGAATCGACATGAGGTGGTTAAGCCATGTCACAAACCTGAGCATTGTGTTGCACAACATAAGGAGACCTTGGGCACGCACCTTACAATAATATCCCCCATGGACAACTGAGGGGTTTAAACCTATGAACAAGCTCTGATACCACTCGTTACAAGTGTGGTTGTCATTGCACCAAAATATCAACCTGTTAATGCCTGACACAACCACTAGACATAGATAATCCACAAGAGGCAGTTAAGCCATGTCACAAACCCGAGTGTTGTGCTGCATAGAACAAGGAGACCAAGGGCCCACACCTTGAAACAAAATTTAGGGCTCAAACATATAGATTAGACCTTATTTTATTTTCCTTAGTTTCCTCCAAGTCTCAAATAACTTTTTTCTCTCTAAAAGGGACAACCGTCTCAATAGGGTGACTTTACTCAAACCAGAGCTTCAAGACTATATTTACCATGTTAATCATGATGAAGGAAAAATAAAAGGTTTGGAAAGATTATAATCTTTCTAAGTATCAAATTTAAATTTGGTTGAAGAATGTTATGATGATGTGGCTTCTTGATAAGGGTTGTGGCTAGATATTATTAATGGGCTTTTTTGACATAGGGGAAGTTATTACCATAAAAGGTATGAATTTTTTAAATGGCCTCATTATGATACCAACATCATTGCCATTAGTTGCAATAGGATTTATGGGGATGACATCGCCTTGCAAATGTATTACCAAAAGGATGAATATTTATAGTATGGTCATTTCACACATGTGATCTTGATAGATTGGAAAGGTTTTTTCGTCCTTTCTAACGTTAATTGCACCTGTAATGTGGTGAAAAATTAGGGTTTTCAACACAAGAAGGATGAAAACCACTAATTTTTACTTGGGGACCACTACATTAAGGAAATTTAAGAATTTGATAGATCTAAAACTAATAGATGTAGGTGCTGATTAGATTCCAAGGATCTTGAATGAGCCTCTTCATTCCCTTGAGTCGAATTGATTTATTGAAGATGCTAAAATTAGGGTAAATGTGTTGGACATGAAGTAAAAATGCATGAACAGTGAGCTACAGTTGTTAGATTGAGCCACGAACCTAGATCTAAGGATTATAAGAGTATTCAGACCTGTTCCCAAAAGGAGCTCTTGATTTGTCAGGACCGTGGCGATGGTTTCCCTGGTCCTCCACACTTTTCACACTCCAATGGGGGATGTATTTATCACTGTAAATAAAACTAATTCAGAAGATTGCAGCTCCGTACCTATTCCTGTGCACAATAGAGAAGGGAAATAGGTTGGGAATAGGGGTTTGTCTAAATCAAACCTTGGTTTAGGAATTAACCTTGAATGAAATATTGCAAATATTGAAATAAACAATAAAAAGATATACCTCATATCTACAATGACCAATAATGATGCTTTGCTTCTTGAATGTAATCACATATGTTGCATGAAATGGCAAACATGAAAAACCCTAATCACACACACATTCTTGCATATGAATGATATAATTTGCTCCACAATGGTTGAATGAAGAGTATGAAACCTTGAAGATCTCTGGAAATGCTTGATGATGAACACTTCAATGCTTGAATGCTTTATAGGATGAAATTAGGATGATCAATTTTTTAAATATATGATATCTTAGGCCAATTTATTGATTAGGTTGACCTCCAATAGTCATATAGAGCCACAAATTTCATTTCCTACCAAAGTGATAGGTCCTATCCCCCACTTAAAAATTGGGTCCCATTTAAGGGGACAAGGGTGCTAGTGCCCTAGTCCTCCTCAATCAGGGACCTCAAATTAGCCCCAAGGAGAAGTACATATCTCTAGAGGATCAATTGATAGGTGTATTTGGCATAAAAGCTAGAGTTAAGGCATTGAACGTATCTAGATAGGAGATGAGGGAGATACGCACTAAAGTATGGGTACAAACATGAGGTATAAATTGGGTCGGTGATAGTTTATGATGTTGCATTTAGCCCCTACTTTAACGAGAGTATGAGCCTATTCAAATACTCATGTTAAAGTAGATGAAAGAGATTAAGAAGGAGAGAAATGAGGAGCATGCTCACGAGGAGTATAAGACATCGCTAATTTTGAAGAACTAAGCCCTTAATCTTAGGATCTTAACTCACTAAAATCCACACAAGGGCACACAAAACAAGACAAAAACAAAAAGACAAACAAAAGGAAAAAGACATAAAAGACAAAAATGAAAAACAAGACCTCAAGTCAACTAGCTGAAGAGACCTTGATATCAAAATGTCTGAACATCTAATATCATTCTTGAAAAATGTCATCTCAAGAACAAAAGTAATCACATATAAGAGAAAAGAACACATCATCCATGAGCCACCAATAGCAACTATATGAGCTCATGAGAAGAAGGAAAGAGAGAGAATGCATACATGCTAGATGTGTTTTTATAGGTGATCCATGTCAGGGAGGAAAGTAGGAATAGTCTAGCTATGTTTTGATGGTTTCAATCATCCTCGTGGTTGTGTGCAAGTAATGTCTGGTTTCAAGTATATAACACCCCGTATAAGATTTTGTTTCCTCCCGTTTTGAGTGTGCATCAACCTATTTAAGACATAGAATGAAAATGCAAATTCCAAGGGGTGAATGTTTGGCTTCGGGAACATCTCATATAAGAGTTTGTTTGCCCTAGTTTCAAGAATGTGTAACACCCTTTAAGACAAATGCATGCCTATTTTTGAGGATATCCCTTGTAAGAGTTTGTTTTCTTTGGTTTTGGGAATATGCACCTCATCTAAGACATATATCAATGTTGCACCTAGTTTTGGGCATGAAGCATCTCATATAAGAGCTTGTTTTCTTTGGTTGAACCGAGTCTAAACACCTCATTTAAGACATGCAAATATATGGTACAATATGTGTGATATGGTGAAAAGTGGTGAGGGGAGATAAAGTGGAAATATTTACTCCCCTCAAAAGAGGGATGAAAGTTTCACAAAGGATTTCATTCAATTTTTTCACACATTATATTTAAAAGAGGGGTTGAATTCACTAGATCCAAGCCCTAATGATAAGAGATTGAATAATAAGTGAATTGTAGTAAATTTGGAATGTATTAGGAAAGTAAACCCTCTTTTATAATAGACTAGTTGAATTAAGAAAATTGAGACAGTGCAGAAACGACAAAGAAGCAATTATATCTTGAGATAGAGATTCATGATGAAGTTGTGCACCTAGAATTAATAGTAGAATATTGAGACAAAACTTCCTTGCAAATCTAGGAAAAAGTTGCAAGGATTGTGTTGAAGTTACACATGGTCCTCCAAAAAATTTGCACACCAAAAAGGGTTTTTCTGTCTCTGAAAATGAAGCCTAAACTTGCAATTACAGCTGCGCACCTACAACCTACACACAAAAAAGGGAGGAAAATGTTGTTGGGATTGGGGATTTTCCTTCAGGTCAAACCCCATTTTGGAATTAACCAAGTGATTGAAAAGACTTGCAAATAAATGAAAGGAAATGTTTGTAGTAAAATCCACCTCAAGAAGGGGATGTAATTGAAATGTTGATGAATTTGCTTGAAAGGATATTTGAAATAGGATGTCTTGAATGTTGATAGGAATCTCCTCTTCAATGGTTGAATCCTTGACTTGAATGCAACACCTAGCCTTGAAAGGAGACTTTAAATGCTCAATGTTTGAATGAATACTTGAATGCTTATGATCGACTTCGCTTATCAACCTATGATCAACCTGTCGAACCTGTGCAAATAGGAGGGAAAGTGCTCCTTATATACTTGCCAATTAGAGGTGTTTAGATAATTTATCACCTTAGGTAGACATAGGGAAAATTTTTCCCACTCAACTATTAACATGTCCAATGCAAAATAGGACCAAAGGGGGCCCAAAATAGAGCTAGGCCAAGGGCACCACACCCCTATCCTAGGAGGACAAGGGCACTGCACCCCTATCATACCCTAATTTAGGATAGGAAGTAGCTAAGGGACAATGCATATTGATGGAAAATGAAATTTTCTAATGTCTTGAGCATGTTTCGGGTCTCCGATTAGGCTTAAGGATTCGCCCACTAATGCAAAGACCCAAATATGGTAAAAAATTGCAAGGTTCACAATTTTATGATGCTACATTTATCCCCCACTTTAGTGGGAGTATAAGTGTATGCTAATACTACCAATAAAGTACAAGGCGACAAGATTGAAAGACTTTCACCATGTCATGGAGGAAAGGTACACCAAATGCCCAATGGACTAAGGATCTTATGACTTAAATTGATAAAGTAGAAGGGAAGATTAAGAGGGAGAGAACCATGACTGCAAGTAGTAAGGTCCCCCTCACTATGAGTCATGAAAAGAAAGGATACCAAAAATTACAAAGAAAAGCCAAGTTCACTAAGTAACTCCAAGTATCAAGAAGGAAAATATGAGTGAAGTGTAATATGAGTGAAGTGTATGTCCCCACGTTAAAGCGATCACGCACACCTTGTCGGGAGAGATTGCTTGAAGGTAGGATACACCTAAAATATAGAAGGAAAGAGCATGTTATTGCAAGGATTTAACCCCCAATCGAGGAATAAACCCAAGGATAATGAACACAAAATAAAAAGGATGAGGTGGCTTCACTTTCATCGAGGTTTGTATACTATATGATAACTCATGTATATCATATATATGCATAGAATAGTCCTCATTCCCCAAAGAAAGGAAACCACCTTGGAAGAAAGGGAACACATGTGTCTTTTGATTCAACATGAAAGAGACCAAAAGAGATCCCAATGCTTTGCATCATCCTCAAGTAGAAATCACTAGGGACAAAAAATAGAAGAATAGAGATACACATAGAAGAATGGTCACAAAAGAGCAAGAAAGGAGAGAGGTAGAGTATCAATGATACTAATGTAGCTAAGCTAGCAAGACATCCACCTCTCGATCTTGTTGATCACTATTTTAGGAAGATGGTAAAAACGCTAGAGGAGCGACATCGAGCACAGCAGATGGAACTATCACAAGATCCAAACAAGGACTATGCTCATGTGCTAAGTCACTTTGTTCATTTCTAGGATCTAGGATTAAGGCTTTTGAAAATTTGTATTTAAATGTTTGTCAACATCAACATATCCATATTCACTATCACAAGCATTAGGAGTTCTATTGCCATCATGAATAACATTTTCACCCATTTCTTCATCAAGATTTATAAAAAGAGAAGCTCTAACATGAATAGAAGTAAAACCATCACATGAATTTTGCAAATTATGATTGGGAGAGTTAGGTTCAATGTCTTTCTTAGGAGAAAATGGAATCATGTCAACTGTTGGTGTTTTGGGAGATTGAATAGTTTGAGAAACAACTTTACGAGCTCTAACACGACATTTTTGTTGGCATTCAATGATTTTGTCGAGTCTTAGCGGATGGCTGAGAAGAAGGAGGAATATTCTCATCTTTGGTAGTTGGATGGTTAGGTTGAGTTCTTTTAGGTTGGACAAGAGGAGAGGCGGGTCTCTTCTCTCTATAAGAGGAAGGAGGTGGAACTGCACCATATAAAGGAGGAATGTTTGGTGTAGGAAGGAGACCAGGTCCTGTTAGATTCAATGACAGTCCCAAAGACACTAAGAGGGGGGGGTGAATTAGTGTCTAACCGGTGTATTGAATATTTAAACTTATTTATAACTTTGCAACCAAAAACAGTGTACTGGTAAACAAGAATTAATGTAGTAAACAAAAATAACAGAGACAACATAGAAACACACCATAACACAAGATATTTTAATGAGGAAACCAGGTGTGGGAAAAACCTTGGTGGGATTTGTGACCCACAATATTTACTCACTGGCCAATGAATAAATACTACTTACAATAGGGGCCTGCACATGCAAGAAGGCCAATAGCCTAGAGCTCACTGCTCAGAAGAGTCTCACTAACTACAAAATGGATAATTAAATCCAATACAATGTACTGCTCAAAATAGCATCTCTAATGCTTGGTTTAGTATCGGTTTAAGCTCAGATAGATACCTTAACCAAAAACCTTTGGTTTCACTAAATCACCTTATACAATATTCTCCTTGATTACAATATTCGCTATCTCTCATACATACAATACCATACATCTCAACTCCATATAAAATGACCTATGAGATCCTATACTTATATGAGTCATTACAATTTATCAAGTCAGCTCACAAAAGATAATTACATTATAATAAAATAAACAAAATTGTATCCCATGTCGGCCCGAGTGTCGGTATGCTTTGTTGCTAGTGAGATCTGAATGTCGGTGTAAGCGCCTGTCGATACTGGTGTCAGTGTATAACCTATTGCCAGTGATCCTGTGTAACCCAATACCAGTTGATTGCCATCAATGACAACATCAACCAATCTCATATGAAGATAGATCTGATTCACATGCAACATGATGAAGAGGAGCTTATGAAACAAGTTGGAATTCTGGAGAGAGAGTTGATCACTACAAATGAGTACAAAGACAAATTCAAGAAAAGTTTAGATAGGCTTGATGACATGCTGAAAAGACAAAAACCTGATGGAGATACAATTGGACTTGGTTTTGAAGTTGGAGAAAGTTTTGGTACTGCAAACAATCAAGATCAGAACAAACCGATAAGACAACCTAATGCTTATAAATTTAATGGGAAATGTTTTAATTGCAACAAGTTTGGTCATAGAGAAAATCAGTGCAGATTTAGAAATAATCAGATTAACTCACCCACCAATCGATGTTCCAAATGCAACAAAGTCGGTCATAATTCAAAAAAATTTCAGAATGAATGTGAAATGCTATGTTTGTGGTAGATTTGGGCATTTATCTAATCAATGCAGATCAGAAACTGATGAAGGATATGGAAAGGCTATTCAGAGGAGTAATGTAACTTGTTATGCATGTTAGAAGATTGGACATATTGCAAAATTCTATAGAAACAAGACTACACCAGCAAACAATAAAGGATCTAGTGTGAAGGGAAAAGAAAAGGTAGATGAAGTAAAGAAAGAATTTTCAAAACAATGGATTAAGAAGAGTGATTAGAGAGTTGATGAAATTGTCTCTCCATTGATAGAACAGAGTAATCCTCCACCTATAGGATATTATTCATCCAATTGAGGAATAACCCTTGGGCGTATTGGAACAAATTGAAAATCATGCATTCTACCCTGAGTTGATGGTGAGAAGACACATTTCTTCTTTACCGGCAGACATGTTAAGTTTTCAATTAATCGGAGAGCATTTAATGTGGTTATTAGAAGATATTTCAATATATAACACCGAAAATCCCTCATTTTCAACTCACTGAGAATTCAAAATTTTAGAGAGAGTGAAACTATGCAAGGGCATTCTAAGGCGAAGTTGCAAAGTGATTTTTTAGACATTTAGAGTTTCAGTTAAGAGGTATTTTTCATAATGGCATCTTCATCTTATGTTACCGATTTTATTGCAAACCCTACCATTGTTTAAAACATCCAATGTGTTAGACCTATGTTTAAGATAATCCCTGAGATTACAAAGTAGGATGATTCCATTAGAGCTTTTTTGACAATTCCAAAGGGTGTCACTTTTGCTGAAGACCCTAGAATTTACATCCATTGCAACATAGAAGACCTAGGGACTGAGGATTTGAAGAAAATGTTTAATGAGGTTATTACCGATGAAAGTGGTGTGATTAAACTTGAACATAAGATTGTGGAAGACTTGGGTTTTGTAGAAATACTGAACATTTCCGAATTTCCAAAGGAAGTTGTACGACTTGTGTTGAGTAGAGTCCATGGAGAGTTCATGTGGTTAGAGTTAGTTTTCAAGATAAGTAAGGAAGAAATTAAGGTAGTTATTGGTTTACCTTCCACCAGTAGTAGGCCTGATAAAACCAGGAAAATACCCAACAAGAGTGTGACAAGCTTAACCGGAGCCACATCTAATAGCAGATCACTTAGAGTCAGTGATATTAAGAATAAAAATGTGAGATATGTGAGTATGATACTTGGATATAAAGAAACACATGCAAATAGATTGAATTTAGTTTCTAGCCTTTGTATTCACAGTGCATATGAGATGGTGAACAATAATGCTAAGATTGATGTTTGTGAATGGCTTAAAGATGAACTAATTGACACTTTGAAGAAGATTAAGGGAGACAAGAAAGGTACTTTCTATTTTGGGAACCTACTAGTATGCTTGATGCTACACTTTACCAAAGAGATACCCGACATAGGTCACAAATATTTTGGTTATGACATCCCGGTAGGCAAACAGATTTAGGAAGCTTTCATCGGTATGGGCACTGACCGTAATAAGAACATTGCAGATTACTTTAAATCTTTTCATACTAAGATGAGAGATAGAGAAAGGTTACCGCAAAGCATAGTTGATAAGTATGACAAACAAATCTATTTTTTCATTAAGAGAGATGGGACTTGGATGGAAGCAATAAGCCCTATAACTATTTGGGTTACTAAGATGGGTTATGAAGTTGACTTACCTATTTTGGAGACATATGCAAAAGATCTACTTGAAGCACCAAGGGATCCATCTGAAGAAATATTTGGTAATGCTGAAACCATTGAAAGCAATGTATCTATGTAGAAATAGAGGAAGAAAAGAGATAAGTTTATCAGAGATACCTCTAAGAAAGCCAATGAAATTAAGGAAAATGTCATTAATATTAGTGGCATATCAGCTAGTGAGATTAAAGGAGTGCAACCAGAAGCACATGTTTCACCAGTTGTGACATCTTCTGACACTGACAGTGGCAAGGTTATTGAGTTTAAGAGAGTGGAAAGCAAAAGGAAAACCCCATCGATACCTTCTCCTTCTCCTAAGAGAACCAGGACACTAAGGAAAAAGCAGCAGGCAATTAGGGAACCTAAGAAGAAGCTTACAAAGAAGAAGAAATAGACACTGGTTACCCCTACACTGGATGATCTACTGAATGAAATAACACAAGAAGGTAATCTGGTAAATGTAAATAAACGGTATCATTCTTTTAAAGATTTTGATAGAGAAACCATTGAAGAAAGAATTATCTTACTTTTGGATATCTACAAGAAAATTTTGATACAAGCAATTGATGATTTACCCAATGATTTATACATCAGATTGGAAGCAAAAAGGCTCTCGGTTATGGAACTGGACAATAAATTGAAAGTTGAAGCACTTTTGGCTGTACATCCTGGAAACTCTAAGGAAGACATAGATGAGCTTATATTTGAAGCTAACCAGTTAGTATTTGTTAGTGGACACTAGCAAGTAATCCTGATGGCTGGGAGAGTTAAGGAAATTGCATATGAGACTGCTGATAGCTGGAATATATTCTTTGTTGAGAAGGAAAAGCTAGAGGAAATAAATAGACCAAAAATGGAGAAGACATTCAAGGTATATCAAAAAGATAAGGGAAAAGGTAAAATTGGTGGTGTTCCTACTATAAAGATTACAGATAATCTTCCACCTCCACCTATGGATACCCCTCTGGTACACATAGCTAATCCACCAGATATGGCTACTAAAGATATAACTCATGATGACACTAACCTAGCGTTTGAAATACTTTTCACAATGAATGTAGATACTCAAGATATAAACATTGTTGTAGATAAGGAACAACCAGCTGACAGTGAAAAGATCTCTGAGAAACCGGCATGCATTGTAGACTCTCAGAAAACTGAGATACCGATACAAGTTGAGCAACCAAAGACTAAGAAACCTACAGAGGATAAGGGAACTAACACAGAGCAACATGAATCAGAGAAACTAGTAGTTGAAGAGGTACTTGTATAGACTGAGAAACCATCAAAGGTAGAGGTACATACATAGACAGATCCACTGGAAGAAAATGTAAGTAAAGAGCAACAAATTTCTGGAAATAAGGAACAAATAATAAAGGTAGTTGGAGAATCTAGCACATCAACAGGTGAATTCAGACCGACTAACATCATAGATGTTCTTTTGGATTCCATAAAGAGGATAACAGATTGAAATGCCTTAGCATTTAAGGCCATTGATGACACTACCAATTTTGAAGTTGATTGCACCTACATGTAAAACATATCACATTAATGATTCTATAGGTAAATTGGACACATTGTCCAAAGTTATTGCTGGAAATGTTCTAATTTTGGAAAAGGTGAATGAGGATATCATTAAGGAGAGAGTTGACAAAGAGAAGGATACATTCTTTGAGAACACAATAAAGAATTGTATCAATCACTTGGACACACTTTTACCAGTACTTAATTCTACAATTTTGGAGTATAAGGAGTTGTATAGAGAAGCATGCAAACCTCACTGTTTGACAGAGGACATAGATGAAGAGATCAAAAAGACACAATAGGAAATTGATGATATAGTGGAAAACATGATAGGTTCATCTAAACTTATATCAGTTTTTGAGCAAGAAATGGTAGTACATGAAGAGAAATTGGAAAACTTGGAAAAAGAAAAGGCAAGAATAAGGTCTAAAGCCCAGAAACTAAAGGATAAACTTGGTCCAAGGTTGGATAGTCTGATTACTTAGAGGGATGAACTCACTAAGGCAACAATTCCTGGAGAAGGATCCCAGGAGTAGCAAATGCACTATCTCACCAATATGATCCAACAGATTGAGGCAACTCTTTCTGATAGCAAGAAGTTTATGCAAAATTTGAACCTAGTTTTGGCAGGCATTTTTCAAAAAGTACTCCATCGGTTACAGACTTTGAGGTAGAAATTTTGTATTCTTTGATTCTTTTGACTTTCTTTGTCACTGATGTCAAAGGGGGAGTAATGGAGAGAAAAATGCATGTACATAGGAGATCACTTGCTCAGGGGGAGCACATCTTTTTGGATTTCAGTTTTGGATTTTTCTCATGAGTGTTGCCATCAATGACAACATCAACCAATCTCATATGAGTGTAGAATGCCAACAGGTCCATCATGAGGAGGAGGTATAGGTATAACCTTAGGAAGAATATTATTGTTCTTCTTAGGAGAAAACATGGTTTCATCCACAGGAACAGGTTGGGAATCTTCCTTAGGAGGAAGATTAGTTGTATCTATTAGGGGAAGAACTTCATCTTCAAGAATGATGGGAATATCAAGTGTTGGAGTCCGAGGTTGGCTTAAGGATAAGATCATATATTTTTTCCATTTTTAATAAGATTGAAAGAGAGCATCACTTCTTGGTGGAAGAGATCCAAATTGTTGAGGCCAAAAGTAATCAATAGGAACACTTGGGCTTCTTTCAATTTGTCAAAATAAGCTATGTTTGATAGTTATGATTTCTGCATTGTGGGGAAATTTCAAACACTTTTGGATTGGAGAAGAAATAGGTTTCATGGAAGATAGCCAAGGGTAGCCTAAATTCACATGGAATTGTTGAGATGAAAGAGTGGTAACAAAGTTGAAATCTATAGATTTAGTATGAACCTCAATAGGAAGTATGATAGAACCAATAGTAGGACAAGAAAATCCATCAATTAATAACTTAACGACCGCATTAGTATCATCATAGACTGGTTGATGCAAATGTAAAGTATAACGATATTCTTCAGTGATGAAATTAACCATGCAAGAGGGATCAATAAGCACATCATGACAAGGTTTGCCTTGGATCTTCACAACTATGTATAAAGGGCCATCAGGTGCTCTAATGGTCTCACTAGGGTCAAATTTGATACATGGATCCTTAGGTGTTTCTTGTTTCTCTATCATATTAACCACATTTGGAGCTATGAAAGTGACATCAGAGGGAGAGATAGAGGTATGAGAAGGTAAAGGATCCATGAAAATCTTAAGATTTTGATTAGGAGGACTACTGATTTGTTTCCCTTATCATTCACACCTACCACAGAAATAGTATTATTATCAATCAAGTCTTGAATCTTACATTTTAATGTAAAACATTTTTCAGTATCATGACTAGGTTGACGATGAAATTGACAAAAAGAATTATTATCAAAGTGAGGTGAAGTTGCCTTAGAGGGGTCAACTGGTTTTATTGGAGGAAGTTTGATAACATTTCCTTGTAACAATTGAGACATGATGCTATACAAAGATTCATTCAAAGGAGTAAATTCTTTCTCTCTTTTAAAAAATTTAGAAACAGGAGGCACGCCTGTTGTAGCATTCACACTGTTGTTATTGATGGTGTCATTGAATTTGATGAAGCCTTTGTTTGGTTTGAAATTTGCAAATAGTTGTTGAGAACTCTCACCCTTATCACTCAGAGCCATAGGAGTAGATTGCTCCATTTGACTCACAGTCAGTTGATAATTGTGAAGTGTTGCGCACAACTGCAGAAAGGAAGTAAACTCAGAAAAGAGAAGTTTTCCCTAACGTCATTTTTCAAATTAGAAATGAAAATTCTTTGAATATCATTATCAGGCACTAGAAAATAAATTTGAGAACACAAATGCTTGTATCTACCAATGAAATTAGTCACTTTTTCTTTAACACCTTATTTACAATGCATTAAATCAGTCAAAGTGATTTTAGGACCTATGTTGTTTTGAAATTGTTGAATAAAAACATTTTATAATTGTTGAAAAGAAGTAATAGAATAAGAAGGCAAAGAACAATACCATTGTAAATCCTTATCTCATAATTTTCTAGTAAACAATTTGCCAAGCAGTCTTTGATCATAAGCAAAGTCAGTACACAAAGTTTGGAATGTTTTGACATATGTTAAAGGATCACCTTTTTCCATTATAGAGTTCCAATTGAGGGACATCTCTAACAATATCAAGAGAAAGTGGTCTCACAACATCAAATGTGGGCACACTAAACTTGGATTGACTCATAGAAGTTATTTGTTGTTGCAATGAAGACATGGTTTGAGAAAGGCTATTAATGGTTGATTTGTTTGAAGAAGTTATGTTAGACATGTTTGATTGAGAAGGTGGTGTGATGTTATTGAAAGAAGGCATTGATTGAGAATAAGGTGGTGGAACACTATGGTAATTAGGCATAGGTGATGATTGAGCAGGGAATGGGAGACTAAAAGGAGGAGTAAAATTATTGGATGAATTACCCCCTTGTGTCACATTAATTGGTTGAGAGACAATAGGAATACTCATTGAAGGCATAGATAAAGATGGAGGATTGAATGAAGAAGAGGGATTTATCCTATGACTAATGGTTGTAGGTATAACATTTTGAGTTGAAGTAGTCATGATGTTTGAAGTGAAAGTAGGAATACTAGCCATAGAAGTGGTCAAAGGAATAAAATGATTGATTTGTGTAGGAGGTTGTGAATAACCTAAGTTCTTAGCACAACTCTTCATAAGCATAACAATCAACAATGTGAGCAATACCACACAATATATCAATTTCATTCTTATCAATTTGAATCATGCATTTTAGGCCTTCAATTAATAAAAGAGCTTCACTATTAGGATATTCTTGGGACATTCATTGTTGGAAAGTGTTAAATTGATTGTCCAATTTTGAAAGTTGATCTATAGAAACTCTAGTAAAAGCTTCTTCTTCATCATGGGAATCATTAATTGGATAGGTAGAGATGTTATTAGGATGGGAAGAATTAGCAATATCCCCATTGTAGAAGTCACCCAAATTAGGCTCCATCTCTTCGAGAATTAAACCTTGGGAAGCCTTAATTCTAATGCTTCGTCTAATGGGGATAGGATAGGTACGACTAATAGTTGTAAAACTCATGCACTATAGAGAAAATTTGAAATTTGAATTTGAATTTTGAATTTTAGGAACAAAGTTTGCAAAATGGAATAATGCAAAATTCAAGAAAATGATGATTATACAATTTGAACTTTTTAAAAAGACGAAATGACACTATCTCCAAGGAAGATTTAAAATTAATAAAAAGAGATTGAAATTTAAAATTAGTCCCAATGGGATACCACTTAATTTAAAATTTAAAATTGACAAAGTTAAGATCTTAAAATTAGGGCAGATTATAACTAACCACTTAATTTTAAATGTTTCCTTGAAAGTTGTAATGTTGAAATTGGGAAGTGTTTTTTATTTTTAGAGGGATCAAAATTAGACAAAATCAGCCAATTTCATGGATTTAATAAATTAAATACAGTCATAACAGTCTCCCAAAATTTCAAGAAAAAGCCAGGGACCGTGTTGAAGTTCTACATGGTCCTCCCAACTTTTTCATAAATTTTCAGGGATGAAAGATATGATGATTTCATAGCTAACCCCCCTAAAAATGAGTCATTTTATGATTGCTAGATAGGTGAAATTAAGGCTTGAATGTTGAAATAGGACCCTATTAGGGTTTTAAAAAAGATAAGAAATTGCATTGAAATTTTGAGAAAGGTCAAACCTAATGGATAAGGCCACCTTATATAATATTTAGAAAATTGAAATTGGTTGAAATTTCCACAAAATCCAATTAAAATTGAAAATTAGGGTTTTAGGACCTAACCAATGAATTTTAAAATTTTAAATTTTGAGAAAAGAAGAAAAATTATAATTTTGAATTTTGGACAAGAAGACAAGTCTAAAAATAGTCACAAATCTGAAAATTAAATGTAAATCTAATTTTTGCACAAGTTCAAGTTGATGTTTGAAAATTAGGGTTTTGACAATTAACCACTTAATTTTGTAAATTTGATTTGCAAATTGAACAAGACAAAGAAAGAATTGAGTTTGATGAGCAATGTAATTTTCAGATCTAAGACAATAGATAGTAATTTTCACAAAATACAAGTTCAATTTCAATTTTAATAACTAGGTTTTTGAATGAATTAACCACTATGTTTGTGTAAATTGCAAGAAAATTAAACTTGCAAATGAAGAATATGCAATAATTTTCAATGTAAAGCATGTAAGATGTCGGGTTCACCAAAATGTGATATGGTGAAAAGTGATGAGGGGAGATCAAGTGGAAATATTTACTCCTCTCAAAAGAGGGATGAAAGTTTCACAAAGGATTCCCTTCAATAAGGGGATATAATTGAAATATTGATAAATTTGGTTGAAAGGATATTTGAAATAGGATGTCTTGAATGTTGATAGGAATCTCCTCTTCAATGGTTGAATCCTTGATTTGAATGAAGCACCTAGCCTTGAAAGGAGACTTGAAATGCGCAATGTTTAAATGAATTATTGAATGCTTGAATGATTATGATTAACTCCGCTTATCAACCTATGATCAACCTATCGAACCTATACGAATAGGAGGGGAAGTGCCCCTTATATACTTTCCAATTAGGGGTGTTTAGATAATTTCCCACCTTAGGCCGACATATGAAAACTTTTTCCCGCTCAACTATTGACAAGTCCAATGCAAGATAGGACCAAAGGGGGCCCAAAATAAGGCTAGGAAAAGGGTGCCATGCCCCTGTCCTAGGAGGAAAAGGGCACCATGCTCCTATCCTGCCCTAATTTAGGACAGGTAGTAGCTAAGAGACAATGTAGAGTGATGGAAAATACAAGTTGTTGATGACTTGAGCATGTTTCGGGTCTCCGATTAGGCTTAGGGATTCATCTGCTAATGCAAAGACCCAAATGCAGTCGAAAATTGAAAGGGTCACAATTTTATGACACTACAGTATGGTACAAAGAGATCGATAGGCATGCCCCCTAGGTTAAGATGTAAACATAGCCCTATGTTCATGTCTTAAGGAAGCTATGAATAAGGATACCTATCTTCAACACCAAGGAGATATCATTTAGGAAACAATGTCATAAATCCAAGATAAATAGGGAATACTCTTACAAGCAAGGATAAGATAGTTGAAAAAGAGATATCTTGCAACAAGTGTAAAAAGGATCCTTGGAGGAGAAGAGATCTTTTCTCAAAAGACATCTACCTCCAAGAGGATTTTCTTGAACAAACATAGAATCCTCTACCAAAAGAAAGGAAAGGAAAAAAAGAATGCATACCTTCCCCCTATTGCTAGGTGAAAGGGATTCTTGATGAAAGATGACACTCTTTTGACCCAATGTGAGGGGTAAGGTTATAATAAAGATACATTGCCAAGTGAAGAGAGGTTGTAGCCAAGGACTTACACCTCTTGCATAAGAGAGAATCCTTGAGCAAAGATTTAGATGACCTCCAAGGAGAGATTAGACATAAGAAAATGCACAATAGACTCACATGAATAAATATCCAATATAAGAAAAGATATTAAGATATATAAAATGCAACTCTGAAGAAGAGGTAATCTTAAAAGGGAAAGAGAGAAAATTAGAATGAAAGATCTCATATTCCACTAAAGAGAAAGATTGACCATAGAAGATATACCACTCTATGCAAGAAAGGATATTAAAATTGCTGGAATCAAGGAACACTAAGGGGGAGGGGGTGAATCAGTGTTCTGCAATTTTTAATATTCTTAATTTGTCCTTTACGCCATGCAAATGAATAAAAGTAGAGTGCATAAACACAAAAGAAAAAAAAAACAACACCATAACACCAATATTTTTACGTGAAAACCTAGTTAAGGGAAAAACCATGGTGGGAACCTACCCACAATGAGATAATACCCTATTAGGAGTAAGTGTAAATATTACACTCGGGAATGCACATGCATTCAGGCATATTTCTTGGAGCTCACTGCTCAAATACAATAAGGGCTACAACCCCAAAAGGGTTACTACCTTACAAATGATTACATATAATAATTAGAATGTTTGAACTAATAGACAACATCTATAAATGCCAAAAATAGTTCATGTTAAGCACAAAATACTTTGTTCTGCAACACTGCTCTATTCTAATATTTTGTTGTATTTTGAAGTACAAATTCTTCAAATTGCACACTTGAAATTGCGCACAATCACTCATACACACTTCCACATGTCTCCCAATATAGAAAATGATCAAATCAATCTCTCATATATATGCACAACATCAAATTGGGTCTTCATCATGTTGACCCAAAAATGCATAACATGCAACATGAAATGTGTTACCCAAGTTGGCTTAATCTGATCCAAAACAGCCATGTGGACCAAATAAGTTGTCCACATGCTTCCCAAATGTCGGCTCACTAATATTGAACACACAAACAACTACCAAAATCTATCCACAAGATCCACACAATAAGTCTTCACATGTTACTACCAACAAACACTATTCTACAAGAAAACTTGTATACTAGATCTTCCAACTCTCTCAATTCTCAACACTAGAGGCCATAAATATGGAGTAAGGCATATTACATGGCCAGAATGCATCTCTGAGATCCACAACACAAAATAATGAACACAACTGAACAACAACCAAATTATTGTACACTCTGCCAGATGTCTTGTTCTTCTCATCGAACCTCAATCAATCTTCTGATATGAATGAATCATGAACTGCGGATTGGATATCTGACTCAAGTTGCCATGAATGACAACATCTAAACAACAATGCAATGTCTCTTGCCAACAATCTCCCCCTTTGGCATTGGTGGCAACACTTAGGGAAAAATGACTAAGTGTCAGACCAAAACCAAAGTAATATACACCGCAACAAGAATCTATCAACCGAACTCCAAGAATCAGGAACTCTCCCTAAGATAAACATTTTCCATTGCTATATACTCCCCCTTTGACATTAATGGAAAAGGTATAGTTTCAGAAATAAAAAATCCAATCCAAAATTCTATATACATATGTGATGCCCTCCTAAATGGCACAAGGTTAGTCTATGATCAAATAACACAAAACACACAAAGCATTAGCATTAGTCAATCTAAAACTAAAACATATGAAGGCATTCCAAAAGAGACACTAAAAACATGCTAATGTATCTAACTAAAGAAGTAAAGATAATGAGACATCTCCAACTATCTCTTAGCATGATATTAGCTCCTTCTCCCTTGTTCCTCTCCTCTCCAAGTTCCAAAATAGTGTAGCTCTCAGCATCTTTTTGCACTATGGATGCTTATGGAGGATTGAGATTTGTAGCATAGCTCCAAACATGAAATGAAAAGCTATTTTTATGCTAAAATGATGTATTTTAACCAAAAAGACAAGATTTAGTTATGCTATGCTAAATGCTCTCTAAAATGGCTATAGTCTAAATGCTTACAAGTTTTCAGGATCTGGTTTATGAAGGAATGGGCTCTATTTATAGGAAAAATGGAGCAATGGATGGCCAGGATTGAAAGGTTTAATCAAGGGTCAAGCTTGAAAGTTGGGGATCCATGTGCACAATTTGCACCAATGAAATGGTGACAAATGTCAACATTGGATTGGGTTGAGAGAAGAGGTTGGAGGCATTAAAGGCCTGAGAAGACCTCATGGTTATCTAAAGGCTAAGAGTCAAGCCTAAATTAGGATTACCCACTGGATTAGGAGTTAATCCAAGGATAAACCTTTGTGCAAATGATTAAGAGATAATCATGGTCAAAGCATTGAAGGCTTGATGAGACCCTTGGGTTGGGTAGAGGTTGAGTCAAAACAAATGTTTTAACCATGTGGGAGGGTTGAATTAACCATTAATGGTTATTGGAGACTTTGGGGATTAAGTGGTTGAAAGTTGGAAGCCTTTAATGGTTATCAAAGACTTTGAGGAATTAAGTGGTTGAAAGTTGGAAGCCTTTAATGGTTATCAAAGACTTTGGGGTCTTTGAGAAGTGACTCCATTTTGCTTAGGAATGTGACAATATTTAGGGGATGGATTAGGCTAATTAGGAAAGGGTTAGAAGAATCTAGAAGGGGATTAGATTTTTGCAAGTGGATTTGGTGGGTGAGGGAAAATAGGATTTTATTTAAAATAAAAATTCATTTATTTCAATAAATGTGTGCAAGTTGCATTTGTAGGAAAATGCAAGTGGGGTGAGGATAATGATTTAAATAAATGTTTTATTTAATTTATTTAAAAGAGGAAAAGGGGATTTAATTAAATAAATTGATTTTATTTATTTAATTGATTGGAATTGATTTTAATGAATTAATTAAAACAAATTGGATAATTTATTTAATTAATATAAGAATGTTTGGGGATGAATTAATTAAATATTAATTTAATTAATTGATGGCTAGTGGATTTTTAATCAAATAAATACGAAATATTCATTTAATTAAAATGGACAGATTTATGTGACTACATTTGCCCCTCTTTGAGACGGTACAGTTTATCGCATCGTTTCAAAGAAAGAGAAATTCGTGTGAAGAAATGCCCCATAAAATGTAAATTTAATGGGTGGTATGCCCCCTCGAGAGATGGGCCGAAAAATTTCGAAAAATCGGGCGATCTCTCGAAAAAGAATGAAAATTGGTAGGGTGGTAGAAGAGAAGAAGTTAGGTATACTGGTGAAAAATAGAAGAAATCGGGGGAAACATGGAGAAATGGGGGGCTCGGGAAGTGCACAAGGACCACGGTGATGAGCGGGGCGAAGTTACGGTGACGGCGGGGGGTATAAATGGGGTGAAAGGGGTGAAAATAGGATCATTTGTGACCGTGACCATTTGAAAACGAGAGCTCTGACAGTGACATTTGGAGGAGCAAGGAGGAGCGAAGATGCCGATTCCGAGCACCGAGCATAGATTTGAGCGAGTCCGCCGGTTCCAGCGCCCAGCCGACTACGGACCAGCGGTACGCAAATTTGAAAACTGACTTTTTATGCATTTTTGATAGGTTTTTAGCTGAGTCCAAGTCAAGTCGGAGCAAGAGCGCTGGAACGATGGTTTTAGCGCTTTTGCTCCATGAATTAGCGCTATTGTGCCGCAATAGCACTATTGTAGTCTGGTTTGAGCGCTTTTGTATGCATTAGTGCTAATGCAGTCAAGTTTGATGCCCTCCTAAATGGCACAAGGTTAGTCTATGATCAAATAAAACAAAACACACAAAGCATTAGCGTTAGTCAATCTAAAACTAAAACATATGAAGGCATTCCAAAAGAGACACTAAAAACATGCTAATGTATCTAACTAAAGAAGTAAAGATAATGAGACATCTCCAACTATCTCTTAGCATGATATTAGCTCCTTCTCCCTTGTTCCTCTCCTCTCCAAGTTCCAAAATAGTGTAGCTCTCAGCAGATTTTTGCACTATGGATGCTTATGGAGGATTGAGATTTGTAGCATAGCTCCAAACATGAAATGAAAAGCTATTTTTATGCTAAAATGATGTATTTTAACCAAAAAGACAAGATTTAGTTATGCTATGCTAAATGCTCTCTAAAATGGCTATGGTCTAAATGCTTACAAGTTTTCAGGATCTGGTTTATGTAGGAATGGGCTCTATTTATAGGAAAAATGGAGCAATGGATGGCCAGGATTGAAAGGTTTAATCAAGGGTCAAGCTTGAAAGTTGGGGATCCATGTGCACAATTTGCACCAATGAAATGGTGACAAATGTCAACATTGGATTGGGTAGAGAGAAGAGGTTGGAGGCATTAAAGGCCTGAGAAGACCTCATGGTTATCTAAAGGCTAAGAGTCAAGCCTAAATTAGGATTACCCACTGGATTAGGAGTTAATCCAAGGATAAACCTTTGTGCAAATGATTAAGAGATAATCATGGTCAAAGCATTGAAGGCTTGATGAGACCCTTGGGTTGGGTAGAGGTTGAGTCAAAACAAATGTTTTAACCATGTGGGAGGGTTGAATTAACCATTAATGGTTATTGGAGACTTTGGGGATTAAGTGGTTGAAAGTTGGAAGCCTTTAATGGTTATCAAAGACTTTGAGGAATTAAGTGGTTGAAAGTTGGAAGCCTTTAATGGTTATCAAAGACTTTAGAGTCTTTGAGAAGTGACTCCATTTTGCTTAGGAATGTGACAATATTTAGGGGATGGATTAGGCTAATTAGGAAAGGGTTAGAAGAATCTAGAAGGGGATTAGGTTTTTGCAAGTGGATTTGGTGGGTGAGGGAAAATAGGATTTTATTTAAAATAAAAATTCATTTATTTCAATAAATATGTGCAAGTTGCATTTGTAGGAAAATGCAAGTGGGGTGAGGATAATGATTTAAATAAATGTTTTATTTAATTTATTTAAAAGAGGAAAAGGGGATTTAATTAAATAAATTGATTTTATTTATTTAATTGATTGGAATTGATTTTAATGAATTAATTAAAACAAATTGGATAATTTATTTAATTAATAGAAGAATGTTTGGGGATGAATTAATTAAATATTAATTTAATTAATTGATGGCTAGTGGATTTTTAATCAAATAAATACGAAATATTCATTTAATTAAAATGGACAGATTTATGTGACTACATTTGCCCCTCTTTGAGACGGTGCAGTTTATCGCATCGTTTCAAAGAAAGAAAAATTCGTGTGAAGAAATGCCCCATAAAATGTAAATTTAATGGGTGGTATGCCCCCTCGAGAGATGGGCCGAAAAATTTCAAAAAATCGGGCGATCTCTCGAAAAAGAATGAAAATTGGCAGGGTGGTAGAAGAGAAAAAGTTAGGTATACTGGTGAAAAATAGAAGAAATCGGGGGAAACATGGAGAAATGGGGGGCTTGGGAAGTGCACAGGGACCACGGCGATGAGCGGGGCGAAGTTACGGTGACGGCGGGGGGTATAAATGGGGTGAAAGGGGTGAAAATAGGATCATTTGTGACCGTGACCATTTGAAAATGAGAGCTCTGACAGTGACATTTGGAGGAGCAAGGAGGAGCGAAGATGCCGATTCCGAGCACCGAGCATAGATTTGAGCGAGTCCGCCGGTTCCAGCGCCCAACCGACTACGGACGAGCGGTACGCAAATTTGAAAACTGACTTTTTATGCATTTTTGATAGGTTTTTAGCTGAGTCCAAGTCAAGTCGGAGCAAGAGCGCTGGAACGATGGTTTTAGCGCTTTTGCTCCATGAATTAGCGCTATTGTGCCGCAATAGTGCTATTGTAGTCTGGTTTGAGTGCTTTTGTATGCATTAGCGCTAATGCAGTCAAGTTTGATGCCCTCCTAAATGGCACAAGGTTAGTCTATGATCAAATAACACAAAACACACAAAGCATTAGCGTTAGTCAATCTAAAACTAAAACATATGAAGGCATTCCAAAAGAGACACTAAAAACATGCTAATGTATCTAACTAAAGAAGTAAAGATAATGAGACATCTCCAACTATCTCTTAGCATGATATTAGCTCCTTCTCCCTTGTTCCTCTCCTCTCCAAGTTTCAAAATAGTGTAGCTCTCAGCAGCTTTTTGCACTATGGATGCTTATGGAGGATTGAGATTTGGAGCATAGCTCCAAACATGAAATGAAAAGCTATTTTTATGCTAAAATGATGTATTTTAACCAAAAAGACAAGATTTAGTTATGCTATGCTAAATGCTCTCTAAAATGGCTATGGTCTAAATGCTTACAAGTTTTCAGGATCTGGTTTATGAAGGAATGGGCTCTATTTATAGGAAAAATGGAGCAATGGATGGCCAGGATTGAAAGGTTTAATCAAGGGTCAAGCTTAAAAGTTGGGGATCCATGTGCACAATTTGCACCAATGAAATGGTGACAAATGTCAACATTGGATTGGGTTGAGAGAAGAGGTTGGAGGCATTAAAGGCCTGAGAAGACCTCATGGTTATCTAAAGGCTAAGAGTCAAGCCTAAATTAGGATTACCCACTGGATCAGGAGTTAATCCAAGGATAAACCTTTGTGCAAATGATTAAGAGATAATCATGGTCAAAGCATTGAAGGCTTGATGAGACCCTTGGGTTGGGTAGAGGTTGAGTCAAAACAAATGTTTTAACCATGTGGGAGGGTTGAATTAACCATTAATGGTTATTGGAGACTTTGGGGATTAAGTGGTTGAAAGTTGGAAGCCTTTAATGGTTATCAAAGACTTTGAGGAATTAAGTGGTTGAAAGTTGGAAGCCTTTAATGGTTATCAAAAACTTTGGGGTCTTTGAGAAGTGACTCCATTTTGCTTAGGAATGTGACAATATTTAGGGGATGGATTAGGCTAATTAGGAAAGGGTTAGAAGAATCTAGAAGGGGATTAGATTTTTGCAAGTGGATTTGGTGGGTGAGGGAAAATAGGATTTTATTTAAAATAAAAATTCATTTATTTCAATAAATGTGTGCAAGTTGCATTTGTAGGAAAATGCAAGTGGGGTGAGGATAATGATTTAAATAAATGTTTTATTTAATTTATTTAAAAGAGGAAAAGGGGATTTAATTAAATAAATTGATTTTATTTATTTAATTGATTGGAATTGATTTTAATGAATTAATTAAAATAAATTGGATAATTTATTTAATTAATAGAAGAATGTTTGGGGATGAATTAATTAAATATTAATTTAATTAATTGATGGCTAGTGGATTTTTAATCAAATAAATACGAAATATTCATTTAATTAAAATGGACAGATTTATGTGACTACAATATGTACACAGTATTTTCATACTCGCAAAAAATTGAAAATGTCTTTATAAGAATTATTCAAAGAATTTAGGTGGTTATCCCAACCCTTCTTAAGGCATTCCAAAATTGTTATAGCCATCTGAACAGTTATACAAGTGCCTCTGCTGACCTAAGATATTTCATTTCCTTGGATTTCATGGCGCTTTGGGCATCTTGAAGAGCACTGAGCATGACATCCAACTAGGGAGTAATGTGACTCCTAAGTTCACAGACTCTGCCAATTATTTTCCCTTTTTCTTGATTCAAACTCCTGATTTTCTCAAGTATGAATATTACTTGGTCTTTATGACTACTGATGGAGACTCATAAGGGATAAAATGATTGAGACATCTATACAAGTTGATCCTCATACTCTTTATCCTTTTTCTCAATATCTTGGATGAATTTAGATAGAGATAAGCATGATTTATAAATGTTTCCACCTTTGATTAAACTATCATGTATACTTTTTAGACATGCACCCAAAGTAACTTTGTCATCTGTAGTCATCCTCATTAGTGTCTAGAGCCTTCTTACATTAAAATCATTCCGAACCTTCTCTTAAACTGATTTTTCAAAAGATTGAAAGTGATTATCCATTGAGTCGATTAAACTTTTTAATAGTCCAAATGGAGTGTCTGATGAAGGCATGAGTTTCTCTAGAACACTGGATGTCATAGTAAGCAACTCACTATCCTTTGTGTGGGATTTCATAAAGTCCTCACTAGCTTTGACTTGAGAAAACACAGCCAATTTGAAGTCCTGGATAGGGGACAAAGAATCTAGGTTGATGGGGCCTTGAATGAATTCTGGATCCTCTACAAGAGTCTCCTTCCATTTCACTAATTTCTTATTGTTTCTTGCCTCAGATTCAACTTCAACCTTAACCTCCACCTATTCCTTTGCTGCATCCTTCTCTATGTCTGCTTCCTTTTCAAGAACTGGAGGGTTAACTATTTCAACTAAAGGGTTATCACTCCTATCCTTATCCTCATCATCTTTCTTGGCATCAAGAGTTTGAACATCTGGGACAAAAGTATCATCCATTTTATCCTCATCATCTTTCACTTCTTCTGGCTCAACATTCGGAACATCTGGGACAAAAGTATCATCCATTTTATACTCAGCTTCCAAATTAGAGTCACCTTATTGATTGACTTTATACTGATTATCTAACAAAACTTTTGTCAAAATTTTCTCAATTTCCTTTGTAGCTTCATCAATTTCCCCTAACATGATTTTATTTACTCTGTGTTTACTTCTAAGCCCATTCTTTTCTAACTGAAGTAATTTGTATATCTCTTCCTTAGATAACTGAGCATAGATTAACTAATACACATTCTTTCAATCACTCATCTTCTTTATTTTTAGTTTATCTCCTAGAATCCAAAATGTCATACAAGATCTTGGGTATAACTATCATTAATTCAATTAGAGCCTTACTATATAAATTTATGAACTCTAGTGTTGCTTCTTCTAATGTTCTTTTGCCAGATTCATCAAAATTATCATACCACTCAGATAGTGGCTTTAAATTCCCGTTCTTAACAACCTCATTAGCAATCTCATTCAAAGACATGGGAGCATTGACTTCAAGTTTTCCTTTTTTTAATGCCTCATCAAGTTCATATTTTGACTTTTTATTAGATTTAGGTCCAGCAGATGGTTTCTCCTTTGAGAACTTGGTGGCCTTAGCATCTTGGGCTTTAACCTTCTTGACTTCTTCATCTGACTCTGTCTCTTCTTCATCAGTTGTAATGGATAGACTAGCTTGTCTTCTCTTCCTTTTCCCTTCATCGAATGGTTCGGTTTGAGGCTTAGGTGAACTAAAAGGTTTATGAGCACTGGAGGAGGGTCCAAAGATTTTTTGTTGCCTCAACTTAGGGACAGGGGCTTCCCATTTACCCTTCTTTGGCTTGATCATATCTTCTTCTTTCAGAATGTTCTCCTCTCTAGCTCTCTGGACCGCCTCTTTGGTAATCCCCATGCTTTCTACCAGTTGTTGTACCTCCTTCCTAACCTTCTTTTGAATCTCAGTCTTCTTGAACTTTGAGTCTAAGTCCAAGTTCTTGTCCTTGTAAGTTCCAAACCTCTCTTGAGACTTATCTACCAGTTTTCTCAATAAGTGTTGAGTGTATGCATCAAGAATATGTCCTTCCACCTCGTATCCCATGGGAATGATCCATGATGTTCTTAGCTCCACAACTTCCATAAGACATTGGTTGGTATCAAACATAAAGAAGATAGTGTCCTCATATTTTTTTACTATCTCCTTAGGAATTCTCTCCTTTCTCTGCATCATGCTCTATAAAGTCCTTAAGTATCCCTAATAGAATCCCATTCCAGACTGTAGAATCTCCAAGGCCATGAAGTGTTTCATTTATTTGTATCGCCACTGGCCTGTCATAGGTCCACTAAACTTTTCCAACTCTTGAAATCTCATTCATAAAGTAGAAGTATAGACATAGGATCAAAGTTCTAGATTTAAACACATGCTTCTTATCCTGCTTGATTTTAGATTCAAATTTCTCAATATCTCACTTCAGAGCACTTCACATAATTAATATTTCTTATCTTCCTTCAATATCTGATAGGCTGCATAGATAGTCGTACCGAATACTAAATTATCCCGGCTAGAGTGATATATCTTGTATCCCATAACCATCAATGCAAATCTAACATCATATTCAACAATATCATTGATTTTCATTGACCTTTTGTCAAATTCAGAACCAATTACCTCTATTACAGTCTAGTTCTTCGCATTCCTTAAGGAAAGTACCTCACCGACTGACATCAAACATGTTATCGCTTGAATTGCATTCTTGGTAATCTTGTGGGGTTTATCAAGCCACATGAATTCATCGTGCATCCTACTTAGAATGTATCAAGCCCACTTAGGTTCATTGAACACTAGAAAGTCTATGAACTATGCGAAACCCTTCTCTTCTATCGACTTAAATTCAGGTTTTAGGCTTCCCAATCCACCAATCATGTGTTGAGTGTATAGTTTCATCATTTGAGAACTCCTGAGCTCCTCAATGTTACAGTGGATGTAAGCCCTAACATCTTCCACATGCAATACTCCTTATCAGTGACATCTACTACCAATGGGATCACAATACCAGAAGATGCCATATCCAAAATTTTAAGCTTCAAACTAAAAAAATGTTAACCGATAAATACCTTTCTACCAAATGCAAGCTCGCATGACAAATATTCTTTCACTCTAAATCTCTAGAATTTCTACTTCAATTTTCTCTTCTACTCTCTCACTTAAAATGCAAAGTCAAAAATGATAGGCCAATTTTATTTTTATCGTCTGCATACCTAACTTTTAGGTAGAATAAATGTTCTTAACCCTAACTCTTCTAGATACCTCACATACAGAGAGTTCACTCAAAAATTATTTGCAGGTCATCACATCTAATCAAAATCTTCCAGAAAATCTTCCACTAATTCAATGATCATCAAATAAAACATTTGTAACCTTCTGACAATAGGTACATATCTCCAATAGGTGGTTTGAAATTTTTCCATGAAAACCTCCCCCTAAGGCCGGATGTCTTAACTTAGTTACCGGATGAGGTTCCAACATCGAAATCAAGTGCAAATCCCTTCATTTCATTATCATCACTCTTTTTCACCCAATTATTCTTCATCTTATCTCTGATCTCATCAACCTTTTCTTTACCCTTCTCATCTAACTTCACATTCTTGTTCTTGTCTTCCAAACCTCTCCTATTCACATTTTTGCTTCTGCAATAATTTGTAATGTGATCAGATTTTTTGCAAGCATAACAAACAACATTTCCTTGTCTAGGCTTGAAGTTCATCTAATTTCAACTTGATCTACATTATTTAGCAACATGTCCAAACCTACTACATGCATAACATTTGACTTTTCTCCTATTTTTGAAGAAAGTTTATCACACTACTGCATTCATTTGCCTTATGACCATACTTATTTCATTTGAAATATTGACCAGTAAAAGATGGACCATTATTATTCATCCTATTTCTACACTAACTAGCCATATGACCAAATTTATCGCAAACAAAACAATTACCATTGAATTTATGATAATTAATTTGTCTTACCAGAGGCCTTCAAATTTTTTTTGTTGTGTTGATTTGGAGCTTTCACCTTTCTTAAATACAAGGCCTTGAGTATCATTAGGATTCTTCTGGCTTGCAAGCATCTCATCTCACTTGGCAGAGCTGACCCGGAACTTCTCCTTATACTCATTTGCAACATCAAGATCATATCTAATAAGAATGATCTACCTTTCAAAATCTTCCTCATGTTGTCTGGAGTCTTGCAGGTCAAGCTTATGTTGTCCATTCTCACTCTCAAGTCTGCAACATTCTTTAGATTTTTCTTTCAAGGATTGAGCAAGCTTCTCCTCATTCTTGTTCCTTTCCTCAATCTCATCACAATGGCTTCCATCACATTATTTTGGACTATGTTAGCTCTAGTAAGTCTCTCACACTCTTTTGTCTTTTCCTTCAAGATTCTTCATCAATGCTTTGACTTTCTTTCCCCTTTAGCTTATCAACAAGTTCCTTTCTTTTTTCCCTAGACTTGTTCAACTGATCCTTCAACGATTCAAATTTCTCAGCATCCTTAAGGTTTTCTTTTTCTTGTAAACCTCATCTTGGGCTTGATCAAGATCCTCAAGTGCTACAAAAAGTTGATTTCTAAGACTACCAAAATCCATTGATTCACTTTCCTGGATCCTCCTCAAGTTGTTAGGCATCTTTTGAGAAGCTAGGCTCTAATACGGATTGTTGGAATCAAGGAACACTAAGAGGGGGTGGTGAATCAGTGTTCTACAAATTTAATATTGTTAATTTATCCTTTAAGCCACTTGATGCAAATTAATAAAATTAGAGTGCAGAAAAACAAAGAAAATAACAATAACACCATAACACCAAGATTTTTACGTGGAAACCTAGTTAAGGGAAAAACCGCAGTGGGAACCTACCCACAATGAGACAATACCCTATTAGAAGTAAGTGTAAATATCACAATGAGGAATACACATGCATTCAAACACACTACCTAGAGCTCACTGCTCAAATACAATAAAGGCTACAACCCCAAAAGGCTTATTGTCTTACAAATGATTACATGTAATAATTGGAATGTCTGAATTGATAGACAACATCTACAAATGCCAAAAATAGTTCTAATTAAGCACACAATACTTTTTTCTGTAAGCCCCTAGGTATGTAAGATTAAATCATTCAGAAAATCATATTATTGGTCATAAAAATAAAGGTGTGATGACTAGGAGAAGAATTGTTGATGAAGAAACATGTTTGATTTCCAAAATTGAGCCTAAAGATGTTGAAGCTTATAAAGATGAAAATTGGGTAAAAGGTACGAAAGAAGAGTTAGATTAGATTATGAAGAATAAAACATGGGAACTTGTTCCAAGACCTAAGGAAAAGAATGTAATTGGTACTAAATGGGTATCTAGAATAAGATGAATGAAGATGGATAAGTTGTTAGAAACAAAGAAAGATTGGTATGTAAGGGATATTCACAATTGGAAGGTATTGATTTTGAGGAGACTTTTTCTCAAGTAGCTAGAATTGAAGCCGTTAGACTATTTCTTGCATATGTTGCTAATAAAAAATTCAAGGTATATCAGATGGATGTGAAGTCAGCCTTTTTGAATGGTGAATTGGAAGAGGAAGTTGACATGGAGCAATCATATTGATTTTCATTGATAGATGAAGAAGACATGGTATGCAGATTGAAGAAAGAATTGTATAGACTTAAACAAGCCCCTAGAGCCTGGTATGCCAGATTTCACATGTATTTGATGAAGTTGGGATTGTATAAAGGTACTGATGATAGTAATTTGTACTTCAAAATTGATAATGATAATATTTTGATTGTTGAAGTCTTTGTTGATGACATTATTTTTGGAGGTGATGATGATTTAAGTAAGAAGTTTGTTGATGATATGAAAAAATAATTTGAGATGTCTATGATAGGTGAGATGAAATTATTTTTAGGATTGCAAATTACACAAACTGATAAAGGCACTTTCATATCTCAATCTAAGTATGTGAAAGAATTGTTGAAGAATTTTGGGTTAGATAATTCTAAACCTGTTGGAACTCCTATGGTGACTGGATCCAAGATGACAAAAGATGATGAATCTTCGAAGGCTAACTAGACCCTATATAGATCTATGATTGGTGGATTGCTATATTTGACTCAGACTAGACTTGACATTATGAATGTTGTATGTCTTGTTGCAAGATTTCAGGTTGATCCTAAGGAAAGTCATGTTACTACTGTGAAGAGGATATTTAGATAATTGAAGGGAACAATTGGTTATGGTCTATGGTATCCAAAGAATGATAATTTTACTTTAAATATTTATACTGATGTTGATTGGGTAGGTGATGTTGATGATGAAAGGAGCACTATCGGTGGAACATTATTTTTGGGAAAGAAGTTGGTTGCTTGGACAAGTAAGAAGCACTCTTTTTGGGAAAGAAGTTGGTTTCTTGGACAAGTAAGAAGCAAGATTATATTTCCTTATCTAGTGCAGAAGATGAATACATTGTTGCTGCTAGGAACTATACTTAGGTATTTTGGATGAAGCAGATGATGAAGGATATTAGAGATGTTTATAATGAGCCTAGTGTTATATATTGTGATAATTATAGTGCTATCAATATTTCTAAGTATCTAGTGTTGCATTCTAAGACAAAACACATATCAATCAAGTTTCATTTCTTGAGAGAGAAGGTGAATGAGAAAGAAGTCAGATTGGAGTATGTACCTACAAAGGAGTAGATTGCAGATATATTTGCAAAGCCTTTGCTTGCAGAAACATTTGTATATCTGAGAGAGATGTTAGGGGTGATTGCACCTCTTGTTGTGAACTAGATCCATTGAGTTGCATCAATTTGATGGACTTTATTGTCTTATCTTGTTATTTGGATTGATGATTGGGCGTTGCTGCTATGGGGGAGTAGTCAGTGTGGTTTAGTTGATCAAATTTGTGAGTTTGTTCTTAGTGGGAGAGATTATTTGAGAGAATAATGATTTGTATGTGTCTTTGGCATTGTTCTCAAAGGGGGAGAGATGCATGTGATGAACCCTGAAGTATCTTGAGTTGTTTGTCAAAGGGAGAGTTGATCCTTGTGAGTTATGGGGAGATTGTTGGTTGTTGATTTATTTTTCTACATTGATTGCTTTTCACATTCATATGTTGCCATCAATGCCAAAGGGAAGATTGTTGGATATTAAAGTTATTGGAAATTTTTGTTGTCATTGATGTCAACATATTCCTTTGTTGCAAAGAGTTTTTTTGGGTGATCTATTGTAGATGTGCTAATGCGGATTAATGGGTTTTGAGATACCTATCTCTATTTGATTTAGTATGAGTTTCTTGATTCTATGTGGTGATCTGATTGAGTTATGAGGTCTGGTATGTGGACTATTTTTTTAGTGTTTAGTATTGTAGAGTTGTGGTACTGGATCCATATTGCTCGAGAATGATTATATCTTGAGTTGTGGATTTTGGTGAGCATTTGTGACATTCATGTGTGTCCTCAAATCGGATGTTTCATTACTTGGAACTTTGCAAGCATATCCTTGAGCTTGTCAGCTGGTGTTCTTGAGCTCCGATAATGATGCTAATAATGATTCTTGTTATCTGTCTTGTTGCGGTGATTGTAGTGGAATTCAAGATTGCTTTTTATTTTCTTTGATCATGTCCTATGCATTTTGATGGTTCATGTTGATAATGGTTTGTGTTATTGAATATTTTATTGGTTCAGTGGTATTCTTCGTGTTATGCAGTGGCTTAGCTTGTTACAGATGATCTTGCCAGATTAATTGGTGGTGTTGCTTGTTCGAGGATTTTTTTCGGTCCATGATATGTTCTTGCCAACATTGTATTGGTCTGGTTATTGATCTATGTATTGTATGATGTAGTTTTGTAATTAGTTCTTATGTGTTGATCCGATCTTAAGTTTAACGTTGATGATTTGCATAAATAAGTTTAAATCATGTAAGATGTATGTCTGTGATTGTATCTATGATCTAAAAGAGTATTTTATGTGCGAACAATCAAATTTATCTTTTGGTAGTGATGAAGAGAAGAGAAGAGTTGTTCTACAGACTGTGCCTAATTGGAACTATAATTTGGCATTTAGAGATGTTATTCTTTTAGTTCATGTAATCTAGATTGTTGTCCGATCTTTGTAAGATAGTGATCCTTCCTCAAGGTTGTAGCCCTTCTTTTTTTTGAGCAGTGAGCTCTAAGCAGTGTGCTTGAATGCATGTGCATTCCCCATTGTATATTTACACATACTATTGCAGAGTATCATCATATTTTGGGTAGGTTCCCACCATGGTTTTTCCCTTAACCAAGTTTTTCACATAAAAAATCAATGTGTTATGTGTGTTGTTGATGTGGTGTTTACCTTTTTTATTGTTGTTCTTGATCAGATCTAAAATACAAGTTAATTTGTTTGAGTTTTGTGAAAACTAATTCACCCCCCCTTTCAGTTTTTCTCCATTGTTGTTGCCTTGTTGCCAACACTTTCTCACCAAGAATGAGAGCAAGATCAGCTAAAAGATATATTCGAGCCCTATCAAATTGTTCTTGAACAAATTTATTAAATGATTTACATTTTCCAAGAGAATGAGAACCACCATGATAAAAAAGACAATGCTCACTATCTTTTTTAATGATTTTTCCTAAACTTTACAAAAGGAAAACAAAAAAATTCTTATCATACTTTAACTTTGAAAAGATTCTAGTTGCTAATCTTTCATTATCATCAATAGGATTAGGCCATGTATCTTGTGATATAGGAGAAAGATTGTTAGAAGAAGAAGGATTGTCATCTATGATTTGAACTATGCCTCTATCAATGAGTCTTTGCATTCCATTTTGAAAATCAAGACAATCATTGGTAGTGTGATCATTAGTTTGATGATATAAGAAAAAAGGAGCTTTTGAAGAAGAAGCACTTTTAGATGAACGATAGGTTTTTGGTCTTGCAAGATAATCTTTGAAGTCTTGAATATTAAGAAGATCATCCATAGGAGAATCGTGATAATGTCCTAGGCCTTTGGTGCTAGCTTGTGTAGGAGGTTTTAAGGGGACTCTAATTCCTTGTTCAAATTTTCCAAGTCCTTGTCCTCTAAAACCTTGTTTTGATATTATGTTAAAGTTGTTGGTATTTTGGTATGGTTTTGTCATTGATGTCAACACCTACTAAAACACTAGCACTTTGGAGATCAACTTGGGGTCATACCCCCACTGGTAGACACTTAGAGACTTTGATGTCTGTCATCAACCGACAGAATTAACAGAGATATATTCTTAAATCTGGCATTGATGAGGAAGCTACTTCTCAAGGGGAGAAGATGGTATATTGAATATAGTTGGTATTTTGTATGAGAAAAATAAAAATTGGTATGAATGGTATTTTGTTGTCACTTTGGCAATTGATGTCAAAGGGGGAGAGATTGGTATGGAAAAACACAGAAAGAAACACAAAAAGATACATGTTACCCATAGGGGGAGAGATTGTTTATTGAACTAAAGGAGATTATTAGTTTTTGGTATTTGGCATTTCTGTTTTGGCACTTTGATGGTTTTTCCATCTTGTGTTGCCATCAATGCAAAAGGGGGAGATTGTTGG
Organism: Cryptomeria japonica; assembly: GCF_030272615.1. NCBI lineage: Eukaryota > Viridiplantae > Streptophyta > Pinopsida > Cupressales > Cupressaceae > Cryptomeria > Cryptomeria japonica. The sequence goes on from NC_081405.1 coordinate 256,347,996, forward strand.
TATTTTGGTATGGTTTTGTCATTGATGTCAACACCTACTAAAACACTAGCACTTTGGAGATCTAGCAGCATTCACCAACAGACAAGTAACTATTGCACAGTTACTGGTATATGGTTCATCGGCAGGATATAATCATCACCGGCACTTGGAATGACATGGAAGACACCTGGTAATGTCAAAGACATCATGGGGACACCTTGTTTTGAAGTAATAATCATTGGTATATTCACACTTGCATATTTGCTTTTACCGACAAATAGGTCCAGGGTTATCTAGGGTTACACCGGTAGGTTTAACTCTTCCAGATCAGCATGGCACACTATGGAATTAATTAATTAATGTTGTAAATGCATTAAGCCGACATATTCAATCGGTTATTGCATCGGATAGTGTATTTGTTGTAAAATGATTTTATTGTAATATCTTGTAGAGCCGACCTACTATAATTGGTCTTAGGTTATGGTATAAATGTAAGATCTTAAATGTAAGATTGAATGAGGAATGCGAAGAAGGTTGTATGTGAAGGTATATGCAAGATTTAGTAGAGCTATACATGAAGACATCATTTGAAGGTAAAGCTAGGGTTTTGTGGAAAGCATATCAGCATTACACCAGTACTGAATCTAGCATATGAAGATGCTACTTTAAGTAGTACATTCTTATTGGATTTAACCATCCAATTGTAGTCAGTGTGACTCCCATTTGTGTTTGAGCAGTGAGCTCTAGGTAGTTGGCCTTTTTGCATGTGCAGACCCCATTTATGTACACTTACTATCTACAGTAGTATCATCTGATTGTGGGTAAGGTTTCCCACCATGGTTTTTCCCCTTACAGGGTTTCCACGTACAAATATTGGTGTTATGTGTTGTGGATGATTTTGTCTATTAGTTTCGTGCATTATTATTTACTGGTATTGCATTTATCAGTTAATTTGTTCCACCGGTATCACAGATTGTTTCACCGATATTAAACAGTAATTTGTTTAATTGATTTTGGTTTAATATTTAAGACAATTGATTCAACCCCCCCCCCCCTCTCAGTTATCCCCGGGACATAACAAAAGCCACTCATATAAGAATTTTTTAATTGAAAAGCAGGACAAATATTATAATGAATTTATTTGAAATTTGTAGTGTAAGTTTATTTAGAAGGAACAAATGGACTAGTAGATGAAGAAGGAATATCTTGTGAAAGATCATTTTCTTTTCTATCATCATGCATATACTCTTTGGTAGATTGGGAAGGAAGATCCTTATCATAGATAAGCCCTCATTTTTTCTTAATATTATATTGGGAGATAGGTCATGAATAAAATGCATAACATCATCTTCTCTACATATGTTTTGATGACTAAGATAGGCTCTAGGAGAAAAAGGAGGATCTAGAGAGTTTGAAACATCATTATTTTGATCTTGCCCCCCTTGTGCTAAGGTATGTGTATGAGAAGAAGATGGGCCCTTGCTTCTCTTAAATTATTTCTCTCCATTAGAGAGATCATTTATAGGAGTATTAGCTTGTTCTTCATTCACATTAGATACCCTAGGAGAGGTACAACTACTAGGATTTCTATTAATATCTCTATGATTGGAATCTACAAAAGCCTTAATGTGATCTATGTATGCAATGCATTGTCCTAAAAATAAGACAATAAAGAAACATGCAATATAAATAAAATATTTGAGATATAATTGATTGAAAGGAAGAAATTTGGAGATTCTAAAAAATGCAATATGCGAAAGTGCTATGAAGGAGAAGAAGCAATGTGAAATGAAAGAATGCATTATCCCACATGTGATTATAATAATGTAAGTGAAAAGAAAAGTAATCATATATGAAATAGAAAATAAATCAAATCTATTCAATGCCATTATTAATATTTAAAATCAGATCTAAAGATTAAAGTGATGAATTATGCAACCCACAAATCCAATTAGCCAAAATAAATTATGGTTTTTATGATTAAACCTCTAAATTTATTTAATTTGATTAAAATGAGATCTATGAATTTAAATTTGAAATTTAAAATATTTTTAAATAAAATCTAAAACAATTAATCCAAATTAGACAACCCACAAGCTCAATTTTAGAGGGTTTTTGTGAATTTAACCTCTAAATTTTTTAAATTCAATTGGAGATTAAACTTATAAATGTAGATTTTAATTTTAAATTGCATTAACACTCAGATTTGAGAACATAAATCAGAAATAAAGGTTTTAGGATTCAGGTTTAGCAAAATGTAATGTGGTGAAAAATTAGGGTTTCTAGCACAAGAAGGATGAGAACCGCTAATTTTTACTTGGGGACCATTACATTAGGGAAATATTGGAATTTGATAGATCTAAATCTAATAGATCTAGATTTTAATTAGATTCTAGGGATATTGAATGAGCCTCTTCTTTCACTTGATTTGAATTGATTTGTTGAAGATGTTGAAATTAGGGTAAATGTACTGGAATTGAAGTAAAAATGTGTGAATAGTGAGCTACATTCATCAGATTGATCCATGAACCTGGATCTAAGGATTATAAGAGTATTCAAACCTATTCCCAGAAGGAGTTCATGAGTTGTTGGGACAGTGGTGATAGTCACCCTGGTCCTCTTTACTTTTTGCACTCAAATAGAGGATCGATTCGTCACTATAAATAAAGCCAATTCTAAAGATCACAACTCCATACATGTTCTTGTGGACAGTAGAGAAGGGAAATAGGTTGGGAATATGGGTTTGCCTAAGACAAAGTCTAGTCTAGGAATTAACCTTGAATGAAATATTGCAAATAGTGAAATGAACAATGAAAAGATATACCTTAGATCTGCAATGACTCATAATGATGCTTTGCTTTTTGAATGTAATCACTTATATTGTATGAAATGACATGAACATGACAAAACCCTAATCACACATACATGCTTGGATATGAATGATGTAATTTGCTCCACAATGGTTGAATGAAGAGTATGCAACCTTGAAGATCTTTGGAAATGCTTGATTGCTTGAATATGGAGACCTTGAATGCTTGCTAAGATGAAATTAGGTCGATCAAATGTCTTTATATATAAGATCCTAGGTCAATTTACCAATTAAGCTAACCTCTAATGATAGTTAACCTCTAATGATCATATAGAGCCACCAATTTCATTTCCTGTTGGAGTGATTGGTCTTATCCCCGACTTAAAAAAATGGGTCCTATTAAGGGGGACTAGGGCACTAGGTGCTCTGGTCCTAGGACCAAGGTGCTAGCACCCTGGTCATCTTCAATTAGGGACCTCAAATTAGCCCCAAGGAGAAGGACATAGCTCCAGAGGATCAATTGATAGGTGTATATGGCATAAAAGATGGAGTTAAGGTATTGAACAAAGCTAGATAGGAGATAAGGAAGAGGCATGCTAAAGTAGGGGCATAAACATGAGATATAAAATGGCCTAGTGACAATTTATGATGCTACAACACCATTATTATTTCCTTTTTTGACTTGTAAAATTTTCAATGGGCCTATTTTGTTTTCTATCTTCTTCTCTCTTCTAACTATTGTTGTGATTAAGAAAGCTATGGGGTGTGCCTTGAAACTCTTTGAGCCGATGGATTGTAATGAGTTGAGAAAAAATAAGGATTTGTGGGGCCTATTTGACAAAGTAGAGATGATCCCCTATTTTCTGGCCATGAAGGATTACAATAGCTTGTTGTTGGCTAAATTTTGCATATCATGGAAAGAGAGAGTTGTTTGTATTGGCAATATCAATTTTATTGTTATTTCTAAACTTATAGTAGAGGTCATGGGTCTAAAATATGAAGAGAAAAAAGTTGACAAGGAATACTTTGAGGTGTATAAAATGTTTATCAAAAAAAAATTTGAGAAAGGGGAGAGGTTGATTGTGTTGCTGAATGGTTATGATCACTCTATCCTACCGTCTTTGTATGCAATGGTCAACTTCCATGTTATGAAATATTTTACTCTTGAAGGGAAGTTTTCTATTGTCCACAGATATCACTTTCCCATCTTGATTCATATGTGTCATGGTGAAAAGATTGATCTTCCATTCTACTTGTTTTATTCTTTGAGTGTTATTATTCGTAATGGGGCATCTCCCCCTCTACATCAAGGGTTAATTTTTTCCCTTTACCACTATGATTTTGACTTTTGTCCCCATTGCAATAATTTTATCACCTTTCCTAGTAATCCTAGTGATAATGTTGAATCCCCTTGTAGCTTGATGAATATTGAACTTATCAAAACCAACCGGATGTCTTCTAAGAAAGACAATCCTAACCCAAATACAAAATACAAGAAGTTAAAAAAACCTCCTATTAACGAGGCACTGGAAGTTGCACTCCTAAAATCCACTCCTAGAAAAACAAAAGCCCCTACTCCGCCAGCTACTCCCTCCAAAGTTAGGAAAATCAAGAGAAAAGGACCTACTAATAGAAGTATCACCATTGACCTCGATGAGCTAGGTTTTGATGATGATGATGATGATGAGGCCAAGTAGAAAGGAGATAAAAAAGATAAAAGTCTGCATGAAAGACACTCTACACATCTAATTGTGAAGGACATTAAAAGAAAGAATGTGGTGAAATAAAAAGTTCATGTCTTTGATGAGGAGTATGCCCTAAAAGAGGAAGAGAATAATTATTTTGAAGATTCAAAAGATGTGGATTATTTGGCTCAAGATGAGATTCCAGAGGATGAGAGTGAGGATCATATGGCTACTATGAATGAACTATATTTTGAGAGTGAAATCCTAGAACAAAGAACCTCTTCTCCAATTAACTATCAAGAAAGGGTTATGGAACTTTAAAGACTTAGTACCCTCCCTCTATAAAGAATGAGAAAACAATTGTTGATCTTAAGGGCCAAATCACTAATTTAGAATTTTATGTGATGGGCCTGAAAGTTAGAGTTGTGGAGTTATGTAAAAATAAAACTCAGATGGGTAGATATATAAGCTCACTCTGTGTTATTATGGATGAGATTATGATAAAAGAAGTTATGGGTTTCATTTCAAGGCAGAGCAAGTTAAAGAGGAAAGCTAAGAAATAATAGGGTTGTAGAAAATAATAAGTGGGGGATAGAATAGACAAGGGAATAGATTAGGATGCTCAGAATGACTAGATGCACTGGCTTGCTAGGAACTGGGATCTTCTCAATAGAAAATAATGCTATGGTTCATGATTGATTGTTAGACTCTTTCTATGACCTTCATGATTATGCTTTTTAATTTTGATGCCTCTCATAGCTATAGGAGCCTCTTAAGGCTTAGGGATTTTAGGTACTATATTTTTAAGTTTAGTTATCTTTTAATTTTGAGTTATAAGGCATGTGAGCCTACTAAGCATTAGATATTATTGATGGTAATATTGCTAGTAGTGTTGTTTTTGGTTATGGTTTATATGGAACTATGATGATCTACGATTATATGTTTTTTTATGGGGAAGGAAGGATTTCTTGGTGGGTTGTGTATACAATAAATAGTATTTTTTATTATTCTCAGGTGGGATAGTTGCAGGGTTGTTCTTTTTGGTCTGTTAGATATGTGACACCAGTTGTTGTTTTTTTATTTTTCTCTGATGCGATGTTAGATTTCTTATCTCCATGAGAGATTAGGGCCCTTCCCCTACATATAAAAGTAAATGCTAAGAATTATAGCCTTTCTAGAATAAAAATTGAATCTTGGGCATCTCCTACTAAGTCCATGTAACTATAAATCACAATTTTGAGATAACAAAAATGCCAAATCTCTGCTGGTCAAATTTCAATCAATTTTAGTTTTAATAAGATTATTTATGCCAATATTAAAATAGAAACTATAAAAAGAGTTATCTTTTTATAATTGAATTCAACAAAAATAAAATTAAATAAATGTAAAAATAAATAAAATAGGAATATGGTAGAATTAGAAGGGCTAGTTCCAATTCCAATCAAATGTAATACTAATACCCAAAAAATTGTGTAGTACCCTTTCATTTAAGATAGTTGAAACTTTAAAGCATTTCCCAAGAAGCAATCAACTACATGACCACAATGATGTAACATTTCAAAACCACTTGGCATACAAGTTTTTGCATGTTTAAGCCTTAATTATAAAAGGGAATCACCAAATGAATTCTAAAAGTTACAACCATTTATTACTGATGGTGAAGCCTGCTAGAATCAGGGATCATTGAGAGGGGGGGGGGGTGAATCAGTGATCTGCCAGAAATCAAATCCACAAACTTATTCTCTATCCACCGGTTAGCAATGTATAATAGTAAAGAACACAAGCAAGCAATAAATAAACCTTAGATCCACAACACTGGAATTTTTACGTGGAAACCTGGAAAGGGAAAAACCACGCTGGGGCTGAAACCCACAATATTCACATACTATGGCTAGGAGTACATAAATATTACATATATGGGGAATACACATGTATCCAAGCTCACTGTCTAGAGCTCACTACTCAATTACAATGATCCGGAAGGATACAACCTTTAGGGAAGTCTCACTAACTTACAATTTGATTACAATGAGGAAATGTAATAAAATAAACTCTGAAGTGGCATCTGACAATGCATGAATGAGTTCTGATCAAGCACTAGATCTCTGAGTGTCCTTGCTCTGCAAATACTTTGTTTTTGTCTCAATCAACTACCAGGTTATCTATGAACCAAATGCGCACATGAAAATGTGCTCAATCGCACCAAAATGGATTGCCACAATTGTATTACACCAAAAAATAGTCACCAATTCGATCTTAACAAAATAAATCTCCTTCAAGTCAGCTTCAAATAAGTGTAATGTGTAGCTTCAAGTTGGCTTCAATCTCTAACAAAACATAGCACTAGACCAAAAGAGTATGATCACATGCTTCCTAAGAATCTTCCCATCCACCAAGAACATGAAATCAACCACCAAAGTCACTACAATCATTGGAAATCTTTTCACATAAGAAAATTACTGAGATAGCCCTGAATTACTAGTTAACTCTTTCTTTTGGATAAGAGAAATCACGAACACCGAATCGAATCTCCAAGAAGAGTTTCCATCAATGACAACCCTAGACCAATAAGAAACTACCAGAAGTCACCGAATGAGTGTCAATTTCCAACAAAGCCTGATGTATATTACTTTAACCTTTTTAAATTAGAGTGAACAATGAACATAAATAATGATGCATTGAACCTCCCACTGTCACTCCAACCTAGAAAATTCTAGCAGTCTCTTTGCCAAAGTTTACCCTTCTTAAAGTAGAGTAGACACTGAACACAAATAATGATACATTGGAGTTCCCAATGTCAACCCAGCTTGGAAAATGTTCATGTAGTCTCTTTACCAAAAGAAACTATGGGACAAATTAACAAATTGTAGTGCTACAAGAAAAATGGAAAGCAATTTTTTCACGTATCTCTAGCTTCTAATAATTTATCATGCGACTCTGCTCTAGCCATTTGTTCGACTGCACTTGCCAAAATAATTGCTCGAAGAAGTGTAGCCTCATGAATGCCACAATTATAAGATATGGACAAAATATATTTCTATGTAGGCTTTATTTGTTGGCAATATGCTTGATATGGTTACGTGTTGTCATTGATGGCAACACTGTATCCCAGTTGGAGACTATCCCAGTTAGATCTATCCCAGTTAGTCTTGGTGTTCATCTTGGCTTTGGCTATGTTTTTGATCCGGTATGATTAGATCTTTGGAATTGGTTTTGGATGCTTATTAAGTTGGTTATATGCTTGCTATATTCTGGTGGTTTCATGATTTGATTATCGCTTTTGGTATCTACTTCCTACCGACTTTATTTTGGCTTTACCGATATGCATTATTTGGTGACTTCATCTATGGATTCGGTTTCTATCATACTTTTGGTGCTTATTGATCATATCCTGAGTGTTTGATGACTTTGCATTAGTTGGCATGCTGTTAAGGTGGTCCTATTTGGATCCGGTTAAACTTTCACTGAGGGTTTCTACCGGCAAGTGAAGCGTGTTGGATTTTGGTCTTGGCAGAATTCTTGGTGGATTTAATTGTTTGGTTATCTGATTTAGGTCCATGCTATGTATTGTAAATCATAATATTGGTTTGGTGATATCATATGATGTAATTTTTTTAATTATGGGTCTATGCATTTAGGGTTTAGTCGACCTTGTCAATAAGGTTGATTATCTATATTTATAAGTGACTTATTCATGGAATGAGTATGACATAGGATATGTGATGGTTATGGTTGGTTAAGTCTGCATTATCAGAGATTGGTTTATGAGCGAATAAGGTCATATAATTCAGAGAAGGTTTAAGGAAGGTTTTATTGCAGGGCAGACATCAGTGCTTAACCAGAACTGTATTAGGCATTTGTCGATGCTACTTTTACAGTTCATTGTATTTTGGATTTTAGTCCAATGATTTTGTAAGCCAGTGTGACTTCCCTTTGTGATGAGTAGTGCACTCTAGGTTATTGGTCTTTCTGTTGGTCATTTGGTGGAATTGATTATGTGTTACATTGATGTCAACACTAGCTATTTGGATGCTTTACCGACACCCTTCTGGTCCCGGTAGGTTGAGTTGTTTTTGGTTAACTTGGATCTGGCATGATCTGGTTGACTCTGGTATAATCTGGTGATGGAATTGGCTTGTTCACGATACTCATACTCATATTTGATCAATTGGTTTTGGTCTGGTGATTGGATGCTATCTGTTAGAGTAAAGTAATTAATTAACTTTGCTCTCCTCTTAAGATTTCCCTTTATGCACATATTAGTCATTTAATAATTAATATTTAATTATTAAATACACACACCTTAGGGTTAGGTTTTTCTTTTGGTGTTGATCTCCTTTATAAGGATTGATCTCTTGTATTATTCATATTCTTGATTCATTTTTTCTCTGATAATACATCTTTTCTCTTTGTCAGAGCCAAAACCCTTGTATTCGTTCTCTCTCTTTCTCTGTGACAGGTTTCTTGCATGCAGGTTTCTTTTGGGTTCTATGGATTTGTATTTCTCAAATCCTATATGGTATCAGAGCCAGATCTGCTGCAGCTTGTTCAGACTTTTGAAAGATTTTGAGATCCAGGTTTTGGTTGCATCAGATCTATGTTTGTCTTTTGTTTTTTATTTTGGAATAGGGGGTATTTTTTTTTAGTGCACTTTGAGCCCAAACGGACATCACCGTTGAGCTCGTAGTGCCCAAAAACCCCTATTTCCATATAAAATTCATCAGATTTGGACACAGTTGCAGCAGGAGGCAAATTGTTTTGCCCTAAGGCCGTACGACCCTAGGGCACGACAACCGAGGCAAAAATTTCAAAAAAAAATAAAAATTTTTAACAAAAATCGCAGTTTTTTTGTTTAAATTGGGCACAGCCCTTTTTTGGAGGCACGCGCAGCCCAGCGGCCACCGCCACCGGCGGTAACCCCCGCCGTGCCCCTGCTGTGCCGCCTGCCACCCACCACGCCGCCCGTCGAGACCTCGCCACCCAGGCGCCGCCTGCGCTCCACCTGCGCGCCGTCCGCCACCAGCAAGCATCGCCCGCCGCCCCCGCGCTGCCGCCCCTTGTGCCTGCCCCTGGTCGCCCAGAGGACTAGGGGCTTATTTTTTTTAAGCCCTTGAGGGCTTAAAGGGCCTATTTGGGCTCTTTTGGAGCAGTTTTACTAAATCGGGTATAACTCGGGCATTTTAGCTTAGATTTTCGAATGAAAATAGGCGTTGGAAAGCTGATTCCGAGCCCAATCTAATTGATGCAAGTCTTTTTCTCTGATTTTTCCATTTTGTAGTGTTTTTTGCCAGTCGAAGTCAGAACAAGTTTTTTGCACTCCAGGAGCCATATCTTTTGCATACGGACTCTGTTTTTCGCAAGCGAATAGGCATCGGAAAGGTGGTTCTGTGCTCTTTCCAAATCTACAGTCTATTTCATCAAAAAACTCTTCAGGTGCTCCAAATTTTGTCTCAACCCGTTATTGCTTTTTATCATTTTGTGGCTTTCAGTTTGTACTGGGGATTAGTTTTTTGCATTGTGGGGGGGTGTTTTCTCTTGCTTTTTGTTATTTACATCAGAAAATCAGAATTTACAAACACCAATACAAAAAATCAAACCCCCTTCTGCATCTTCTGTCTAGTTCTAAAAGACCACTTAATAATAATTAAAAATTCAGAGCAGTTGAGACACAGTTCACAGGATGGGAGATAGACCTATTGAATCTCTCACACTGCATAATTACCACACTTGGAAGGGTCGCATGATGACTCTTCTCTGGTCAAAAGGGTTATGGTCCTGTTTGGATGAGGTTCAGCCTCAGTTGACACGTCCTTTTGAGATTATGCAGCACCGGAACAATATGGATCAGGCTATGGGATTTATGGCTTTACACATTTCCGACAGTCTTCAGTTTCATCTTGAGGGTTGTCTCACTCCTCGAGCCATTTGGATCAAGTTTGAAGGACTTTTTGGTACTGTCAATGAGTTCAGAGCTTTGCAGCTTGAGGTAGAGTTAACTTCCTTGGTACTTGATTCGTTTCCTTCTATTGAGGACTTTCTGATGAAGTTCAAACAGCAAAGATCAATCTTGCAGGGTTGTGGTAAGACTAAGACTGATACAGAGTGCATTTTTCTGATTCTCTCCAAGCTTCGGGGTCCATTTCAGATCTTCTCTTCGACCTTCTATTCCACCATGGATGCCTTAGGTGCTCGACATGTCATGCCTTCTTTTGAGGTCTTTTGTGATCGTCTGACTCATGAGCAAGCTAAGCTTAAGCAGTTGGATTCACTTTTAGGTTCACAGAACCAAGCATTGGTAGCCCAGTCCTCCAAAGGAAAACATAAGCAGAAACCGAAGCCTAAGAAAGATTCAGAGGCTAGTGAGAATCCCTCCAAGCCACCACCTAAGTCTGATTCAAAACCACAATTCAATTCTAAACAGGGCAAATCTTCAAAGTATGGTGAGTCTTCCTCCAAGACTAAGAAGAAATCAGGTGATCCTTGTAGTTTTTGTGGCAAGGAAGGACATCTCGTTTACAGGTGTTGGAAATGTTTAGAGGCTTTGGAGAAAGCCATGCAGCAGCATAATATCAGTGCACCACAGCCTCCTTCACAGCCCACAGGGAAAGGTCATGCTCTTTCTGCACGAGCATTGTCCTCAGCATCCACTTGGATACTAGATTCTAGTGCCTCTCACCATATGACACACACACAGGATTTGGTCACCGCTCTTGCTCCTACAGGCACTAGACATATTGTAGTTGGTGACTCAGCACAACTTTCCATTCAGGGTTTTGGTACTGTTTCATTGGATGGTGGTTGTCTTCAAGATGTGCTTTTGGTTCCTGACATTTCAACAAACCTTCTATCCATTTATCAGATTTGCCACTCTGGCTCTGGTAAGACAGTTGAGTTCTCTCCTCATGATGTGGTTATTCGAGATCTTCATGATCCTGACTTGGTTGTGGCTACTGGTAGTGTGGATTCTGCATCTCACTTATATAGTTTTGATGGCTTTGAGAGTTCAGACACTGTTGGTTCCTCTCTTATAGCACATGTAGATTCAGTGAGCAGGCTTTGGCATGAGCGTTTTGGTCATGTCAATTACAGATATCTACAGCAGATGAGTACACAGGCACTTGTGATTGGGCTTTCACAGATTTCTTGTATGGATGGTGTATGTTATGGTTGTGTCCTTGGCAAACATCATCGTGATCCTTTTCCTAAGGGTCGAGCCTCTCGTGCTAGGGCAGCCCTAGAGTTGGTACACAGTGATCTTATGTCCTTTCTGACTCCTTCTTTTTCAGGGGCCCATTATGTACTTACTTTTATTGATGACTTCTCTAGACGTACATGGGTGTACTTTCTTAAGTACAAGTCTGATGTCTTTGACTCTTTCAAAAAGTTTAAGACATTTGTGGAGAAGCAATCTAGACTTTCTATCAAGAGGATACGCACAGATAATGGGGGGGAGTATGTAAATCAGGCTTTCAGAGATTTTTGCACTGAGCATGGTTTACAGCATCAGTTTACAGTTCCTTATACCCCTCAACAAAATGGTGTTGCTGAGAGAAAGAACAGAACCTTACGGGAGATGGCAAATTATATGATACAGTCTCGAGCTATGAGTTCTTCATTTTGGGCTGAGGCAGTCAATTGTGCCAATTATATTCAGAATCGGATGCCCCATAAGGCATTACGACATATGACTCCTGAGGAGGCTTGGACCCATGTCAAGCCTGATGTTTCTACAATCTGAGTTTTTGGTAGTGAGGTTTGGGCATTTATTCCTGATGCTCAGTGGATAGCCATGGAGAGGAAGAGCCGACCACTCATATTTGTTGGCTACTGTGAGGATGTTAAGGCATACAGGTTGTTTGATCCTGATTCCAGAGAGGTCTTGTTTCGGCGGGATGTCCAGTTTGATGAGTGCTATCCTCAGATGGATTCTCCATCACTAGCTTCTCCCTCATTGCCTACTCCTTCCTCTTCATCTCTTGAGGATTACTTATCTCTTGAGGATGATGTAGATCATGATCCAACATCTCCACCACAACCAGTTGCTCCGTCTTTGCCGAAGTGGGCCTGTGATACTGTTGATGCAGCTGGTTCTTTGGTAGGTGATCCTTCAGATACTCATCGCACTCTTGCTCAAACATCTAGTTCTAGTCTTTTGAGTCATACCCTTTCAGATGATCCTCAAAAGTTTTCAGAGGTGACAGGACACCCAGAGTGGGATAGGGCCATGGATGAGGAGTATTCTTCTTTGATGAAGAATCATACTTGGGATCTTTGTCCTCTTCCTAAGGGAAGAAAGTTGGTTCGGTGCAAGTGGGTGTATCGTACCAAGTATGCTGCAGATGGTTCTATTGATAAGTGTAAGGCCCGTCTTGTTGCGAAGGGGTTTTCTTAGGTAGAGGGTATTGACTACTCTGAGACCTTTGCTCCTGTCGCCAAGATGAATTCTATACGCCTGGTACTTTCACTTGCAGCTTCACAAGGATGGAGAGTGTTTCAGATGGATGTGAAGAGTGCCTTCTTGCATGGAGACCTACATGAGGAGATCTATATGGAGCAGCCTCAGGGTTTTGTACAGGACACTTCTTTGGTTTGCAGACTTCGATGTTCATTGTATGGTCTCAAACAAGCCCCCAGGGCTTGGTATGAGAAGATGGACTCCTTCTTGCTTTCCTCGCACCTCACACGCTGTCATTCCGATCACACAGTCTATATTCAGTGTCAGGAGGGTGATCTTTTGATTCTAGTGTTATATGTAGATGATCTCATCATTACAGGTAGCTCATCCTCCATGATTCAGAGTGTTCAGAGAGCTTTGATGGAGCAGTTTGAGATGACCAATCTTGGTCTCTTGCACTTCTTTCTGGGTCTACAGGTTATTTAGTCTTCGGATGGGATTTCCATTTTTCAGGAGAAGTATGCTCTTGATATGCTTCAGTGATTTGGCATGCTTGATTGCAAGTCTGCCCCCACTCCATTTCAGTCAGGTGTTGTTTTGTCTTCCACTTGCTCTACTCCTTTAGTAGACCGCACTTTATACAAGCAGTTGGTTGGCAGTCTATTGTACCTAACACATTCTCATCCTGATCTTTCCTTTGCGGTTGGCCTTGTCTCTCGGTTCTCCCATGATCCTCATGAGAGCCATTGGCAAGCAGCCAAACGTATTTTGAGATATATTCAGGGCACCACACATTATGGCATTCACTACTCTTCAGGATCCCCTCACATCATTAGCTTCACTGACTCTGATTGGGCTGGTGATGTCAATGATCGGAAGTCTACTTCTGGCTTCATTTTTTGCCTTGGTTCTGGTCCTATTACATGGTCTTGCAAGAAGCAGTCTGCTATTGCATTATCATCTACAGAGGCTGAGTACCAAGCAGCAGTGTTAGCCAGTCAGGAGGTTTTATGGCTTCGGCAGTCGATGACAGAGTTTGGGTTTCCTCCAGATTATCCCACTATTCTTTGGTGTGACAACCAGAGTGCCATTCACATTTCTCACAACCCAGTGGAGCATCAGCGGACAAAGCATATTGAAATCCACATGCACTTCATCAGACAGTTGATTTAGGATGGTTCTCTCATCTTGGAGTATATTCCTACAGAGGAGCAGGTTGCTGACATCTTCACTAAACCTTTGGCATCTCTGCGCTATCTTCAGTTGCGCTCAATGCTTGGGGTGAAAAAAGTTGTCCTTGGGGGGTCTCAGTGAGGCCTTCCTTCCTTCATGTTTTCTTTTCAGCATGTTTCTGTATCTTTTTTTGGAGAGGAGTTTTTTCCCACTGGGTTTTCTCCTTTACTCCACTTTATAGAGATTTTCTTGTATTCGGGTACCTCATCAGGCCTTGTTGCCGGGACCCTCTTTTGCATTGTAGTTCCTTTGCTTTCTTCTACATTGTTTGTAGCTGCATTGTAGCTCATCTTAAGGAGGGGTGTTAGAGTAAAGTAATTAATTAACTTTGCTCTCCTCTTAAGATTTCCCTTTATGCACATATTAGTCATTTAATAATTAATATTTAATTATTAAATGCACACACCTTAGGGTTAGGTTTTCCTTTTGGTGTTGATCTCCTTTATAAGGATTGATCTCTTGTATTATTCATATTCTTGATTCATTTTTTCTCTGATAATACATCTTTTCTCTTTGTCAGAGCCAAAACCCTTGTATTCATTCTCTCTCTTTCTCTGTGACAGGTTTCTTGCATGCAGGTTTCTTTTGGGTTCTGTGGATTTGTATTTCTCAAATCCTACACTATCCTACTTACTTAGAAGATTGGTTTCTGGTTCTGGTGAGGGTTTCACCGGAAAATATTTTGGTGGAGATCTTTTATGCATTGCATAATTGGTGTTGGTGTAGCCTCTGATGAAGTTTTAGGATGCTGTTGGTGATCATATTCAAAACTTGGCTTTTGGAGATCATTGTTGAAGCATGTGGACCTATACTTGGTCCCGGTTGATCTAGGTTATGGACCGACATTAATGCAACATGTGGATAGGTCCTATTGTTGTATTTATAGGATGTCTTATGTGTTGTATATTATTTGTTTGGTCTAAGGTCGACATGGTTTATAATTATGTAATTAGTTTATTGTCTGGTAGCTAACCTAATTGTTTATGGTCGAGGGTTTGTATAAATAAGATGTAAGATCTCATCGTAGATCATCATGGTTATCGTAAGAGGTCATGGTCAAGGAATGTAGTATGTGAATAATGTAATATCATTCAAGCAGAGGAGTTGGTTGATCATTGGAGATCAAATTGGGTTTGTGAAAGAGGATTTAGTCCTCTAGTATTGAGCTTAACCAAAACTGGACTTAGGCATAGAAGATGTTATCTTTTGAAGTTCAACACTTCTTCGGATTGTAGTCTGGATTTGTATGTAGTCATTGAGACTCCTTTTGTGATGAGCAGTGTGCTCTAGGCTGTTGGCCTTCCTACAAGTGCATGCCCCTTCATTGTAAATTCACATACTTACTGTAGAAGTATTATTTGATTGTGGGTAGGCTTCCCACCATGGTTTTTCCCTTTACCAGGTTTTCCATGTACAAATCTTGGTGTTGTGTGGATAGTATTTATTTTGTGTTCATTGTTTATGCTTAATTGGATTAACTGTTATTTTGGTATTATTGTTTTGGGTTCCGGTATTTAAGTTTAAATTGCTAATGCTTCTGGTAATCTGTGACAACTAATTCACCCCCCACTCTTAGTTGTCTTCCGATTATCTAAACTATCTAACAATTGGTATCAGAGCTTTGATCCTCTCTGTAGAAAGTTTAACCGCTTGAGGAAGATCCTATGGCGACTAACAGTTCAAGTTCATATAGTTCTTCTGGAGCTATCTTTCGAAGGGATATATCGAGGCTTGAAGGAACAAATTATACAGTATGGAAGATTCAGATGGAGACTCGTCTTAAAGGTCTTGGCAAGGAGATTTGGGAGATCACACAGAATGGTGTCATACCCTTTAATCCAGGATCTAGAAATACTCCTCTGGCTAACCTAGACAAGGAGCTTGAGAATGATTGTAGAGCAAGAGAAGCCCTCTTGTGTGCACTTTCTGATCAAAAAATAATGGGATTAACAGACAAATCATCTAGAAAGACTATATGGGATAAGTTACAAACTCTTAATGAAGGTGACCCTATAGTGAAGATTGCTAAACTTGATGGTTACCAATTGAGATATGAAAACCTTAAGATGGAAGAAGATGAAAGGATTGTTGCATTCATGGAAATGGGAAATGAGATTGTTATGGGATTTCAATGTTGTGGTGGAAATCTAAGAGAAGATGAGATTATTTCTAAAGTCCTGAGAGCCCTACCACCAGCTTACAAAATGAAGGGTACTTCTATTAATGAGTTGAGAACAATGACTAATACATCTATCAACAGAGATACTTTGGTTGGGAAACTATCTGCTTTTGAGCTTGAGGAATTTGGATCTTTTAGAGCTGTGAAGACCAGACCTTCTTTTCATGCATCTACATCTACAATTGGTAAGAAAGATTGGAAATCTTTATATGCAAAATAATTAGAAGATATGAAGAGAGAAGATGATGAGTTTGAGAAACTTGAAGCACTATTTTCTAGAAGAGTACCGAAAGGACTGATAGGAAGTAAGTATGAAGGAAAAGCATATTTTAAATGTTTTGCATGTAATAAGATTGGTCATTTTGCATCTATATGTCCTGAAAGGAATTCAAGATTTGAAGAAAGAGTTAAAAGATCATTTAAGCCTAACCCTGGATATCAGAACAAGTATAGATTCAAGAAAAACATAGACAAATCATGCTACCTAGAGGATGAGGAGGGCATTATTGATTCAGATGATGAACCGGCATAAGACTCTGCCAGTGGATGTGGAAATGGGAAAGAATGGGTATTCTTGTCTATTAAGGAAGATAATCCAACACTGGAAGAGAATGTACCTAAGGAGAAGGCACTTGCTGCTAAAATTGAGGATAAGGATGAATAGGTAATTGATGGTGGTTGTTCACATCGTATGACTGGAGATAAAGGGAAGTTTTGTCTTTGCAAGAATTTCATGGTGGACTAGTTAGATTTGGAGATGATAAGGCATGTATGATTAAAGGAAAATGAACTATATCATTGGATGTTAAGAACAATACTGATAATATTTATTATATTGAAGGTTTGAAGCATAATCTTTTTAGTGTAGGAAAATTGGTAGATAAGAGATTTTAATTAAAGTTCAAGGATGGGAAATGAAAAATCATTAACAGATCTAGCTTGGAGATTGCAACCAATACACATACAAAAGGTAATATATTTCATTTGAACTCCAGTGAGAAATCATGTTTGATTACACAGATTGATGAGATTTGGTTATGGCATAAAAGGTTGTGTCATGTGAATTTTGATTATATTATGAAGATCAGTTCAACTAAGGTTGTTAGAGATATACTTAAGATTATGAAGCCCTATAATCCGATATGTAAAGAATGTCAAATAGGTAAGCAGGTCAGAACCTCTTTTAGGAGCATACAAGATAAATCAAATGATGTTCTTGATCTTATTCATACCGATTTGTGTGGCCCTGCTAGAGTTAAAAAATTTCATGGTGATAGATATTTCATGCTAATCATTGATGATTATTCTAGAATGATGTGGGTTACTTTTTTGAGAGAAAAATCTGAAGCATTTGAAAATTTGAAAATATTTAAGGCTAAAGTGAGAATTGAGATAGGATTGAAGATTAAATGTTTGAGATCAGATCATGGTGGAGAATTCACATCCGGTGAGTTTAATAACTTTTGTAACAAGCATGGTATAAGAAGACAATTTTCTGCTCCCTGGACACCTCAGCAGAATGGAGTTGTAGAAAGGAAAAATAGAACTATCTTGGATGCTGCTAGAAAAATGATAATGGAAGCTAATCTACCTCATATCTATTGGAGAGAAGCAATTAGTACAGTGGTTTATACATTCAACAAAGTACATATCAAAGGAGAAATCGTTAAGACACCTTATGAATTATGGTTTGGCAATACACCTACAGTTAAGTATTTCAGAATTTTTGGTAGTAAATGTTATATCAGGAGAGATGATACTATTGGGAAATTTGATCATAGAAGTGATGAAGGTATATTTCTTGGTTATTCTAATGAAAGCAAAGCATATAGATGTTATAACAAGAGATTGTACAGAATAGTGGAGTGTTAATGTCAAAGTAGATGAGCTGAGAAAAAGTCAAATTAGAATTTATGAAAAGGAACTGGCAGTGGAAATGATTATATCTGAACCAGTAGCATCTTTACCTGAATAGAGAGTTGAACTAGTTACTCTGGAAACATCGGAGAATTCTATAGTAACTAAAGAATAGGGAAGAGGAATGGAGAGTCAGAAGACTCCTAGGTATGTGAGATTGAATCATTCTAAAGATCAAATCATTGGGGATAAGAGCAATGGAGTAATGACAAGAAGAAGACTGACAACTAATGAGGTATGATTAATTTCACAAATTGAACCAATATCAATAATTGAGGCATGTAAAGATAATTTTTTGTTAAAAGCTATGGAAGAAGAATTAGATCAGATTGATAAAAATAATACATAGACTTTGGTTCCTAGGCCTAAAAATAAAAATGTTATTGGAACTAAATGGATTTATAGGAATAAATTGAATGAGGATGGTCAAGTTATAAGGAATAAGGCTAGATTGGTTTGTAAAGGATATTCTCAGAAGGAAGGAATTGATTATGGAGAAACTTTTGCACCAGTAGCTAGGATTGAAGTTGTAAAGATTATTTCTTGCCTATGTTGCTTATAAAAGCTACAAGGTTTATCAGATGGATGTTAAATGTGCATTATTGAATGGGGATCTTGATGAGGAACTTTATATTAAGCAACCTGATGGTTTTTCACTATCAGATGATATTGATATGGTTTGTAGGTTAAGGAAAGCTTTATAAGGAATGAAACAAGCACCTAGAGCTTGGTATGCAAGGTTGGATAAATATCTTTTGAAGCTTGGTTTTACTAGGGGTAGTACTGACAGTAATTTATATTATAAAATCACTGATGATGATATATTGATTGTTGAAGTATTTGTTGATGATATTATTTTTTGAAGTGAAGATAAATTATGCATAGAATTTTCTAAGGATGTGGAGAAAGAATTTGAGATGTCTATGATTGGTGAGATGAAATTTTATTAGGTTTGTAGATTACTCAGACTGACAAAGGTATTTTTATCTGTCAAACTAAATATGCTAAGGAATTGTTGAATAAATTTGGTATGGGAGATTCTAAACCGGTAAGTACACCTATGGTTACAAGTGATAAATTGACAAGGAAAGATTTTTTTGCATCGATAAATCCTACAAGATACAAATCTATGATTCAAGGTCTAATTTATTTGACTCAGACTAGGCCTGACATTAGGAATGTTGTTTGTATTGTTTCAAGATTTCAGAGTGATCCTAGAGAAAATCATGAGATAGCGGTGAAAAGGATTTTTAGATAATTGCAAGGTACATAAAAATATGGCTTGTGGTACCCTAAGAATGATAACTTTACTTTATGTGCATATACAGATGTTGATTGGGTTGGAGATGTTGATGACCGAAAAAGTACTTCTAGTGGAGCTTTCCTTCTTGGAATGAAGTTGGTTTCTTGGATCAGCAAGAAATAATCATGTGCTTCTTTATCTACTGTTGAAGCTGACTATGTTACTATTGCTACTAATTGTACACAAGTTTTATGGATGAAGCAAATGTTGAAGGATATAAAGGTGGATTGTGATATATCGGTAGTTATTCACTATGATAACTCTACTGCTATTGATATATCAAACAATATGGTATTTCATTCTAAGACAAAGCACATATCTATCAAGTATAACGTTTTGAAGGAGAAGGTGGAAGAAAATGAAGTTAAACTAGTTTATGTGAACACTAAAGAGTAGATTGTGGATATTTTCACTCAACCTTTATCCAAGGAATCATTTGAGTACTTGAGAGACAGATTGGGGGTTTCTGCCCCTCCGACAGAGACTTGATTGATGCGGTTTGGCATCAGTCTGGCATGCATTATCAAAGATATTATTCATTCTGGCATTGATGTGGGATGCTACTTCTCAAGGGGAGTAGTCAACTTTGAGATTCAGAGTCTTATGCTTTTGCTTTGATATTTTTGTTAGATTTCTAACATTGATGTCAAAAGGGGAGAGATAGTGATGTGAAAACAAATTCAAAAATTTATAGAGATATTATTCAAAGGCAGACAATCATTGATATTCAAAGCTATATGCAGGAGATTGTTGGTTGTCTTCCACAGGGGGAGACTTGTTTGGCATTTTTTGGTACTTAGATGTTTTTTCATATCTAGTGTTGCTATCAATGCCAAAGGGGGAGATTTTTGGCCATTTGGTGGAATTGATTATGTGTTGCATTGTTGTTTTGTCATTAATTACAACACTAGTTGTTTAGATGCTTTACCGACACCCTTCTGGTCCCGGTAGGCTGAGTTGTTTTTTGTTAACTTGGATCCAGCATGATCCAGTTGACTTCGATATAATCTGGTGATGGAATTGGCTTGTTCATGATACTCATACTCATATTTGATTAGTTGGTTTTGGTCTAGTAATTGGATGTTATCCTTCTTACTTATAAGATTGGTTTCTAGTTCCAACGAGGGTTTCGCCGGTGAAGCTTTTGGTGGAGATCTTTGATGCATTGTATAATTAGTGTTGGTGCAGCTTCTAATGAAGTTTCAGGATGTTGTTGGTGATCATGTTCAAAACTTGGTGTTTGGAGATCATTGTTGAAGCTTGTGGACCTATACTTGGTCTCGGTTGATCTAGGTTATGGACTGACATTAATGTAACATGTGGATAGGTCCTATTGGTATATTTCTGAGATTTCTTATGTGTTGGATATTATTTATTTGGTCTAAGGACAACATGGTTTGTAATTATGTAATTAGTTTATTGTCTAGTAGCCAACCTGATTGTTTATGGTCAAGGGTTTGTATAAATAAGATGTAAGATCTCATTGTAGATCACCATGGTTATTGTAAGAGGTCATGGTCAAGGAATGTAGTATGTGAATAATGCAATATCATTCAAGAAGAGGAGTTGGTCGATCATTGGAGATCGAATTGGGTTTGTGAAAAAGGATTTATTCCTCCAGCATTGAGCTTAACCAAAATTGTACTCAGCCATAGAAGATGCTATCTTTTGCAATTCAACACTTCTTCGGATTATAGTCTATATTTGTATGTAGTCTGTGAGACTCCTTTTGTGATGAGCAGTGTTATCTAGGCTATTGGACTTCCTACAAGTGCAAGCCCCTTCATTGTAAATTCACATACTTACTACAGAAGTATTATCTGACTGTGGGTAGGCTTCCCACCATGGTTTTTCCCTTTACTGGGTTTTCCACATTCAAATCTTGGTGTTATGTGGATGGTATATATTTTGTGTTTATTTTTTATGCTTAATGGATTAACTGCTATTTTGGTATTATTGTTTTGGGTTCCGGTATTAAAGTTTAAATTGCTAATGCTTTCGATAATCTGTGACAACTGATTCACCCCCCCCCCCCTCAGTTGTCTTCCAGTTATCTGAACTGTCTAACACTTTCTGCATGTGTGGAACCCATTGTAATCATTCACAATATTACTATAGAGTATTCATCTGATTGTGTGTAGAGTTTCCCACCGTGGTTTTTCCCTTTCCATGTTTTCCACGTTAAAATATTGGTGTTATGTGTGTTGTGTTTTAATGTTATATTCTTCATTAAGTTGTGCTCTGGTTTAAGGTTTATAATTAAATTGCTTGGTGTTATTGTAAGTAAACTAATTCACCCCCCCCTCTTAGTTTACTCCCAGTATCTGTTAGGATTCCCATAGATACTGAGAGGGGGGGTGAATAAGTATCTAACTGGTGTATATGGTGAAAATGGATAACAATAATAACAAGATTGAAAGGCTAAATGAATCCAACCACAAAACCCTAGCCTAACAATCAACAAAGATCCACCATAACATATGAAGATTACCTAAGACAATGCAAAATAAAACAAAATCACAAAGATTATACCATCACATGTCCAATAGGGTTTTGATCTCCATTCTTCCTATCTCCATTGATCTTGCTTGATATATTTGCCCTCAGATTTTTATATGCACAAGAGCTCAACAAAGAACAGAATGTGGTTGCAAGTAGGATCGTAGTGTAGCCAAAAATGATCATTAGCATGAGTGATTATGCATTAGGCATTAGGGTTTGACAATGAAGAAGGCATCTCCTTAAATAGAAGACACAATATGAAATGGAGGGATAAGATTGAGAGGTGTAAAAAAGAAGGTCGGCTAAGATTAGAGGGTAGGTAAAAGAAATACCAAAATAATGAAAGGGGTAGGTAGTGTAGGAATTAAGAGATAAATGACATGTGTCATGTGTAGAAAAAGCTAATGAATTAATTAAATAAATAAAGATTTATTTAATTAATAGAAGAATGAGGATAATTAAATAAATAAGATATTTATTTAATTTAGGAAAAGGATAATTTAAATAAATAAATGTATTTATTTAAATGAGAAATAAGGCTAGAAGGGGATAAATGAATTAATTAAATAAATAAGGATTTATTTAATTAATAGAAGAATTAGGCTTAGATAATTAAATAAATAAAATATTTATTTAATTAGACTGGACAATTTTGGGTGTCTACAACTGGTAGTAAGAATTTCTTAAGTTAAAACATGTAGAACATAATATAACAGTGTACCGGTATGCAAGAAATAATGCAATAAACAGAATCAAGAATATCCACATGAAAAGTACACCATAACAAAAGATGTTTAACGAGGAAACTCGATGTGGGAAAAACCTTGGTGGGATTTATGACCCACAATATTCACTCACTGGCCAATAAGAGAATATTACTTACAATAGGGGCCTACACATGTAGGAAGGCCAACTACCTAGAGCTCACTGCTCAATGGGAAGTCACACTGACTTATAATAAGGATTATATAAATCCAATAACTTGTACTACTTTATAATAGCATCTTCAATGCCAAATTCAGTACCGGTTCCTGCTTTATTCTTTACATATACCTCTGACCTATATTTCACACATTAGGTCTGCCTAATATTTTCCTTTTATTCTACTACCTCATTGTTACAAATGTCTACAATGATCTCCTTTATATATAAGAGTCATTTTACAATTTTCCAAGTCGGCTTACAATAATAAACAAAATATTGTATAACAAAAATCCCGTCGGCCTCTGTGCTGGTATACTTTCTTTCTTCTATGTCGGTGTCAGTGTAGAGTGTGATCTGTTGATGCCGATATACTATCTTGTCGGTGTAATGCTTTGTTGGTATAATGTCTTGCTAGTGCCATATGATTGCAAGGTTGCCATCAATGACAAAACCTTCAATCACATGCAATATCTCATTAGAGTGTGCATATGCCAACAATCTCCCCCTTTGGCATTGATGGCAACACTCATGAGAAATTTCAAAAAAATGTTCTCCAAAAAGGTGTGTCCAAAAATGTTACCAAAAATGTGTGCTACCCCTAAGCATATGATTCCTATGTTTTGAACTTTCTCATCCCACTACTCCCCCTTTGGCATCAATGACAAAGGTTGTCAAGATGTTAGTAGAGTTTGTAGTTTCATCTATCCATAACCTCAACCTTGTAGCTGGGTGGTTATAATCTGATAAAGATCTCCCAAAATCAAGTTTATACTATCCATAAACTTCTTACTATCTTTTATTGTTGTCTCAATTCTCTTCACTGTACCGGTGAGATGTTGTAAATGCTTTGCTGATGTTTTGCTTCCCTGTGTTAATG
Organism: Cryptomeria japonica; assembly: GCF_030272615.1. Taxonomy (NCBI): domain Eukaryota; kingdom Viridiplantae; phylum Streptophyta; class Pinopsida; order Cupressales; family Cupressaceae; genus Cryptomeria; species Cryptomeria japonica. The sequence continues at coordinate 256,371,799 of NC_081405.1, forward strand.
CCTCAGAAATTTCCTTCCGCAGAGATGCTAAATAGTCCAATCTTGGACTTTGTTTAGATCTCAAATGTTTTGCCTTGTTTATTATTCTTTCTTTCTCTTTTTCAAATTTGAGTAGTTCTTCCTCAAAATTTGCTATCTTCTCTTCAAAAACTGATAGTGCATCAAGTGAGTTGACAAAACTATCTACAAGTTTATTGATCTCATCTTGTGCCTTGTTTATTTTCTTGTCAATATCTACAGTCAAAAAGTTTGTTTTACATGTGTCTTTACACAGATTTTTGTATTCTTTCAACAAATTAAATAGTTCTGGTAGAAGTGTGTCAAAATCTCTATTACACTTCTTTATTTCCTCATCAAAGAATTTCTGTTTTTCAATTTCTACCTTATCCTTCACTGATTCTTCCTTTATTTTCTCAATATTTTTTGAGATATATTTACACAATGTCTGCAATTGTCCTAAAGAATCTTTGTTATCTATATTATAGTTTGGAGCTATTACCTTCAAAATTGGTATAGAATCATCAATTGCTTTGTAAGCTTGTGAGCTGCAGTCGGTTATTTTCTTGATAGAATCAAGTAATACCTTAGTCACATTTGTTGATTTGTATCCTAATGATGATCCAACAATCTGAGTACCAGTGGAAGTAATCAAGCTTGTATTGACCTTTGGTAGGTCAGTTTGTGTCTGCATTTCTTTAAGCACTAGTTTTTCTACTTCACTATTTACCAGTGGCACTGTTTCCTTTTGTACCTATTCCTGTTGTTGTTGTTCCGGAGCCTTTAGCTCTATTGGTTTCTCTGTGTGTTGTTATGTCTCTGTCTGTGACTTAGTTTCTACCTTTTTCTCTGTATCTTCTGCCAGTTTCTCTGTTTCCCCTACTACCAGAGGCTCATTAGCCATATCTGACTTATTAGTTGTATCTTTGTCTACTATTATGTTGATCTTTTGAGTATCAACATTCAGAGTATATAGGACTTCAGAATTAGGATTATTATCCTCTAAGTCCATACTCTCTGCTACTGGTTGTTCTTTAGTAGTTGTTATTTTCATCGATGGAATATTTAAAGAAGGTGGGGGTAAGTTGTCTTTAACTTTGATGCTTGGTGGTTCACCAACTTTGCCTTTCCCCTTGTCTCTATCTTTCTGATATACCTTTATAGGTTTAGGGTTCCTGTACTCTTCTTGTTTTTCTTTTTCCACTAGGAATATGTCCCATCCATCTTCTGTCTCCTTAGTCACCTCTTTGACTCTTCCTACCATTAGTGCAATGTGTCGGTGTGCAGTAGAAAATACTGACCAATTGGCTTCAACAATTAAGTCATCAATTTCCTTGGTGGAGTTCACTAGGTGTACAACAAGTAGCTTCTCTACCTTGATTTTCTTGTCAAGATCTACTACTGCTAGTCTCCTTGCTTCTATCCTTTTGAATAGTTCATCTGGAATCTCATTGACTATTTCCATCAAAAATTTCTTATAAATTTCCATATGTAATATAACACTATTTTCAACTTGCTCTTTTTCATCAGCTGTTAGAGTGTCATATATTTTCTCTAAGTTTTTCAGTTTACCTTCCTCTGTGATTTCATTCAGTAGTATATCAAGAGGGGCCAAGTCTTTGTTTGTCCTCTTCTTCTTCTTGGGTGTCAGTTTCTTCTTTGGTGTGGCCTTTCTTACCGGAGATCTCACTTCTTGTTTCTTTTGTCTTGTCCTTCTAGGTAAAGGTGTGGTTGTCGGTGAGGGATCTCTTTTCTTTACAACTCTTTTGAAAGTTGTAGGCATGTCACTCTCCGAAGAAGTACCTACCGATGATAGGTGAGTTTTAGGTTGTTGAGATGCTAACGCATCCTCTGTTATGCCAATTTGTTTTAGTATATCTTCTTTCATGGCCTTTGCTTGTCTGGAACCTTTCCTTACTCTTGCATCAACCTTTTTCAATCTTTTCTTAGATTGTATTTGGATTTTTATGGTCTCAGCATTACCAAATATTTCCTCCTCAGGTTCTTTAGGGGCTTCAAGAAGTGCTTTGGCATATGTTTCAACTATGTGATCATCTGTTTCGTAGCCCATCTCTATTACCCAAACAGTCCTAGGGATGACTGCTTCCATCCAAATTTCATCTTTCTTAATAACAAAGCATATATCATCTTTGTATTTGTCTACTATTTTCTGAGATAACCTTACCCTTTTCTTCATTTTGGTCTTTAATGCTTGAAAGAAGTCATTAATATTGTTTTCCTTGTTCTCACCCATGTTATTGAATAGTTCAGTCAATTGTTTTTCTACCAGTATGTCATATCCAAGTTCTTTATAACCTATACCAAGAACCTATTTTGTTATGTGTAGCATTTGGCATACTAATAGATTTCCAAATCTGAAAGTTCCTTTCTTGTCCTTTTTGATCTTTCCAAGGTTGTCAATTAGTTCATCCTTTAACCATTCACATATGTCAATTTTTGCATTGTCTGTTACCATATCATAAGCACTCTTAATGCATAAACTTGAAACTGAATTAAGTCTATTAGCATGAGTGGCTTTATAACCTAATATCATACTGATGAATCTCACATTGATATCTTTTACATAATTAACCCTTAGAGACCTCTTGTCGAATGTTGCACCAATCAGTTTTGTAACTAGGTCATTTGGAACCTTCTTGGTTTTATCTGGTCTCTTACCGGTGGTCGGTAACCCTGTGACAGCTTTCACAGCTTCCTTAGTGATTTTATGGATTTCATCTAACCAAAAAAATTCTCCCATGTACTCTGCTTAAGACTATCCTAATCACATCCTTAGGAAATTCAAGAATGTTAAGGATTTCTGTAAATCCTAGGGTTTCAATAATCTTGTGTTCATCTTTAATATTGCTAGTGTTATCACATATCATGGTTTTATACATGGTTTTGATTTCCTCATCTCCTAACTCTTCAATGTTGTAGTGGATGTACATTCTGGGGTCTTCAGCATAAACAACTCCCTTAGGTATTTGAGAAAAAACACCTAAGGTATCATCCTTCTTTGCTATTTCGGGAACTAACTAAAATACAGGCCTAGGTCTCTCTATTACCTCAACAACAGTAGGGTTTGCTATGTATTCAATTGTAGAGGTGGATGCCATGATTAAATACCTTTTACTGCCTTGGATGGATGATTGCTTGGAGTGTGCTTGCTTCTTGCTCGAAATTCCTTAGCTCGGAGTCTTCGCACTCTCTAAAAATTTGAAATCACAGTGAAATGAAATGGAGCCAAAACCTTAACTTTATAGTGTCTTTTCACCATCTACCACATTAATTGCATGCCGGTTAAGTATTCACTTAACATTGTCTACCGGTAATAAGTAATTTTTCAACTTCTTATCTCTAACCGAAGGAATAACTAGCACATGTGTAATTAGATTGACAAACCCTTAAGGAAATTTTCTTCAGTTAGATGAAGAACTTCCTACCGGTAGAGCACTACTCTATTCTATTGATGGGGTGTTAACTAATTCTACCGGTGGAGGAATATTTCCAATTTTTAGATCTATTTTTCTAATCCATTGTTTTGAGAATTCTTGCTTAACCTCTTCAACTTTTTCTTTACCTTTCAAGCTAGCACTTTTGTTGTCTACCGGTGTTCCTTTACTTCTACAAAATTTTGCAATATTCCCAATCTTGTTACATGCATAACAAGTTACATTGTTTTTCTGAATAGCTTTGCTATAACCTATGCTAGTTTGTGTTCTACATTGATTTGATAAATGTCCAAATCTTCCACAAACATAACATCTTACATTCATTCTACAATTTTCTGAGTTGTGACCAACTTTATTGCATTTAGAACATTGACCGGTGGGTGTGTTGATATTCTAATAATTCCTAGATCTACATTAATTTTCTCTATGACCATACTTATTACATTTAAAGCATTTACCATTGAATTTATAAGCATTAGGTTGTCTTACCGATTTGCTGTGATCCTGAGTATTCACAGTACCGGAGCTTTCACCAACTTCAAAGCCAATTCTAGAAGTGTCACCTTTAGGTTTTTGATTCTTCAACAAGTCACCAAGTTCCTCTGAGCTTTTCTTGAATTTTTCTTTGTGTTGATTTGCAGTATCCAGTTCTCTTTGTAAGAGCTTTTTCTATCTCATTAGTTCATTTGAGTCATTCTGAGTATGCATCAGATCTATCTTTAATAGGTCATTTTCATAGCTAAGTCTTGTGTTCTCATTTGCTGCATCACTTAGTCTTTTGGTCAATTCTTCTTCATTCTTCTTTCTATCTTCAATTTCTTTGCAAAACCTCATAGTCATATCCTACATTTCATTCTTTGTTGCCATGTTTTCTTGCTTCAGCTTTCCTATCATATCATTTAGAGTTTCCTTTTCATCATTCTCAAATTGCATCTTTTCACAAATTTCTCTTCTCTTGTTTCTTGCAGTGGTGAGATTTTCTTGAAGTGCCTGAATGATATTCTGAGCTTCCCTTAGATCATCTTCTAATTTGATATTTTTCAATTTTTCTGTATCATAGTCTGAGAGAGCTGCTTCAAGTTGCTTCATCAAGTTTTCCATCTTTACCGGTGTCAAGATCTTCCTCAAGCTGTTAGGCTTCTGAAAGTACAGGACCAAGCTCTGATACCAATTGTTAGGATTCCCACAGATACTGAGAGGGGGGGTGAATCAATATCTAACCGATAGTAAAAATTTCTTAAGTTAAAACATGCAGAACATAATATAACAGTGTATCGGTATGCAAGAAATAATGCAATAAACAGAATCAAGAATATCCACATGAAAAGTACACCATAACAAAAGATGTTTAACAAGGAAACCCGGTGTGGGAAAAACCTTTCAGGGATTTGTGACCCACAATATTCACTCACTAGCCAATAAGAGAATATTACTTACAATAGGGGCCTACACATGCGAGAAGGCCAACTGCCTAGAGCTCACTGCTCAATGGGAAGTCACATTGACTTACAATAAGGATTATATAAATCCAATAACTTGTGCTTCTTTACAATAGCATCTTCAATGCCAGATTCAGTATTGGTTACTACTCTATTCTTTACATATAACTCTAACCTATATTTCGCACATTAGGTTTGCCTAATATTTTCCTTTTATTCTACTACCTCATTATTACAAATGTCTACAATGAACTCCTTTATATATAAGAGTCATTTTACAATTTTCCAAGTTGGCTTACAATAATAAACAAAATATTGTATAACAAAAATCCTGTCGGCCTCTATCCCAGTATACTTTCTTTCTTCTATGTTAGTGCCGGTGTAGAGTGTGATCTGCTGATGCCGGTATACTATCTTGTCAGTGTAATGCTTTGTCAATATAATTTCTTACCGGTGCCATAGGATTGCAAGGTTTCCATCAATGACAAAACCTTCAATCACATGTAATGTCTCATTGGAGTGTACATATGCCAATAGTATCAGCCCATTCTAACAATTGGTATCAGAGCAAGGTCCTCTCTATAGAAGCTTAACCGCTTGAGGGGATTCGATGGCATTGGAATCTAGTTTTACATTCAATCCTTACTGAAAGGAGAGTCCCAGGTTTGATGGTACAAACTACAAGATATGGAAGGAGCGGATGAAGATTCATCTCAGATGTCTTGGAACAAAAGTTTGGGAGATAGTGGAGAAAGGATATATACCTCATGATCCTAATTCCGGTACATCGACACCTTCTGAAGAACATAAGAGAGCTGAAAATGATGTAAGAGCAAAAGAAGCTTTGTTGAGCGCCCTATCTGATGAAAAGATACTAAATATCATAGAATTGGAGAATGCTAAGCAGACCGAGTTAAAGCTTTAAACTCTTAATGATGGTGATTAGGTAGTAAATATTGCTAAACTTCAAGGTTTTTGGGTAAGATATGAAACTTTGAAGATGGAAGAAGGTGAGAAGATAAGTTATTTCATGGATAGAGTCAATGAGATTATCATGGGTATCAAATGTTGTGGTGGAACTATCAGTGAAGATGAAATACTATCAAAATTTCTAAGAGTTATACCTCTGGCTTACAAGATGAAGGCTACTACTATCAATGAGCTCCAGATAATGTCAAGTACCCCTATGACTAGACATACATTATTTGGGAAATTGATAGATTTTGAACTTGAAGAACTTGGAGATCAGAGTGTTGCTAAAATTGAGACTAAATTTAAAGCATCTGCATTCGGTAAATAGAAGATAGATTGGAAAGAGATACATGCTAAGGATATGGAGGAAATTGAGAGAGAAGAAAGAGATCTTGAAGAGTTGGAAGCCCTGATTGCTAGAAGAATCTTTAAGGGACCAGCTAGAAGTAAGTATGAAGGAAAAGTCCCTTTTAAATGTTTTTCATGCAATAAAATTGGTCATTTTGCTTCTAGATGTCCTGAAAGAGCTGCTAGGAGTGAAGATTTGTGAGAAATTATAAGCCTAACCCTGAATATCATAGCAAACGTAGATTGAGAAAGAATAAGGATAAATCATGTTATTATGTTGGTGATGATGATTTTGGTATTTCTGATGATGATGATGATGATCCTATGAGTGGATCTGATAATGGATCTTCCTTAGTTAAAGATTGGGTCTTTATTGCTATCAAGGATGATTCTTTGGAATCTATCATTGAAGCTACACATACTGAGGAAAAGGCTTTGGCTGCTAAAACTAAAGAAAAGGATGAATGGGTTATAGGCAATGGATGCTCACATCACATGACTAGTGACAAGAGAAAGTTTCTATCACTATAAGAATTTGATGGAGGATTGGTCAGATTTTGAGATAATAAGGCATGTAGGATCAAAGGCAAAGGAACAATATCATTGGATGGTAAGACAATTACTGATAATGTTATTGTGTTGAAGGCTTAAAGCATAACCTTTGGAGTGTAGGTCAGATGGTGGATAAAGGATTTCATTTGCAATTCAAAGATGGAATGTGCGAGATCATTAATAAATTTGGATTGGAGATTTCCTCCGGAACTCAGACTAAATGTAATGTTTTTCATTTGAACTCTGGTGAAAAGGCTTGCTTGATTGCTCAGATTGATGAAAGTTGGTTATGAAATAAGAGGATGTGTCATGTAAATTTTGATTGCATAGTGACGATTAGTTCAATACCGGTTGTCAAAGATTTGCCTAAAATTGTTAAACCTCATAATCCAGTATGTAGAGAATATCAAATGGGTAAGCAAGTTATAACTTCTTTCAAAAGCATACATGATAAATCTAATGTAGTTCTTGATCTTATTCATATTGATTTGTGTGGACTAGAAAGGACTAAAAGTTTTCAAGGAGATAGATATTTTATGTTACTTATTGATGACTATTCTAGAATGATATGGGTTGCATTTTTGAAAGAAAAATATGAAGCTTTTAAGAAATTCAAGATCTTTAAGGCTATGGTTGAGACTGAGATAGGACTAAAGATAAAATACTTGAGATCAGATCATTGCGGTGAGTTTACATCTGATGAGATCAATAACTTCTATGAAAGGAATGGTATTAGAAGTCAATTTTCTACACCTAGAACCCCTCAATAGAACGGATTGGTGGAAAGAAAGAACTGAACAATATTGGATGTTGCAAGGACTATGATAACTAAAGCTAAATTACCTGATATCTATTAGAGAGAGGTTGTCAATACCGTTGTATACACTTTCAATAGAGTACACATTAAAGGCGATATCAGTAAGACTCCTTATGAATTATGGCTTGGTCATACTCCTACTGTCAAATATTTTAAAAGTTTTGGAAGCAAATGTTACATTAGAAGAGATTATGCATTAGGTAAATTTGATCCTAGAAGTGATGAAGGAATATTTTTGGGTTATTCTACTAAGAGAAAAGCATATAGATGTTATAACAAAAGATTGAATATGATAATGGAAAACATAAATGTCAAGGTGGATGAGCACGACAATAATCAAATCAAAGCTTATGATTATGGACCAGAAGATGAATTTGTCAAACCTAAACCGGTAATGCAAGAATCGGTTCAGAATAGTGAACCGGTGACTCTAGTAACATCAGAAAATTCAACAATGACAGAGGAAGAATAGAATGAGTCAGCAAATCAAGAAAATTCAAAGACTCCCAGGTATGTTAAGCTAAATCATTTTGACGATCAGATCATTAGAGATAAAAGGAAAGGTGTAATGACTACAAGAAGGTTAGCTACTGAAGAGGTATGTTTAATTTTTTAAATTGAAACAGAATATTTTATTGAGGAAAGGATATAAGTTGGATAAAAAGCAATGGAAGAAGAATTAGATCAGATTGAAAAGAATAAGGCATGGGAACTTGTACCTAGACCTAGAGACAAGAACATTATTGGAACTAAATGGGTTTTCAAGAATAAACTAAATGAGGAAGGTAAATTGGTAAGGAACAAGGCTAGATTGGTTTGCAAAGGATATTCTTAGGAAGAAGGTGCTGATTATGGAGAGACTTATGCTCCAGTTGCTATAATTGAAGCAATAAGACTTTTTCTTGCTTATGTTGCACACAAGAACTACAAGGTATATCGGATGGATGTTAAATGTGCATTTTTGAATGGAGATCTTAAAGAAGAAGTTTATATTGAGCAACCTAATGGATTTTCTTTATCGGAAGACAAGGACATGGTTTGCAGGCTAAAGAAAGCTTTACATGGACTAAAATAGGCCCCCAAAGCATGGTATGCTAGACTGGATATGTATCTTTCAAAACTTGGTTTCACTAAAGGTAATGCTGATAGTAACTTGTATTATAAAATTGAGCATGATGACATATTGATTATTGAAGTCCTTGTGGATGATATCATTTATGGAGGAGAAGAAGGTTTGTGCATGAAATTTGCTGATGATATGAACAATGAATATGATGTCTATGATTGGCGAGATGAAATTTTTATTAGGTTTGCAGATTACTCAGAATGATAAAGGTATTTTCATTTGTCAAACTAAGTATGTGAAGTTACTGAAGAAATTTGGACTTGATAATTCTAAACCTGTTAGTACTCCTATGATAACTGGTTGCAAACTATCAAAGGACATCGAATCACCTAAAGTGAATCCAAGAAGATATAAATCAATGATTGGAGGTTTGATGTATCCTACTCACTCTAGACCTGATATGATGAATGTTGTTTGTATTTATTCTATATTTCAGTCAGATCCTAGAGAAACTCATGATATTGTTGTCAAGAGAATATTCAGATATTTGGCAAGTACAACAGACTTTGGGTTGTGCTATCCTAACGATGATGACTTCACATTATGTGCATATACAGATTCTGATTGGGCAGGAGATGTGGATGACCAGAAGAGCACTACTGGGGATGCATTCTTTCTTGGGAAGAAGTTGGTTTCTTGGCTTAGTAAGAAACAATAATGCACTTCATTGTCTACTACTGAAGCAGAATATGTTGCAGCTGCTATCAACTGTACTCAGATTTTATGGATGAAACAAATGTTAAAGGATATAAGGGTGAGTAATGATGAGCCTATTGTTAATCAGTGTGATAATACTACTACTATTGATATGTCAAAGAATCCGGTATTTTATTCAAAATTGAAACACATTTCTATAAGGTATAATTTCTTGAAGGAAAAGGTTGAAACAAAGGAAGTAAGTTTGGTTTGTGTCTACTAAGGACTAGATTGTAGATATTATAACTAAACCATTACCTAAAGACACTTTTGAATATCTCAAAGATCAATTGGGGGTTACTAGCCCTCCGGAAGAGACTTAGAGATGTAGGGATGCATCAATCCGGTGAGCTTATCATACATACTTTTCTGATTCAGGTTCATGAATTTAGTGCTACTACTCAAGGAGAGTAGTCAGTTGTTTGGTTCAGTATTGTTGGTTTTTTATTCATCATTTATTGATTTCAAAGGGGGTGAGTTATCCATGTGAAAAACTATCAGATCTTTTGGGGTGAGGTATTCTTGTTCATCTTTTTGGAGATTGTTAGCATTCCTTCGCACTTGGATGTTTTTCATGTTCACTATTGCCATCAATGCCAAAGGGGGATATTGTTGGCAATAGGATTGATATGGTTAAGTATTTTCATTTATGTCAACACTATATCCCAGTTGGAGACTATTCCGGTTAGATTTATCCCAGTTAGTCCTAGTGTTCATCTTGGCTTTGGTTGTGTTTCTGATCCGGTATGATCAGATCTCTAGAATCGGTTTTGGATGCTTATTATGTTGGTTATATGCTTGCTATATTCTATCGGTTTCATGATTTGGTCATTTCTTTTGGTATCTACTAGCTACCAAATTGCTTTTGGTGTTCCCAGATAGCTTTACCGGTATGCATTATTTGGTGACTTCATCTATGGATTTTGGGTTCGGCTTATGGATTCGGTTTCTATCATGCTTTTGGTGATTCTTGATCATATCTCAAGTGTTTGATGACTTTGCATTGGCTGGCATGCTGATAAGGTGGTCCTATTTGGATCCGATTAAACTTTCATAGAGGGTTCTACCAGCAAGTGAAGAGTGTTGGATTTTGGTCTTGGTAGAATTCCTGGCGTATTTAATTGTTTGGTTATTTAATTTAGGTCCATGCTATGTATTGTAAATCATAATATTGGTCTGGTGATATCATATGATGTAATTTTTGTAATTATGGGTTTATGGGTTTAGGGTTTAGCTGACCTTGTCAATAAGGTTGATGATCTATATTTATAAGTGACTTATTCATGGAATGACTATGGCATAGGATATGTGATGGTTATGGTTGGTTAAGTTTGCATTATCAAAGATTGTTTTATAAGCGAATAAGGTCATATCATTTAGAGAAGGTTTAAGAAAGGTTCTATTACAGAGCAGACATCGGTGCTTAACCAAAACTGTATCAGGCATTTGAAGATGCTACTTTCATAGTTCATTGTATTCTGGATTGTAGTCCGATGATTTTGTAAGTCAATGCGACTTCCCTTTGTGATAAGCAATGTGCTCTAGGTTGTTGGCCTTTTTGCATGTGCAGACCCCATTGTAATCATTCACAATACTACTGCAGAGTATTCATCTGATTGTGGGTAGGGTTTTCCACCGTGGTTTTTCTCTTTCCAGGTTTTCCACATCAAAATATTGGTGTTATGTTTGTTGTGCTTTCATGTTGTATTCTTCATTAATTTGTGCTCCGGTTTAAGGTTTATAATTAAATTAATTTTTGTTATTGTGAGTAAACTGATTCACACCCTCCCCCCCTCTTAGTTTACTCTCGGTATCAGCCCATTCTAACATTATAAACTTTCAAGAAATTGTATTAGTAGGTTTAAATCCAAAATGCTATCCTAAATGGGTTTTTTGGAAGAGGGTATGGACATTCATCATAGCATAGTAGAGGGAACATTTTTGTCATATATTAGAGTAAGACATGCTCTGGTAGGCATGTATGTAAAATGTGGAAGGATACACAAGGCACATGAACCATTTGATAGGATGCCTCAAAGAAATGTGGTCTTATGGAATGCTATGATTGCAAGATATGCACAAAATAGATTTTTTTAAAAGGCTTTACAAACTTTGAAGTAAATGCAATTAGTAGTTATAAATCCAAAGTCCACATCTTTTGCCAACATCTTGCTAACCTGTGCCAAAATGGAAGCTTTAGGAGAGGGTATGGACAGCCATAAAATCATAAAGGAAGGATATTTTTTGTCATATGTTGTAGCTAGTAGGTTTGTATTCAAAGTTGCAACTTTTAAGCAAATGTGATTGGTAGGTTTAATGCCAAATTCCACAACCTTTTCCAACATCCTCAATGTGTAAGACAAAATTAGGAGGTTTGGGATAGGGTAAAAGGAATAAAATATTTCCAAACCAAATTTGGATCCTACAATAGTTGAGAATAACATTAAAAAATATATAATTAAAGCTATGCATACAAGCATATAGCTATAGAAGGGAAAATCTTGTAACAAAACAAGTTACTGGCGAAGTAAGGAGAGCAGTGGGACCTCTAGCTATTACCAAATTCAAGTGTAAGTGTCAGTGACCATCAAGGCCTTGCACCATGCTTGTGTTCTTCCCAATCCATAATGATTGAGGAAACAACCAATCAAGATGCTTGGTCACAATATCTCGATCCATCGCCAGCTCAAAAGCCCCATTCTCTTTACCCTTCCTCTTCTGATGCATTCTCATCACCATGTGCAAATACATGTCCAGATTATGCTAGCAAATGGCATTTCTAAAATGCTTAAGGAAAGGTGAATCACCCGTATCGATTCGTATCGCTACAACATCAATACTTCCAAAGCACACGTAATCATAATGAGGGATTTGTCCAATAAATCTCTTGGTGGATATATTTGCTCCGGCATCAGAGATCACAGAGTTTTTCTTAATGTCCATTTTGCGAGGTGAAATATGGATTGGTATGATGCCAAACTTGCAAAGGCCTCAGAAACAGACACTGCTAGGTCTACTAATCTACCTGGTTGAACATGGGGAGAATGAATAGGTGGCATTTTAAATTCCATCACAATGCAACTGTCATCAAGGTACTCATCTGTAGGTGTCATCGCTTTTAGTTTCACTCTACCCATCATTTTGGTCTTGCCAATTTTGGCTATGGCTGAGCCATCTGTAGTGTGCACTACTCCTAGATTAAGTTTTGTGGGTCTAACATTTCCAAGGGGCCTAGCATCAAACACTCTCATTGAGGTAAGGATCATAAAACAATAGAGGGTGTAGCCTTCTAAAGGCTTCCACGTCCATGTCTCTACTTTTCTCCGCAGAACTATCCAAAGGCCCATCTTCTATCAGTGCCACTCTGTAGCACTTTTGTCTCCTGACATTCTCGTATTCCCTTTGTCTTTCTCACCACTTGTGAGGGTGGTTGATGCAATCTCTTTCTCTAACATCTCTTCCCTCATAAGGGTGTTTGGCCCTTTCTACATTGTTATTGTGAGATAAGAATCCGTTCACTTGGGAAGATGAGGTTTTTCCCCCTTCTCTGTGTCATCTATCATCCTCATCTTCGTTGAGGTGCCTCTTCATCAAGGCCATGCCATCTAAAGAGCTCTCCAAAGCCACAATTAATCCTAGGATCCCTTTACCTACTACCTCACTCCAATTTGCATCCTCCTCATCTCGGGAGGCAAAATCAACCACAGATTCAACTATGGTTTTCGATGGTATACTATCTTTCTCCCGCAATCTTCAGAGTTCCTCTTCTTTAATAATGACTTCTTTTCCAACATCTTTCTGCCAAGAAATTCTAACTGAGGCATCATAGGATTCAACCTTCACCACACGAATGCCAATAGCTTCCCAACCATTAATAGTTTGGCCAATACGTGCCAAAGCTAGCTCAAGAGAGGAGTAAATAAGAATCTTAGCATCCTTCTCTTTAGGTGAAATCTCCTCTTCAACTGAATTCCCCTCTTTAGCTGAATTCTCCTCTTTCGTCTAGCCATCCCACCAATGTACATGATGCTTGAAGTGTAGATAAACATGGAATGTAAAATTACCATATAACTTTTGAATTTTACCTTCTCCTTCTTCCTCCATCTCTTCTCAAGCCAACCCTGGCTCTGATACCAATTGTAAATGTTACAAGATAGGGTTGTCATTGCACCAAAATATTGACCTATCAATGCCTGATACAACCACTAGACTTATAGAATCCATAGGAGGCTATTAAACCATGTTGTGAATCCCCACGAGGGACGCTGGCCCACTACCAACAACCCCCCTCCCAGCATTACTCATCGTGGCCTGCGTGATTCGAACCTATGACCAAGTTCTGATACCACTTGTTACAAGCTAGGGTTGCAATTGCACCAAAAGATCAACCTTTCAATGCACGATACAACCACAGGAGGCTAGTAAACCATGTCATGAATCCCCGCGAGGGACGTTGACCCACTGCCAACAATAAATGATTGAAAGAACGAAAAAATTTAAATGTGCAAATAAAACAGAACAAAAAAATTAAGAAATAAATACAGATTTATCGTGGTTCGACAATTTGCCTACATCCACACTTGAAGTAGAGTAATTCCTTTATTATAATCATAGTTTTGAATATACATACACAATAGCTTATTAAGCTTCAAAAACACATCTAAAACAATAACCATTCAACTCTTTTAAAGAGTTTCCAAATGAGAAATGAGCAATCATCAATTGGCAGGAAAGGAAGAAGTTCGTTGGGCTTCACACACCCAACAATCTCCCCTTATAGGATATGTCTGAAGGATTTGATTTTGTGTGCAATAAAGAGCTAGAGCCTGAAAAGTTTTCTGATGTTTCACTAGTAGGAGTTGTAAGGAGTCAAACCAAACATTTTGACCCAATATCACTTTCAAGCTTGATGTTTCTAGACACGATAATTGTAAGATGTTTTCTGATGTGAGAACACTGACATCCAGTGGGCAATGCCCACAATTTATAGCCTATTGGCTAATTAATGTTAAATTAAATGTTTTAGATAATAAAATATTATTCATTAGAATGTTGGAGAAATGAATTACAATTGGATTACAATTGGAATTCATTAAGATGTTTTAGTAACAAAAACGACTAATAATCAGTAAAGAAAATTAACAGATGAGTTGTATCAGAATATCCACAATATAAATGGTTAGGCACTTTATGCATCACATATTATTTTCACATTACTTAGAAAAAGAAATCTAACATTTTCACATGAAAAGAACAATCTCTCTCTATGGTGAACGGATTGGTTTGAAAAAATTAATACTTAAACAATTTTCTTACTAAACAACTAACTAATTTAATTTGTCACAAATGTTTCAATAAAATAGATTTTCCTACCGAAAGTAGTTTGTTTACAATTGAAGTAACATTTATCCAAGCAAATAGGTAAAGAACACTAGATGATGATTTATTAAACAAAAAGATTTTCCCCTTAACAAATTGCTAATATCATCCCCAAGATTTTTTAATGCTTACATCCCTCAGCTTCCCAGTTTTTACGATGTGAATATATATAAAGAATTACTCTTCCAAATTTCTATAATTTTTTTTTTTTCAATAAAAGTGGATTATTCCACTAAATGTTTTTATTAATATTTTTTATTTTTTACACAGGATTCAAAGAGCATACCGGAGGAAAGAACCCTGGGAAGAAAACCTCTGGTCATAGCTCATAAAATAAACCTATAGTATCTGACAAATTATTTTATGCACCCCGCCCAAAACCACATACAAAATGCTGTCACAACACATATAATATCAGTTTTGCCTAAAGCCCATATGACAATTTGCCAAAAAAATCCATCGAATAATTTCAAATGTAGACTCCACAACTGCTACCAATGGAAGAAGACAAAATTTTCCAAATCCCTGTGCCAAATCCCATGAGCCAAAAACCTTCCTGCCAAAAAAGAAAGTATCAAAAAGCCTTTGGAAAAACACTATTGTATCAAATACCATGAGCTCGAACTCACCTCTAGACAACGAACATGAATACTTGAAATGAAAGGGGAAAGCAAGAATAATTATCATCATAAAATTTTACATCAACTTTGTAGATGTATAAAAATGACCACATTCCTTAATGAATATTTTATGTTCATTTCTCTATTTAATTAAATCCAATTTAATTAAATTATCCACATTCTTCTATTTTATTAAGTAAATTACTCAATTTATTTAAATAAAATTCACCATACCATTTAATGAATAAATCATTTTATTCAATTAAATCCCCCTAGCCACTTTTAATTAAATTCAAATTTAATTAAATAGTTATCTTAAATTGAATAAATCAAATTTATTTAATTACAACCAAATTGAATGAAAATCAATTAATTCAATTAAATCCTATTATCCCCCATCCACTTGCAAAATCCCAAACCCCTTCATAATCCCTTCTAGAATTTTCTAATCGCTTCTAATTAACCTAACCCCCCTCTAAACTTTGTCACATCCCTAAACAAAGGGAGGTCACTTCTCAAATGGCCCAAAGTCTTGGATAACCATTAAAGGTTTTCAACCTTCAACCACCAAAACCCTTAAAGTCTTTGAAAACCATTGAAGGCTTCCAACCTTCAACCACTTAATCCACAAAGTCTCCAATAACCATTAATGGTTAATTCAAACTCTCCCACATGGTTAAAACATTTGTTTTGACTCAACCTCTACCCAACCCAAAGGTCTCATCAAGCCATTAATGCTTTGACCATGATTATCTCTTAATCATTTGCACAAAGGTTTATTCTTGGATTAAATCTTAATCCAGTGGGTAAACCTAACTTAGACTTGACCCTTAGCCTTTAGATAACCATGAGGTCTTCTCAGGCCTTTAATGCCTCCAACCTCTTCTTTCAACCCAATCCTATGTTGACATTTGTCACCATTTCATTGGTGCCAATTGTGCACATGGATCCCCAACTTTCAAACTTGGCCCTTGATTAAACCTTTCAATCTTGACCATCCATTGCCCTGTTTATGCTATAAATAGAGCTCTCATTCCTCCATTTTTAACAATCATCTTTCAAATTTGAAGCATCACACTTATGCTCAAATTCTTTCAAGCTTCCATTTTATATATGCTCATCATTTAGCCTCTTTTAGATCATAAATTAGACTAATATGCATGCTTAGATTACTTTATTTATCATTTTAGCTCAATCATAGACTAAATATAGTATGCTAGGATAGTATTCATACTAATCTTGTCATCTTATCATTTAGATTATTGCATTTTAGAATCATATCTAGCTTAACATCCATCTCATACTAAAATCAATCAAAAGCATCTCTCGTTCTCATATTTGCCATCCCTAAACCATTTTGCTCAGTAATCTGAGAGCAAAAACGTTGGTTTGAGGGACATTGTGAGATAGAGAACCATGGGACCCTCCATGGGAAGCTGAGTAACACATCGTTACTCCATAGCTTGCATCAAGAAGTCCTATGTGTGTGTGTGGACTAGTATTTTAACTAAATTTTCATATATTAAGTTTTATAAGCCCACTTTTCCCACATACATTTCTGGCGCCCACCGTGGGGCCCGACCCCAAATAACAAATTGGTTTTTCAAATTGATCACTTTTGCAGGTCCACGAGAAATAGGAATCAGCGCGTTGAAAACATATATTAGCGCATCCGCCCAACAGTTTAGTGCTTCTAGCCTACTATTTAGCGCGTGGGCTCTTTGTTTTAGCACGTAAAGACCTTTATTTAGCGCGTGATTTGTATTAACAATTTTTCTTGTAGGTATCAACGTGGGCAAAACACATAGTAGCACATCGACTTAACAGAATAGCGCATACGATCCACAGTTCAGTGCTTATAGCCCATCATCCAATGCGTGCGGTTCAAACATTAGCACATCCAATTCAAAAATTTTTCGCAAGACTCAGCAAAACTATAGAACAACGCTTCTAACTTGCAAAATAGCGCATTCATTGAACAGTGTAGTGCAGGGGAAAATAGTTGTAGTGCATCCTGTCTCTATTGTAGCGCTTAAAAGCCTTTCTGTAGCGCATAACAGACAGAGAAAAATTTTAAAATTGTAACCAAAAAAAAAGAAATTTTAGACTTGTGGAAGTCCACCAAATCAGCTAACAAATTTCTTTGGTTTGCTTGCAGGCTGCTAACCATATTTGTTGCAGAAAGGAGCGTGATGCTAGCATTTTTAGATAGTTAAAATTTTCTCTAACTTAGTTAAGTTAGTCTAAAATTTTAAAGCATCTTTTAGTCTTAAAATTGAACTCACTTGTTTCTTTTGGGCTATAAAATGAACTACTATCCAACATCTTCTTATATTTTTAGGAGAAAAACACTTCATTTTAGAAGCTCTAAAAGGAACCAACAAATTTTTATTTTGACAAAAGTTTTAAAAAGAACCTCACCATCCTTTGGTGCATAAAAGAATTCACTTCAAATTTCTATCAAGTAAAAGAATCACACAAGTCCAGAGTCAATTATAACTAAAGAGGGAAGATCTTCCCCTTTTAACGATTTCTTTTGTTGACCAAAACATCGAAAATTTTGCTTTGTTGATGAAATTCCTTTCATAGATCAGCAAATCATTGCTTTGACAGGA
The DNA here is from genome assembly GCF_030272615.1 of Cryptomeria japonica. Taxonomy (NCBI): domain Eukaryota; kingdom Viridiplantae; phylum Streptophyta; class Pinopsida; order Cupressales; family Cupressaceae; genus Cryptomeria; species Cryptomeria japonica. The sequence goes on from NC_081405.1 coordinate 256,389,815, forward strand.
TAAAAATGAACACCATGTTTTTGTGGAGCAACATCTCTGCATACATTTTAGCAAATCACTGATTTGAAAGGATAAAATAAAACCTCATTGATTGCTTTGTCTCGAAAGTGGAAGATATATGCTCTCCCCTTAACTAGGTGATCAAAAATCCAGACCACTCTTACCGCTTTCAGTTATTTCAAAGCATTTAAATCCTTTAGCAGGCCTGCCTTCCTGAGGAGTTGCAATCAACTCTTAAAGCCGTTTATGGCCGGTGTGAAGGGACCGACCTAAGTGGGGAACGACTTTGACGCCAAAAATTCCAACCCACTATAATCAAATGTGGAAAGTGACGAAAGTCCTTTTCAACGGTTGCACGCAGTGATTAGCCTTCCCCCAGTATCCTCAAGATACGTAAAGCCTTTGTTCTAAAGGTTGGGAAGCCTCCTGAGGGAGTTTATCACTGACGGTCGAACGGGAAGCCTGATTACGAACCATAGAATTAGAGACTTTGAGCCGAGTCAGTAACCAAACATTTGTAACATCATAGTGCAAGGGTGGGGAAGAATCCACCCCCAAGATTACTCACCATATATCTCCCAAGATAACTACTCAATTGTGAAGCAATTCACTTTGGGTTAACTTCTAGCAAAAGACAAAAAAACAGGCGCCCTCTAGGAGGTGACATGGCTATCTGACGGAGTATCGAGACTAGTGGGCTATGATGTTACTTATGACCTTTGAATAAAGAGTCTTTCTGAAGTGTCTTATGTGTATCCAAACCTGTTAAAACATTGCGGATTTGAACACATCCTTGCAAGAACATACACTTTCTGTCAGATTAGGCAAAATTATTGTACTTTGTATGCTGTGCTTACATTTGTTATTTCAGAAAATCATCCATCACACTTGAAAATTTTCTCAACAAAATTCAAAATTCTCACAAAAATCACCAAAAAAGAAAAATCAGGGCAGTCTAGCGCATAAAAGCAACATCTTAGTGCGTGGAACACTTCTATTAGCGCATCCAAACCACAAATTAGTGCATGCAGTCAAAACAGTAGCGTTTCACCCTCAGGCAAAATAATATACAATACTTTAGCGCATCCGAAAAATAGTCTAGCGCGTAGCAGCAACAGCCTAGCGTGTAGATGCCCACAATTAACGCATAAAACAAAACAGTTAGCGCGTATCAAGCCTAGTGTAGCACGTAAATTTTTTGAATAAAATTCAAAACATTTTCCATAGTCTTTGTTTAGTGCGTGGCAGCTACATTCTAGCGCGTGCAATGGATATATTAGCGCATTCACCAAAACAGTTAGCGCGTAGCTGGCCCAGCATAGCGCGTAGCTTTTTCAAATAAAGTTAATAGCAATTTCAAACAGCCTAAATTTTAGCGCGTGAAAGAAACAGCTTAGCGCTTTGAAGCCTAATTTCAGCGCACAAAGCTGGACAGTTAGCGCCTATAAAGCCCAGTATAGCGCGTATATTTTTCACCAATTAAACAAAAATTTTCCAAAAATCTAAACTTTAGCATGCATCTAGGGGCAGATTAGTGTGTGTGCTCATTCCTTTAGCGCATTAGTAAATTCAGTAGCGCATGTAAACTCTGTTTTAGCGCGTGATCCAAGGCCGAAAAATAGAGAGATAAAACTGAAAATTTTGTGAAAATTTCAAAAACATTTTATCAAATCAGAGTGACAAAAACAAACTACTAAAAAAAAACTTTTCTCAAGCTAAATTTGTGTCAAACAAAGTTGTCAGAATCTGAAATGAATCGCACAATAGAGGACGTCTCTCTTATCATAATCCGGAAAATTTTCATCATCAGTATCAATCAAATCCTTTAACATCTTATGGATTTTTATCTCCAAAACACTTGTCTAAAATTTTTTCAAATTGTCAAATCCAGTTTCCAGATCGGGAAACTTTTTATCCATATCATTTGACACGCTTTATCATGAAGGGGCATCTAAACCTTCATTCTGATAAAGTAAGATTTGAAATTTTCAAAACAAGAATCAACTGAATCCAAACAAATCAAAGGAAATCATTGATCACTCATGCATGACTAATCCCCTTATTATGAGAAGAAAGAACCTCTATCGTAACATCACGTTGAAGAAACAGCAACCTAGTTTTTCCAAATTCATCAAGAGAAATAAATTTTTATACATCAATCGTTAACTCTTCAAATCTCATCGGGTATTTCTTCATCACGTCAAACGTTATATCCAAAACAAATCTAGCGAATTTGACAAAAAACCCCTAAAAACAAGAGCATACTGTCAAAAGTCTGCTTTTAATCAAAAGATAAACCACGGAGGAAGGATCACTCTAGCCTTCCTGCCCGACAAGTGCATCACATATAACACATCTTGACCAGAACCACCAACGCCCGAGAAACACATCGAAGAGGACTTTGTTCCTTTCATCACTGAAAGTTTCTATTAAAATGCCTGTCACTCAATCTCAAAGAAACAAACAAAATGAGACACCTGCAGAATCAAGTATGAATCGCAGATTATCAAATCCTTTTGAAGTTCCATCATTAGAAGAGCCTGAAATTACTGACGCAATTCTGTAGGAATGTCAAGAAAATCCTTGATTCCAAAAACTCATCGAAAAACTCATGGAAAATGACAAAGAAAAATATCTACTCATGCTTACGAGTAAAGGCGTAAAACTTCCTGAAGATTTTGATGCAAACGTTTTTCAAACCGAGTCTCAACAATATACATATCAAGAACGACAAAGAGAAGAAGAAACTCGCATACCTGAGCAACATATTCCAGAACAACATATACCAGAAATGCGAATACCTGAACTTGAAACTCCTGAACAACACATGCCATTTACTACACCTTTTCAATTAAGAACAACTACAAGAGAAGAACTCTTTCCTCGGCAAGATAATGCGCCCTTGGTTGCTCTTACTCAACAAATGCAAATGTTGCAAAGACAAATACAAGATATGCAACAAGGGACAACAGTGCGGTACTCTATAAATGAAATCTGTCCTTATCCATTTGACAGAAGATTAAACATGGTACCTTTTCTTCCAAACTCAGACGTTCCCAAATTTGATAAATATGATGGAAAAAGTGATCCTCGGGATCATGTTCGCAAATTTTGCACCATGAGTCTTGAATTTGCTCATGATGACACTTATCTGATGAGGTTGTTCCCAAAAAACTTGGGAGGACAAACAATGGAATGGTTATCCAAGATTACACCACCTGTTAGATCATTTGACGAATTGGTTAACAAGTTCATCACCCACTATTCTTACAACATCCAACATGCCATAACCATGCTAGATGTTTGCAACACCAAACAAAAGAATAATGAAACATTCATGTTATTCCTTCAGCGTTGGCGACGCATGGTATCAAGATATCCTCGAGATATTCCTGAAAAAGAAAAAATGGAAATTTTCATTGATAACTTAAATGGTGAAATGAGTTACAGACTCAAACTTCAATGCATACCATCTTTTTCCAAATTGATTGAAAATGGGTGTCAAAAAGGGAACACTCAAGTTCTACAAGGAAGGAATGAACTCATCAAACTACAATAACCAAAACAACACCAATCTTGACAAATCTCGATTTTGGACGCGAAACAAAAACGAAGGCAACAATGAACCATATGATCCCAAATCTAAACAACCAGTGCTTGCCTTATCAGGAAATACTCAAAATACGAAAAATCCTAAAAATGCCACTCCCAGTGCTAACACATATGCACCAAACAATGCTCAAGGACAACTCAACACCAACAATGCCAATGATAATCAAAACAAAAACCTGAATCCAGGACCTAACAACAATTCACGCAGCAACACGAACAATTTCCAAAAGCGTATCTTCACACCACTAGGCCAATCATTAGAATCCGCATTCAGGGAACTGTTGGCAAACAAGATTCTTTCTTTGCCTCCAATCAACAATTATGAACCCCCAATCAAACCACCTTGGTGGAATGATTCACACTATTGTGATTTCCATCGCAACAAGGGTCATAGAACAAATGAGTGCATGAGATTGAAACACATAATCCAGGACATGATTGATCGAGGTGACTTAACGGTGGATGGTCTCAAAACAAATAATGATCATGAAGCCTTCAAAAATCCTCTCCCAAATTATAACAAAGATGGAGTGTCAACTTCAAATGATACACACGGAGCTCGTATTAATCACATCTACAACAACACAATCAACCACATATCAGCTGAAGACCATCAAGTCAATGTCATAACCATTCGAGATAGGCATGATCATGAATCTGTCAATGTGACAACCCAGACTCAGAAATATGTCTTGAAGGGACATACTGCATCTCCAACTGCCACACCAAAGATCCAATATGACTTGGTTAACCAACTACGCAAGACTCCAACTCAGATATCTATCTTGGAATTATTGAAACTATCTCCAAAACACAAAGACATATTGGAGCAAGCGCTATTGGAAACAAATGTACCTCAAAATCTGGATACACACAGATTTCAAGCCATGGTCGCCCATATGATAGAATCTCATAACCTCACCTTCTCAGAGCATGATAATACTTCATTGAGTCACCCGCATAATACTCCTCTACATATTGAAGTCATTGTTTGCAAACACGGAGTAAAAAGAGTTTAATAGATGGAGGAGCTGGACTTAATATATGTACTTTAAAGCTTATCCGTGCACTAGGCTTCTCAGAAGAATCTATTGATCCTTGTAAAAAGATTATCATAAAAGCATATGATGATGAGGAAAGGTCCTCTAAAGGAACAGTGATATTACCTATTCAAGTAGGACCAGTACAAAAGGATACTATATGTCAGGTCTTAGATATTGATCTCACCTACAATATCTTATTAGGACAACCCTGGATACATGAAATGCAAGCAGTACTTTCTACATATCACCAGTGTGTCAATTTTCCTTATGATGGACAGGAAATCTCCATATCAACTGATCACAATCCATTTCAACATTGCAATGCAATGGGGGCAGCCCAAGACAGTTTGGTTCCTTATAACAGAGAAAAGCAGCGGTCTTCAACACCCGATCCACCAACAGCAAAATCCAACTTCTTATGGGGAGACTTCAAACAGAAAATGCAACTCAAAGACCAAGGCATGGGCGAATATTCTATGGAGCCTTTATGTTTGACCAGATTGCCAACATCACCTAGATCGCATGGTTTACCTACTATATCAACACATCTGGCAACTCAGCCCATCACTAAATTTGATGGTACCTTCATCCAATTAGGTACACTAGCACATGAATCAGAGATAAGGACGTTCTTAGCTGGCTATACAAAGATGAAGAAGAAGCTAATAAAGCAGCCACTCCGGACATTGTTCTACCAACGCACCTGTATGGAAAAGGCTATTTGATCATGAAACAAATGGGATATGGTGGTAAAGGACCTATTGGGAAACGCAAGGAAGGAGTCACTAAACCTATAGATCTTCCTTCACAACCTAGTAGAAATAAAGCAGGATTAGGTTCTAAATTCACCTTCCTATTGAAACGGCCGCCACACACAAATGCAAAACCTCAATGGAAGGAAAAGAAGAAGTACAAGGAAGAATCCTGGCAGGAAGCACTCTTTGAATCAGCAGAAACAATCCGCAAAGCACGAGAATGTCAAGATCAGAAGTTGCATCAGGGAAAGCTTTTAAAACATAAGAAGGCTATATCTGCAGCAGTGGCTCATATTCATAAACCAATGGCTCCAGAACAAATCATGTCATCATAAGAAACCGTCATTCCTCCCCGAGGAAGCACAATCTATGAACAAATCCAAATCGTGGAAGATGGATCAGATACAGAATCAACACAAAATATCAAAAAAGTATCCATCATCAAAGATTTGTTTTCACCATACAACATACCTGTTTGTAGCACAGATAGAATTTGGGATGATGCCTATGAGACAGATTCCAATGAATATGAATGGGGTACCTGCTCCGATGCTACTACAAATATCCCAGATGATACTGAGTTCATATCCATTTCTCAACAAGAACACAATGCAGAAGATAGACCTCTTGAATTTGGACCACAACATATCTATGACGTTCAGGAAAGCGAACAGAAATATTACGAACAAGTCTATGTAGAAGATGATACCATCGAAGACCTCGATGAAACCCTAGACTTCTTTAAAACCAAGACCCATCATGATGATAACTCTATCCTAACACTTACAGTAGCCGAACTTGACCCACCCAACGATTCCTTACTGCTTGTTTTCCCTGATCTCATCGACTGGAATGAACCTGAGATCCATGATATACCAATTTTCCCAGATGATGAATCTATTATCCACTACCTATGTACCGTAAATCCCGAAACAGGCTCTACCAGTGAACAAAATGATGATGTCTATAAATCAGGGAGTGCCGAGTCTCTCAGTCACAAAAATGAATCAAATAAAGAATCTGATGCTGAAAACCAGTTAATGGCAGCTATAGATCCCAAAAAAGTAAAAATAAAGGATGCATCTGAGTGTGAAAACCTTTTTAAGGCACCTAACAATGGGAGACTTGACACTCTTCCTGAACATTTTCATGAGCGATCACCCATATTGATTGAGCCCACTCAATCAATCAACATTGGTACCACAGAAACAGCCAGAAACATTCACCTTGCAGAATCTCTGACAGAGGAGGAAAGATCGGCATTCATCATCTTCTTTAAAGGATAGCAAATTAACTTTGCCTGGTCATATGCTGATATGCCTGGAGTGGATCCACACTTAATCATGCATCACTTATCCATCTCTACAGGAGTCAAACCAGTCAAGCAAAAGCTACGAAAGATGAATCCACAGGTAGCACTCATGGTCAAAACTGAATTAAAGAAACTCTTAGACGTCGGATTCATCTGACCTATTGACTATGCAGAATGGATTTATAACATTGTTCCAGTCTCAAAACCAGATGGTAGTATCAGAATATGCACTGACTTCAGGGATGTCAACAAAGCTTTCCCAAAGGATGACTTTCCTCTGCCAAGTATTGATATAATTGTAGATCTCACAGCATGCCATGCAATGCTCTCATTAATGGATGGTTTCTCAGGCTATAATCAAATCAAAATAGCTCCTGAAGATCAAGACAAAACAACATTCACCTATCCTTGGGGAACGTACTGTTGGAATGTTATGCCTTTTGGCTTAAAGAATGCAGGCGCAACTTATCAAAGAGTAATGACAACCATATTCCATGATATGATGTACACATTTATGGAAGACTATGTGGATGATTTACTAGCAAAATCTTTCACCAGAGCTGAACATCTCAGCATCTTAACAAAGATCTTTGATCGGTTGCAGAAATTCCAAGTCCGACTCAACCCTAAGAAGTGTGTCTTCGGGGTTACATCAAGCAAGTTACTGGGTTACATAGTCTCAACTAAAGGTATTGAAGTTGATCCAGCAAAGGTACAAGCCATCATGGACATGCCACCACCAAAGAATATCAGTCAACTTAGATCTCTACAAGGACGACTTCAATCCATCAGGCGATTCATCGCTCAACTAGCAGATAAAAGTCTGCCCTTTAACCACTTGCTACACAAAAATATACCGTTCAGATGGGAGACTAAATGTGCAGAATCTTTTTACCAAATTAAATAGTACCTGATGAATCCACTGGTTCTAGTACCACCAATTGCAGGAAAGCCTCTTATACTATATATCTCAACAATAGATATTTCACTGGGGGCACTATTGGCACAAGAAGATCAACAAGATAAAGGAACGCGCCATATATTACATCAGTAGAACATTGAATGGCTATGAGCTCAACTATACATTCATTGAAAAGGCTTGCCTAACAGTGGTTTTTGCATCTCAGAAGTTCCGACATTATATGCTAGCACACACCATAAAGCTAGTAGCAAAAATTGATCCTCTCAAGTATCTACTCAGTAAGGCAGCTCTCATGGGCCGATTGGCTAAATGGGTCATGATTCTCAATGAATTTGACATCCACTACACAGAAAGACGAGCCATCAAAGGACAAGCAATTGCAGATCAGCTGGCTAAAGCACCGCTACCAGGAAAACAAACCATGGACATTGAATTTCCAAACAGGGATGTTTTTGCTCTTTCCTCCAAATAATGGACCCTATACTTTGATGGATCCTATACACAACATGGTTCAGGGGCTGGCATTCTATTCATCACTCCTGAAGGATACACTATGCCAAGATCATACAGGCTTATGTTTCCATGTACAAATAATGTGGCTGAATATGAAGCATTGGTCATAGGCATCAAAATGGCTGTCGAATGGAAAATCACAGAGTTAAAAGTCTATGGGGACTCACAACTGGTCATCAATCAAATCAACAACCACTATCAGACAAAGGATGACAAGTTACTACCCTACAAACGGATGGTGGATGACTTCAAACAGTATTTTGTGCATATCACCTTTGAACAAATACCAAGGTTGAACAACAAAGCAGCCGATGCAATGGCTACGATCACTTCATTACTACAAATTCCAAAACAACAGAGTCGTTATGAGTTCCTGGTAGAGCAACTGTTCTCTCCCGCCTATGACCACTCCGAATCCCAGGTTATATATGCCTTGACCGGTTCAGATTCTCCGTTATATGGACCAATATACGACTACCTCAAGCATAATATCTTACCCATTGACCAATCTCGTAACCAAAAATGTAATTTTATCTGACAAGCTACCCGTTACACCCTTACCGCTGATACCTTATATCGTCGAGGTCTAGATGATACTCTTCTTCGTTTTCTTGATCGTAATGATTCCAATTCGGCTTTACACGAGCTTCATGAAGGTATTTGTGGCACACATTCCAGTGGCACTACTCTTGCTAAAAAGCTTCTATGAATGGGATACTACTGGCCTACAATGGAGAAAGACTCATATCATTTTGCCAAGAAATGTCCTAAATGCCAAATCCATGGCAACCTGATACACGCACCAGCACAGGAACTGCAGCCATTTACAACATCCTGACCCTTTTGTCAGTGGAGACTGGATCTAGTTGGCAAAATACATCCTTCATCTTCAAATGGACACAAGTTCATTATAACTGTGACAAAATACTTTACCAAATGGATAGAAGCAGTTCCCATGACCACAGTGACCGAGAAACAAATTGCCTCTTTTATCCTAAATTATCTGATTTGCAGATATGGTATTCCAAGTTCAATCGTCACAGATAATGGATGACCTTTCAAAAACCAAGATGTACAGGAACTATGTGAAAGATTCAAAATCCAACATTGGTTTTCTACACTATACTACCCACAGGGGAATGGTCAAGCAGAAGCATCTAATAAGACAATCCTAAAATCCTCAAGAAAATAGTGAATGATGCAAGCAAAGATTGGCACGTACAACTCAATCCAGCACTTTGGGCATACAGGACCAGCATCCGCACACCTACAGGAGCAACACCATATTCATTGGTATATGGGTTAGAGGCTATTTTACCCTTGGAGGTAGAAATTCCATCTCTTAGAGTCTTTTTGAAAGGTTTAATCCCCGATGAAGAGTATCGAGTTAACCGACTGCAAGAACTGGAACTATTAGATGAAAGACGCCAACATGCTTATACTCATCTCAAAGCATATCAGCAACGCATGTGCAAGAGCTACAATCATAAGGTCATTCCTCGCAACTTCAAGGTTGGTGATCTAGTCCTCAAAGAAAATCCAAGAAATCAGCAAGATCGAGAAAAGAAAGGGAAATTTGAACCTAACTGGTTGGGTCCCTATGTCATCATATCAGTCTATGGATCAGGTGCCTATCAGCTAACAAATTTTGAAGGAGATGTGCTCGATGATCCAACTAACAGCATTCATCTGAAGAAGTACTATACTTAAGGTAGCCTAGTGCACGGAAAAAGCCAAAAACAAACAAAAAAATCAAAAAATCTAGAAAAAGCAAAAATACAAAGTACAATAAAAACAAATGTTGACAACCTGGTAAACAGGCACCCTTGTAAAAGAATGGCTCCTTTATCTATATCCATGCCATTTTATCCATCAAAACACTATCGGCCATCGCCCGACACTTAGCATATATCCATTCAGGACATACTTAGCATAGTCACTATCCTGAGTTATCCATCTGTATCTATTCTCTTATCGCATTCCACCATGGCTTGGAAATCATTGTACATAATCATATCCAGAGGTACACTCAGCTAGGGGCATTAAACTGTTCAAACACTTGCAAACATTCAAGACATTCCAACTATTGCAAAACTCAGATACATGACATCCAACAAACATAACTACGCTTCATCACAACAACCAAAACAAAAACAATACACAAGAATCTTAAGGATGGATGATTTTTTGAAGTACTAAATGTTGCATTATCACATAAAAGTCTTGATTATTTTGCATTTTGAACTTTTTAATTGTTGGAATCTTCTCCTTCTCTCATAAAAAGCTTCAAAGCTAGAGATCATGAGGAACTTCCACTATTTTTTTAGTCTTCTGTCTGGGAGGCGATCCCTTGTACTGTGTGAATATTTGCCTCGAGACATGATACATTACATATCACTGAAGGCCTGATTCCATTTCACGTATATAAATGATCTACTCTTATCTGTTTACGCAATACGCACTCAGGTCGTCCTGGTTCAATTATACCTTGACGCTTGTGCTATCTTGCAAAATCAAAAATCATGTAAATTTTACTCAGGTCATTATGGTTCAATTATACCATTATGCTTGTATAAATTTTCAACATATCCAAAAATCAATAAATGTTCCATGATGATATTTACAAAGAAAGCAAACAAATGGTTATATCGGATGGCAAATACAGAATGAGAGATGCTCCAAAAATAATTAGTTGCACATCATTTTATAATTAGTTGCACATCATTTAACAATTAGTTGCATATCATTTTACAATTAGTTGCATATCATTTTATATCATTCATTACATATCATTTTTGCATCATTATTACATCATTTTACATCATATCATATTACAATTAGTTTCATATTAAATCATACATCTCATTTTCAAGATACATCTCACAGCATATAAAAGCATACATCCTGCATCATACATTACATCATCTATGTAAACATTACATCATCATATGAAAAGGAAGTAGCACACATAAAAATGCATTCATATACACATCACATGATCAAAATTGATGCCACCCATATATATATATATATATATATATATATATATATCTCAAAAATGGTCCAAATGTACATAATATGTCAAAACTATGTCCAGTACAAAGAATACAATGCTCAAAAATACAACAGAGACCATGTTTCTCAAGTATGACTATCTCTGGATGGAGATGGTCTCGCTCCAGATGCACCCGCCCCTGGATCTCCAGGAGGGTCCTGTCTCACTCCAGATACACTCGCCCCTAGATCTCCAGGAGGGTCCTGTCTCGCCGGCCCCATCACACCTCGGCTCTTAGATCATGTCCCAGCAGTTCGAGATCGACTCGATCTCGATTGTGCAAAGCTCTCTACCCGCCAATCTCTGGGTACTGCAGCCTCATAATGCCGCCTATAATACTCAGCCTTCTGCACTCTCCGTGTCAGCTCTCTAAGGGTGTCTCTCAATGGACCACCCGTCGCTGCTCTCTGCACAATTGCCAACGCCTCCTCCGCTCGACCCCGCCGCTCTATCTCAGTATCTCTCTCAGCGGTCAACTGCGAGATCTGTCACTGATATGTCAAAATCTGTGCCTATAGCTGTTGAACTGTAATCTGCAGGGTCCGGATCTGTGCATCCTCTACATGACCTGGCACTCGAACCCGCAGCGGTACCTGTGCTGGAACCACCCCTCCCACTCGGCTTGTCCTAGGTACTGGAGGTGGGAGTATATCTACCCTCCTCCTCTGTGCTAGTCTAACCACCTCCTCCTCACCCCCCACTATAGCTAGCACCTCCATCACTCTCCCCTCTCTCCCGGCTCCGATAGCCAATCCTCCTCTCCCTCTCTCAATCCTCCCCTGCCGTATAGCTCTCTCCACACCTCTACCACCCCGCCTCCCTCTGGCTCCTCTACCTCCTCCATCATCTCCATCATCTCCAACCTCCTCGCCATCCGAATCAAATGCTGGCCTCATCTCCTCTAGATCTGAGATCCTCGCCACTACCCGCGCAGCAAACAAACGGGCGAACTCGTCTGTCATCCCTACATCCTGTATCTCTAGGGCATAATCTCAGATCTGTCCCGCCAACCCTGTAAATTCCTCTATGGATACGGCACTATCAATGGTCAGCCCCCAATCAGCCACATCCTACTGCCGCCATGCATATAAACATGCTCCCTGAGGAATCCCCTGCTGGCGCCCAAACTACCGCAAAACTCGGGTCACCAAAAACCGCTCAATGACGAACGGGGTCCTCCCAATCAGATACCTCGTCATAAAAACAAAAGGTATCTCTATCCCATCCTCTTCCCATACCTCACAACTTGTATACGGCCTCCAGGTGACTGTATCTATATCATCAAACACCCTCCTCCAATGCTCTAGTTTGCCCAGCTTACGCTGGACAACTAGGCCTCTATATCCGTAGGCATATGCAGCACCTACGGGCCTGTCTCTATCTACTAGTGGCCTCGCTACTGGAATATGCTCCCAGCACCATACCTGTAATAAGGTCACACCCACTGATAAGCTACCATAACCGAGGTATACTACCTCATGAAGGCTCCTGTAATGATGGGCCAGCATCGCTGACCCCCATGAAAATTTTCAGCCCTGTGTAACCATCTGCTCCAGAACTAGCCCCCATCCCACTAAAAATCCCTTTGACCTACGATCAAGACAAAGGAATCCCCCAATGAATCCTGCTAATACAGATGGCAGTGGTGCATAATCCAAATCCAAAAACTCCTGCCAGGGAATCTCATATCCACAGACAGTCTCATCATGAAATATGCGGCGCAGTGCCTCTGTGCCGCCCTCCTCTGACTGCTCATAGGGTAGCAGTGCCCCTACCACAAGAATGCACAAAATCCGGTAGCAATCCTCCAGTGTCACTGTCATCTCTCCAGTGGCAAAATGAAAGGTGTTCGTGTTGCTATGCCACCTCTCTGCTAATGCTGTCAAAAGTCCCCGGTTCACAGTGAACCGAGGCATATCCAAAAGAGAGGTCAATCCACATCTCTCTATGATGTCCAAATCTGCCTGTGACAGATGTGGTATCAACGTCCATGGTTTCGGGAATCTCTCCCTCGACTGCACAATACCCAATCGCTCCTGTCAACAAACCGAACATATCCAATATCAGTTTCCACATCAACACAAAGATATCAAAATCAAACTTACATCAACAACATGAAACAATTTGCTCATCTACAATCAAAGTTCTCAATCCTATCATTTCATATCAACTTGTAAAACAACTCAAGTTTTCAAAAACCATATCAAAACTTGTAAAACAACTCAAGTACCAAAATCACATAAACTTGTAAAACAACTCAAGTTTCCCACCCATATCAGCTTGAAAAACAACTCAAGTTTCCAACCCATATCGGCTTGTAAAACAACTCAGGCTTTCCCACACATTGAACTTGAAACAGACCACGCAAATGCATCCAGACGTATAAAAATGACCACATTCCTAAATGAATATTTTATGTTCATTTCTCTATTTAATTAAATCCAATTTAATTAAATTATCCACATTCTTCTATTTTATTAAGTAAATTACTCGATTTATTTAAATAAAATTCACCATACCATTTAATGAATAAATCATTTTATTCAATTAAATCCCCCTAGCCACTTTTAATTAAATTCAAATTTAATTAAATAGTTATCCTAAATTGAATAAATCAAATTTATTTAATTACAACCAAATTGAATGAAAATCAATTAATTCAATTAAATCCTATTATCCCCCATCCACTTGCAAAATCCCAAACCCCTTCCTAATCCCTTCTAGAATTTTCTAATCGCTTCTAATTAACCTAACCCCCCTCTAAACTTTGTCACATCCCTAAACAAAGGGAGGTCACTTCTCAAATGGCCCAAAGTCTTGGATAACCATTAGAGGTTTTCAACCTTCAACCACCAAAACCCTTAAAGTCTTTGAAAACCATTGAAGGCTTCCAACCTTGAACCACTTAATCCACAAAGTCTCCAATAACCATTAATGGTTAATTCAAACTCTCCCACATGGTTAAAACATTTGTTTTGACTCAACCTCTACCCAACCCAAAGGTCTCATCAAGCCATTAATGCTTTGACCATGATTATCTCTTAATCATTTGCACAAAGGTTTATTCTTGGATTAAATCTTAATCCAGTGGGTAAACCTAACTTAGACTTGACCCTTAGCCTTTAGATAACCATGAGGTCTTCTTAGGCCTTTAATGCCTCCAACCTCTTCTTTCAACCCAATCCTATGTTGACATTTGTCACCATTTCATTGGTGCCAATTGTGCACATGGATCCCCAACTTTCAAACTTGGCCCTTGATTAAACCTTTCAATCTTGACCATCCATTGCCCTATTTATGCTATAAATAGAGCTCTCATTCCTCCATTTTTAACAATCATCTTTCAAGTTTGAAGCATCACACTTATGCTCAAATTCTTTCAAGCTTCCATTTTATATATGCTCATCATTTAGCCTCTTTTAGATCATAAATTAGACTAATATGCATGCTTAGATTACTTTATTTATCATTTTAGCTCAATCATAGACTAAATATAGTATGCTAGAATAGTATTCATACTAATCTTGTCATCTTATCATTTAGATTATTGCATTTTAGAATCATATCTAGCTTAACATCCATCTCATACTAAAATCAATCAAAAGCATCTCTCGTTCTCATATTTGCCATCCCTAAACCATTTTGCTCAGTAATCTGAGAGCAAAAACGTTGGTTTGAGGGACATTGTGAGATAGAGAAACATGGGACCCTCCTTGGGAAGCTGAGTAACACATCGTTACTCCATAGCTTGCATCAAGAAGTCCTGTGTGTGTGTGTGGACTAGTATTTTAACTAAATTTTCATATATTAAGTTTTATAAGCCCACTTTTCCCGCATACAAACATTACTCAAGAAAATCATATAACTATTGCTGCAAACCTTCCCATACCCTAGAAGGAATTTCCTCAAAACCCACCTCTCACTGATTAGCATTGCTATCAATGGCTAAATTTGCCAAATAATCTGCAATCTTATTAACTTCTCTATAACAATGGGATACCAAGAAAGATTCAAATAGTTCTAATTTTTGTAAAATGGGATCAAGTATATACTGCAAATTCCAACAATTTGATTTCTTTTTCATAACACATTGAATAATCAACATAGAATCTCCTTCAATTATTAAGTCCTTAATTCCCAAAGAGATTGCCATATCCAATCCAAAAGACAAAGCATGAAATTCCGCATAATTGTTAGTTTTAAAACCAATAGCATGACACTTAGCTCGAATAAAATTTGCATTGTGATCATAAATTACCATGCCTACCCCAACCGGATCAGGGTTACCATGAGAGGCCCCATCAAAATTCAGTTTAAAGTGCCCCTGCAGAGGAGGTTTCCATCTAGCAGAGCATCTCTTACCTATTGCATCATTCTTTTTGAAAATTGAACCATGAGAGGGTAAAACTAACAACATCTTCCAAACTCTAGTAACTCTACTATCCCAGTGCGAAAAAGAAGTGAGATTTTCCAGATTCTTATAAATAAATGACAAAGCAACCTCAGAGATTGAAGACTCAATTTTTAATAGAACCTCAGACACAAGAGACCTTGTTTTTTTAAATATCCTATTTTTTTCTCTCTAGCCAAACATTCCAAATCACAATAGATGGAGATATGATCCAAAGGCATGCATAAAAAGATGAGGCAAACTTAAAGGGCCAAGATCTGAAATGGGAAATGAGATCCTTACCAATAACAAAGGATATATTTAACTTCTCAAACAACCACTACCAACATTCATAAGCATAATCACAATGTAGGAACAGGTGTGAAGAAGATTCTAAATTTTTGTTACAAAAGACACAAGGGAAAATAGCTGTAATACCAAGCCTGTCTAGTCTCATACTTGTATGGACTTTGTCCTTAATTGCCAACCAAGCAAAGGCTCCAACTTTAGGAAGACAAGCTAAATGCCAAAACAACTTATAAGGCCAAGATGATAAATCTTTAGCAACCATAAGAGAGTTGTAACCATCTTTAATAGTGTACTTACCAGAAATATTATCTATCCAAATAAGTTCATCCTTAGAATCAGGAAGAAAGACAATTCTATCCCCCAAAATCTTCTCAAAATCTAATTTCATGCTTTGATCAACATCTAAGAAATCAATCGACTTCCATCTAGCTAGCTTAAGGGGTCCACTAGTCATAATTTCAAAATAATCTGCTACAAAAACACCCCAAAGGGAGGAAAGAACAGTGATCAGAGGAGACCAGTCCCTAATATTCACCAAAGGTGTGTGTCCATTCCATACTTCATCCCAGAATCTGACCTTTCTACCATTATGAACAATCCATGAGAGATGAGGCAAAATAACTAATCTACATTTACAAAGGAAATTCTAAATAGCAGAACCTGAAGGCAAATTTGAGACTTTAAAAATGTACTCTCTTAGTCCATTATTTAAATATTTGGCAAACATAATCTGTGCCCATAAGGAGCTAGGCTTTTTATATAATTTCCAAACCAACTTAGCACCTAAGGTTAAATTTTGATTTTCCAGACTCCGCATTCCTGTTCCCCCAAGTTCCTTAGGCAAACATACCTTATCCCATGCAACTAAAGGGAGTTTCTTCTTGCCATCTTTATTATTGTTCCAAAGAAAATCTCTAAGAGTATCTTGTAAACTAACAATAGCTACTTTTGGAGACTTCAAAACAGACATGAGATATATGGGAACAACATTCAAAACAGACTTGATGAGAACAATTTTGCTCACCAAAGTTAACCATCTATGATTCCATGAGAGAATTCTTTTAGAAATGACCAAAATAATCTTATCCCAAAAACCAATCTTATCCTATTTAACAAAGAAAGGAATCCCAAGGTAAGTGCATGGAATATTTCTAGTCTCAAATCCCCAAAAGGATTGCAACCTATGCTAAACCAGTTGTGATGTATTAAGGAAAAAAATCTTTGATTTATCACCATTCACTTTCTGACCAGAAAATGATGCATAATTTTGTATTATTCCTTTAATCACTTTTACCTCTGCTAACGAAGCATGTCCAAACAACAGACTATCATCTACAAAGAGACAATGAGAAATACTTTGGGGAATATTCTGAATCCTTATACCTTTCCAAAGCCCCCCCACTTTAGTAGCCCTAATAGCCCAACTAAAGGTTTTAGCTAGGAGAATAAACAAAAAGGGAGAAAGGGGATCTCCCTGTCTCAAACCCCTAGAGGAAGTCAAAAAACCACAAGGACAACCATTAATTAAAAATGAGAATCTTGCAGAAGAAATGTATGCACGAATCCATTTGACCCAGGCCTTGGAAAAACCAAACTTCTTAAGAACAGCACATAAAGCCCCCCACTCTACTCTATCATAAGCCTTCATCATGTCTAGTTTAAGTATCATGGTCGGGGTTCTTTGGTGGAAATAGAATGGAGCACCTCATGTGCTACAATTGCACCCTCTGTCGTCTCCCTTCTGGGAACAAAACCACCTTGCTCCAATGAAATGATCCTAGGTAGAATTTTTGCCAACCTAAGGGAAATTGCCTTCGTTAATATCTTATACAAAGTGTTACATATAGCAATAGGGTGGAAGTCAACAAAATTCTTAGTATCCTCTTTTTTAGGAATAATTGCAATCATTGTAGTATTAAGTTCTTTTAAAATAGACCTATTTCTCCTAGCTTCCTCGAGAGCCAATAAAACATCATTTCCCACAAAATCCCAACATTTCTAAAAAAATAAAGGAGTAAAACCATCTGGTCCCGAAGCTTTATCTGGATTCATGGCAAAGACAACACTCTTAACTTCTTCTAAGGAAAAGGAAGACATCAACATCTTATTGTCTTCCAAAGATACTAAAGGAGGAATATTAGATATAATATCATTGCTGAGATTTCCATTTTCCGAAGATAATAATGACTTTAAAAACCTAACTACCTCTGAAGCAATGTCCTCTGGCTCTATCAATAAATTCCCATTCTGATAGTGAATACAAGATATTCTATTCTTACATCTTTTAATCTTAGTTGAAGAACGAAAATTTTTTGTGTTCCTGTCACCATCTGAAAGCCATAACTCTCTAGATTTCCTCTCTAGCTAACACCTCCTCAAGCTATAATTTTAGTGATTTCAATTCATCAAAAACTTGTGGCACCATACCATGTTGAAGAACATGAGTATTAAGACACTCAATCATATCTTGAATCCTTTGTTTCTCTTGAAAAATGTTCTTAAAATGCGAGATATTCCATTCCCTAATATTCAATTTCAAATACTTAACTTCTTAGCAATCTGAAACACACAGGACCCAGAACAAAAAGGAGCAGAATTCCACCATTTCATAAGTAGAGGCAAAAAGGAAGAATCCCTAAACCACATGGGCTCAAATTTAAATGGAGACTTAAAAGAAGTCTTATCCTCAATAACTGAAAGGGAAATTGGAAAATGATCAGAACCCGAGACCGGTAGAATAGAGGAAAAGAATTCAAAATCTGAATCAATCCAATTCTCAGATAACAAAAACCAATCTAATCTCTCAGCAATCTGGGAAAAATCCCTTTTCATGTTTGTCCATGTGAAAACTCCATTATGAGACTTACAATCAAAAAGGCACATATCAGAAATGAAATCCCCAAAGTCATCCATAATCCTTTTATTAGGGAAAACACCTCCTCTTTTCTCATCTAAATCAATGATAGCATTAAAATCTCCCCCGAAGATAAT
Source organism: Cryptomeria japonica (assembly GCF_030272615.1). NCBI lineage: Eukaryota > Viridiplantae > Streptophyta > Pinopsida > Cupressales > Cupressaceae > Cryptomeria > Cryptomeria japonica. The sequence goes on from NC_081405.1 coordinate 256,408,717, forward strand.
AAGGGAACCATGTTTTAAGGGAGAAGAAATCCTCTTTAATTCACCCCATAACTTACTCTTCCCTTGAATACTTGATGGAGCATAAATGTTAAAAAGCCAGAATTTAACCTTCGAAATCTTGCTTATAACTAAAGCCAACATCCAATTTGTAGCAGATGCCACTAACTATACCTCAATATTATAATTATTCCAAAGCAGTGCCAAACCTCCTAAAGCACCACAAGCTGGAGAAGAAAGAAAATTTCACCTTCTCCAAGATGAAAAAACTAAATCAGCAGACTCCTTTGACAACTTTGTTTCTTGTAACATAAAAATATCACACTTAATTAAGTCCATCTGGGACTTAATTAAGCATCTCTTGTTAGGGGAATTTAAGCCCCTAACATTCCAAGAAATAATTCTCATTGTCCTCGAGGGGAGGCCGAAGCTCCCCTCTTCCCATTAATTGGAGAATTTTTTCTTTCCCCAAAGCAACCTTGCAAATTACGTTTCACAGCCGCTGATCTTGTCACAGGAGGACTAGTCACAAATCTTTTACTCCTCTTTCTTTTTACACTTACTAGAGTTAGGCATGTTTTCTTAGGCCTACCAAGAGAGACCAAATGCCTCCCTTGCCTACCAGCAGGAGAAAGGGACAAAGTCTTTTGAATTCTAGCATCAATTTCCATTTGAGTCTTAAGATTATCTGGAGGCCTACCTCTCCTAGGAGAAACCACCGATGGTGAAAAAACCGGAGTTGTTTGGACAATTGGTAAACTCTTGCATGACTTTGGAGAAGCCAAGATAAATGGATTATCTTCAAAACCCAACTCTATTGTAGCCAAAACCGCAAAAGGATTAGCAGATGCGGAAATCATTCTCAATCGAACAAACAACTCTATCAGTAATACCCTCATTCATTTGATGTGCATGATTGTTAAAAATATCATTTACTTGCTGAACTAGATTCTCATCTAGCATAATAACATGGACAACCTCTGATGGATTACTATTCCCTAAGGAAGATTCATTAGCCATATTAATTTCAACATTCAGAGGGGAATTATTAGACACCAAATTCTTAATTTCCTGAACTAAAGAAGCATCATTAGGAAAACCTATGGCAGGTACCTGTTTAATAGTTTCCCTATCAACCACTGCATTTTTATCTAAATTCACATTCTTTGAAGAATTGAAAACCTCCTTTTGAGTGCATGAAGACAAATTGTCGCCCTTACCCTTTGTGTGATTATTTGGCATCTTAGGGCAATCTATCATCAATGGATGATCTACTCCATTCATCGAGGGATTACCATCCACTATACCCCCGTTATTAGAAAATGTCTTCAGTAAAGACGAAATTGAGACCGAACCCGAAGTGTGAACATTGGGTTTCCCAGAACTATGACACAATGAATTATTTTCAAGATCAATGTGACCTGTTTCTACCAATTTATGCGAAGAGACATTTCCACATCCTTCAACCGAAGGTCCCGCCAACAAACTATCTTTATTAAGGGATTTAGGGACAGAACCAACAACCTGCTGGTTTTTCTTAAAATCCATAAGTAATAGAGCATCCAAAAGTAAAGGAGACTTAAGAAGCTCTGTATCTAATTTTTTAATTGACTGGTGCCAAATACCATCATGAGACTTGATATTACAAGTACAGGGGCAAACATTGTTAGGGTTAATAAGAACACAAATTTTTACCAGAACCTCCCCATCCACAAAGTCCATTTTAGATGTTAAAAATGTTCCAATAGTATTTCCAATTTTCTCAAGAACATCTAGATCCATAAATTCAAAAGGAATTTTAGGTAAACCAAACCAGAAAGGAATAAGTTTCGAACTAGACCAAGAAGGAACAAAAAAAGGTTTCCAAGCCGCAATTGAAATTAAATGTTTTCCAAACCAATGATGCGAAGTTCTTAATACCTCATCTCTAAAAGAAGGAGAACCAAAGACAATAATAAAAGCATTCATAGACAATAATTAAAAATAATGCATATCCCCCCATCTTTTTTGCAATTTATGATAAAGCTTTAACAAACTAATTTGATCACCCCAATTTTCCCTAGAAATAGCATTCGTATGCAAACAATTCGCTTTCTTATCGACATAGGAACCCAAAAGATCAATACAAGGGATAGGAGCCCAAACCTGTGATGAAGAAACCCCCGACAGAATAGTATCAGAAGGTATCTTACTTACCTTTTCCAGACTAGCTTCCTTGAGGTTCACATTTACCTTATTTCCCACCTGCTGTGAAGAAACAGAAACCCTAGCCGCAGTCTCCTTATTTGCCAAGCCAACAACCCTAACAAAATTTCATTGATTGCCCAGATCCAAAGACCATTTCCTTGAAAAGCCTTTGAATTGCTTCTCAGAATTCGCTTGATTCATACCATTATTAAAATGCCCTTGAGTGAATCTCCTTCCATCGTTATTCTTCCTCCATGCCACACTTCGTCTGTTCCAAAGAAGTCTTGAAAGTATTTTGAAGCTGGCCAAAAAACTTTGTTATTTCCCCTCCGGTTTACTTGTATCACCATGTCCTTCCATCTTCCATTCGTGTAGACCCACTGTGGAACATGAGGTGGGTCTTCCCAGCCCACATCCACCCATGAACCCAAATGTCCTCTATCAGCCATATCCAATTCCTGTAAACAACAACAATAAACACTTGATCTTATAGACTACGACCTCTATTTTTAATGACTGAAACTGTGGTCTTCAAACCCTCTAGACTGCTATGAACAAATACTGAACTATGATCCTCCTAATGCCATTAAACATAATATGTACACTTAGAATAAGATTGCAACTTAGATCTGCAATGGATGGAGTATTTGCTGTCCTAATCTATTTCTTCATAGTGTCAAGATGACTGTATCTCCTAAAGATGGGGCTGGACTATTGGGATCTACTGACTTAGCTAGATATGCAGAAGTATTGTAATCGATCTGAACGCCAAGGTTGCCCTTCCGATTCCCACACTCTGTTTAAGCAAAAACTTAAGTCAGATCTTTAATACATGTTATGTCGAATACTTTTATAGAAGAAACAAGGAAAGTTCTCAGATCGGACATAGCTAAGCAAGTTTGTATGGACATGGTGCCCTACGACTGGAAGGAGAAAGGGGCGCGATGTAACCCTAATGATGACTCCCCTGTCATATTTTCTATGTTGTTCATGCCCTTCAAATCCTTTGGGCTGCAAGACAAATTCTACATCGACATCAACGCTGGCCTCTGGCGGAGGCAGAACATCGCTCTGTGTATGGCTCCACCCATTCTCCATGGACAAAGACCGCCAGACCTCATCCATATCCGCAAGCAAAGCAGTTTGACAATTACTTCCTGTCTTAAAAAATTATCCCAAAGCCCTCCTAAATTCAATTTTCTCCTTCAGGTCTGCTCTGATTTATAAGTACAAATGATATAGATGCTTCTTGATCAAAGGGGTGACTGATATTGTCCAAGGAGTTTGTTGTTGCTGAGGATATATGGACAACTTTTCCTTATGATGATCTCTACTATACTTTAGGACAGATTCGTTGTTATACTGATGAAATTCGCTGTTATAATTTAACATAATTTGGCTTTTGGTTTTCTTCTAACTTATTAACTTTTTTCTATATAGTAGTTAAATTATTATTTCATTACCAGTAAATTAAAATGTAAATATTTCTATAAAAATACAATCATATTTAATAATAAAACATTTCCATTCTGCCATATATTTTTAGTCTTGGCCTAACAATTAAGAGAAGATTCAAACTACTTACCCAAATTTTCCTTCCAGATAAACTAGAGATTTGATGCAGAGCTCTCGTCCATTCGAACGCCTTGGAAAATGCACATCATAAAATAGGGGAATGATGAATCCATTGGATCTACACATCTGCACCACTTCCTCCAGACACCAAGTGGATTCTGCATAGCCTTTGGAAAATATAGGAATGAGAATGTCACTTGATTCAATGGCTATTTGCAAGCTAAAATCGATGGCTTTTCCCTTCTCGAATTCTTCGTTGTCCAGGAAAACCCTAAGCCATGCTTCAGAGAGCTCCGTAAAGATGACGAGAAAAGTATTTCTGACGTCTGATCCCTGAAAGCTAAGAAAAAAATGAAAGCTATTGTTGACATCAAAAAAGATAATGGAGGTAGAAGGCTCACAATCCATTACTTGTTCTGTAAAAGTTCAAAAAGCTTAACCATCGCTAAATAAATTTTGATCAAACACACTGTGGAGTTGGTGTGGCATTTTCTTATCAACTTTTTAGATAATACAAAGATTTTTTAAATCAAGGATATTTCATAGGACCTAAAAAATCGATATGAATCAAATCTAAAATTAGTAGAGTTCATAGAAATTTTAACTTAATTTGTTTCCCATAAATACAATATTCACCACAATCAAAAATTTTAGAATGATTAGTTGGCTTCTCTACTAAATTATTACTTTTGAAGGTCCTTAAAATTTTCTCACTATTTTGGCCCATCTTCTCATGTTAATTGTCAGTTGTAGTTGTCACATCCCCATCAAAAGGTTCATTTCATGAGGGTATACATGGTCAAAGAAGAAAATATAAAATAATAATAAATGAACTTAAGATTTTTGGTGAAATAAGGTGAAAAGGGCAGAAGGGATATGATCGAGGAGAAAATCCCCATTTATGAGGTAAGGCACTAGTATTATGGACAATGGTGTGGTAGGCGTAGGAACTAGGACTAGGCTTTATGCTTGCAAAAAGCCATTGAACATTTATGAAATACAATTTCCACACTCATAAACCATCTTGCCTTAGATGAGTGAAATAAATATATAATGCTAAGGGAAGCAAAATCTACTGGTTCTACTTTGAGATTGTGCCTAGAAAGAAAGGACAAAGGTGTGGGTCATCAGGTATGGGTAGAGTAGTTCACGCCTATCAATGGTAGTTGCATTTTCTTGGAGAGTTTCTAAAGACTTTTAAACAAATCCATTTTAGTGCGCTTCTTGCAATCATAGAAACCATGCCACCTTATTTCTCTTAGGCATCTTAGCATGCAATCAACAATTACTTTAGTGGCAAATATTCGCCAATGGTGAATTTTTCACGTCAATGACCTGGGAAATGGTGAATATTTTGTACCAACTAGGGGTGGCCATGTCATCAGAACATTATCAATTTCCATCAAATTCACAGCTAGATCACCATATGTTTTATGTAATTAAATTTTTCTATGCGAGGATTTCACCAATACAATATACGGTGGACACACTGCAAATTTAATTTTTTCACCTACACTCTTCGAGGTTACCTTAATAAATGACCATAATTTTCCTATAGGCATGTGAAGATTTGTTAGCTAGGAGGACCCAATTTGCCTGTCATTTTGTCGACGCGTGTCTCCATTCACCCCAAATTTTGCCAACTATATTGTATTTGCCAATTATTTGGATGACCCATAATCGCCTCGAAAATTACATGTCGTATTATAGTTACGCGAGATTCGCCAAATATTTGTATACCATATAAAATTCCCATGGAATTCGCCATATAAGGATTGGTATAAATACATGCAAAGATCAGATCTATCTCTACACAATCTGGTGGGTTCTAGGCTCTGAATTCTGATCAATAGCGAAGTTTCAGACTAAGGAAAATCATTGTTGTTGATTGCATTAGCGACTCCTAGTGACCTAAAGGTGAGCGATCATATTTTTGAAGTGTATAATGTTATTCTAAATTTATCTATATTTGTTTGCATTGTTGAGTTCATTTTTATTCAGTGGTAACTCGTCAGTGCCAAGTGGTCAGTCGAGACATTCAGACCTCAGACATCTAGATTGTAGGTTGTAGGGCCAATGAAACATATATTATACTTTATAGTCTATTATTGCTTCTTCAACAAATTGATATTTTTTTGGCAGCCTTTATTTCATTGGAGATGTCGAACAGGAAGAAGGGTAGGAAACCTGAATGTGGGGAAGGCCATGAGAGGCCAACAAAAAGAAGAAAATTGTCTTCATACTTTGGATTTGGAAAATATTATGGTGAAAATCAGGAAGGTACATCATCACAAGTACAAGTACAAAATTTGCAACCTACACCGCATGTTGAAGACGGCGATGAACCTGATATCTCAGATCAGGATGATCTTGAAGAAGATTATCTAGTAGATGCCCAAGTTATCCAGAATGATATAATCGACTTGGGTGATAATGCCATTGATGATAATGCACAGAAGGGGAAAAGAAAATCCAAATCAACAAAGGATGAACCACAATCAAAAAAGGATCGGGAGTGGGATATGTCAGTGAGGAATTTTTAAATTAATTGGGCATCAAAGTATCCATTCATTGAACCAGTGGAGAATCCAATTGAAGGTGAGCCTCCAATAGAATGCAGGTGTAAGATTTGCACTTGGAAACATAATAAGGAAATTAGGTTGCAGCTAAAATTTGACACCGTAGAAAATCATATGGGTAAAGTTTATGAAAAACAAATGATAGACGGGGTTGAAAAATCAGTGATAAGATGGAAAACAAAGGAGGAATGTAAGCATGTGAGGAATGCTGAAGAGTATTATTTTCATGAGAAAATACAGACAAAGCCTATTGAAGTTAAAGGTTCTATTGAAGCTAGTTTTGGAAAAGCAATGCAAATAGAACAACTAGGAAAATTTGTTCAGTTAAGCGTTGTTTTTTATATTTTGAGCAGAGGGTGTGCTATGATAGATTTCCCATCAATTAGTGGTTTATTACACTTTTTCAAAGTTCCTAACTATCCTAATAGACATTGGTCAATAAATAGTGGATGGGAATGGGCAAGTTGTCTTGCTGACGTTGAAAAAGAATATGTAAAGGAAAAAATAAGAGAGTCAAACTTTATTGTATTTTCTTTAGATGAAGTTACGACAATAGACAATACTTCATGGGTATGCATGCATGTTTATACTAAAGAGAATCATACCCACAAACCTCATCTACTATTTGTTGCTAAAATGAAGGAGAGTGCGACAACGGAAAATTTATTTCAACTAGTAAAGGGAATTTTAATTGAATATGGAGGTATGGATGACATGACAGTTGCCAAAAAATTGGTTTGTGTTGAAGCAGATGGAGCTTCAGTAATGCAAGGTCACAAGAATGGTCTTTGTACAAATATTGAAACTTCATTTTTATTGTACATTACTGCAATTCATTGCATGGCTCACAAAATTAAGCTAGCTTTTGGAATTGTGAGCAAGTTTTCTTTGGTAAAAAAAAATGAAATTTTAATCAGAGAGCTCTACTCACACTTCTATTGAGGTCCCAAGGAATTTATGGAATTTCAACACTTTGCTGATGGAATAATTGATGGGAACAAGCTTCTCAAGGATAATGATACTAGATGGATCTCTTTGGATGGTCCAATGCATCAAGTTTTTTTAGAATATCCATCCTTGATTGGACTATTTCACACAACTCACAACGAATCAGATCAACTGAAATTTCCTAACCTTCTTCGGAGGTTAAGTAATCTAGAGACACTCTTAACTTTAGCAGCTCTTCTTCCCATGCTAGAGTAAATGAGGAATATTATGAAGGCCACCCAAAAAAGAGCTTTGTGTATTGCAGAATATTCTACGTTGCGTAAGATGACATGCATGATGCTCGACAATCTCTATCGAAATCAACCAACACTATCTGATGAAAAATTTGTTAAGTGGTGGACACTCACAGATTTGAACAATCCTGATAATTTTTTACAAATTGGTGCAGACAGGGAGGCATGTGCCAATGTATGGGGAGTTAAGATACCAATGCACTTCTATGCCACGGTTGACCCTGAGGAACTAGGAAAGCGCCCTAGGAAGCAACTAGTGAGAGTTACAAGGGAAGATTTCGACAAGATTGTTGAGACTGTAACTACTTTTGTGAAGAAAATTGTGTATGATCTTTCCTCACAAATTAGAAGCACATTCCCTCCTAACAACCTACTCGAAGCCATGTCTATCGTGTTTCCTCATTATTGGAGCCTGAACAGTGCAGCTCATTTTCGAAGTAAGCTACTGACTTTGATAAAATAATTTTGCATATCTAGAGAATTGAATGGAGTAACTATAAATGGAATATTTCTCGAAACTCATCTTCAAGAGAAATCATCTCATTTTGCATACACTATGAGAGAACAATATGGCAAAATGGAGAACCCCCACGAGGAGGGATCAGTAACAAGACTTTGGAAATATATAGCTGAGAACATAGCATTGCATACTTCAATGCCAGAACATTTAAAGCTTGTTGATTTATGTCTTACCATGATATTGGGTGCGATGTAAGATGAGAGAGTTTTCGGTGCTTTGGGGTTCCTAAAATCAAAGCTAAGAAACAAACTAGACAAAAATTTGGAAAATTGCTTGAGGCTCTATACATCTAGGTATCATGTCCACACTTTTCCTTACGATAGGGTACTGCAAATCTAGAGGTCCAAATGTGAAAAAAGAGGTTTGGGAAAAACTTCAAACCAAAGTGCCAATGGGACTATTGACTCATGTACTGGACCTACTAGTAGCATTGAGATGCAGTTCGACAAAGGTATGCAGACTCAAAGTGAAGAAACCACAGACAAGAATCAAGAAAGCTCTGAATTTGATGAGGATGAATGGCAATTGTAAGAGATTGGTATTTATTAATCTTATTACTATATCTCATCATTCATATTACAAAAGCATATTACTTTTTTCAATTAGAATTTAATATTGATTTGTAATTGTATTTTTCAACTTTCTATTTCCAGATTTAAAATAGCATAATAAAATACCATAATGTGTTTATTGATACAGAGATGTTTATTGTTTATTTAGACATGTTTGTGAACTTAGATTTTCATTAATTCTTTCAAAATATATGCATATGGTACAATTCATTCAATAGTAATACACCAATCTGTGTGATTCTCCATGCAAAAGTCAATACAAAGTTTCAAAACCCTTTGCAAATGACCTTGAATTCCCTTTTATAGAAACAAGGGAGCAACAACAACTTCTGGTCGAATTGCAACATGTGAAGACTCAACATCAAAATCACAAACTCAGTATAGATTTAGAATGACATCATAGGCCAGATTATCAATTTAACAACTGCTACATGTCTGATGTCTCCTGTTCAAAAAAAAAAGTTTAAAATTAAATATTAATTCACGTCATGACAAATTAAATATACATAATAGCACTGCCCAAAACCTAGTAATCAGAAATAGAGAAATGTAGAAATGTTAAAGCTTGGGAGAATTTGAGAATACAAATTTACAAGCTAAAGTTTTGCACTGTGCATCATAGATTCATAGGCTGGATTAGCAATTTAGCAATAGCAAATGCTGGTTTTTTCCTATTCATAAAATAAAGTTATTTCAAGCGATGCCAAATTCCAAACATAAAAAAATATAAAACCTTGAAATTAAGAGTAAAAGAAGAAAACTGTGCAATACATACTATGATTCTTAAGATTTTTGTGCTAGTTTTTGTAGGGTGCTCCACTTTTCGTCTGAAAGAAGGTCAATATTTTGTAAACTGTGGAAAGTCAACTGCAACTTTGTCAACATTCCATATTTAGAAGAGTGACTTGACATCATTGTTCCACCCAATACTGAATTCAAAGTTTTAAATGGTTGGATGAATTCCAGAAAGCTTTGGGGAGTTGTGTCCTTAGGAAGCAAGTCTAAATCAGACTTCATTTTTATCTCCATGATTTTTTTGTAAGCTTCTTTTCCAATGAATTTATTTGGTGGGTCAACAGTCTTAGGCAAACCAAGTTTAATCAAATTAGTTTTCTTTTCTTGTAGCTTCAATATCTTTTTACCACATTTATCCATAACTTCTAATGTTTCCCTTAGTTTCTGTCATTTTTGAATGATAGATGATGTCTTAATTGTGGCATCAATGTGGCTCTTAATTTCCTTGGATGCCAAGTAGCTGTCACTGGTACTGTAGACTACTTGCAGAATTTGTTTTTCCATATCCTCTTTTGAATAAACATTTATGCTCTTCTCAAAGTGCCCTTTGATTTTCATATAAATTACTCTTAGACTTTCATTCAATTCAAACCATTCACACAACTTGTCACTCCTCTGCATTATTTCCTGCCAAATGTTTTCTTGTATATACTTCATTGTATTTTTCATATTATCTTTCAATCTATCCTCCAAAGTATTAATTTTATCATTTGCATTGTGCAAGTCTTATATCATTTGTGCACATTTCTTTCTTTCTTCCTCTACTTCCTCTTGCAAATGTTTTTCTTTTTCCTTCTCACGATCCAATAGGTCCCATGTTTTTCTTATTTCGGCAGTAGCAGACTCATAACTTTTGTATAAATTTTCAAAACTGGCTCTTTCCTCATCAATTTTTTAACTGCTTTTAAGTCAGTTTTTCTCTCAAGTCCTTCAATTCTGCATACATCTTCTCCTGCTCTGCAATTTCTACTGCAGAGCCCGAATTTTTTATCCTTTTCTATAAATCATTGCACTTGTTATCTGTTGCTTTCCTCTTTGAGTTCTTCGTTTGCCAGGTCTACCTGTAACTTTTCTATTTGTTTCTCTAGTTTATTTTTCTCTCCACCTTTAGTAGTGAAGTGTAGACCACTTCATTAGTCCTTTTTGACACACTAATTTTGTCCATATTATGTACTTTGGAAAAATCCATTTGGAGGGTGCTAACTTGAAATTCAGAGGGATCCATCTGACTGTGTGGTGGATTTTTATCTTTAGTTGGGGGCATAACAACCATGAAATCCATCATATCTTTGTGTGGGTCATATTTTGGAAATACCCTATTCCTTGCAAGTTGTTCGTCTAAAACTTCAGTCAGGGCAACCCTATGAAATGCTCTCTTTTTTTCTTTATTTGCATTTGTTGTGTGTCCAAATTTTTCATAGTAATCACGAAATTAAAAATCTAGGCTTGCTGAAGCAATTGAATGTTTGAAAGGTGACATAGGAATAATAGAGGCTCCAGTTCCACTTATGCATGTGGTTTTAACTAATGCATTACTAGGATTACCAACAACCTTTCCTAATCCTGTCCCACTGACACTTTTATGTGTAGTTTTCATAATCTATTGAGGTGTGTGATCTGAAGCTACAAATGATTGATTTGTAGTGTCAATGGCACTTGATATAGGATTCTCAATAGTATGAGGTTGAGTATCTACCACTAGTGGCCTCTTGCGAGAGATATTTTGTTGCAGCCCTTGTCCAACACCAAGACAACTAGTATCAGTAGTAGTACCCATACCAACCCCACCAATCACAGTGGCACTTGGCTGAACAATAATGGGAATACTATTCCTAGATTCCCCACTTGTGGCAGAGGCACTTGATTCACCACCAATAGAAATACCATGATGTGGTGGTGGTTGTGGATTTGACCCTCAAACAAATATAGGTGGACCTTGAGGGTAATGAGTAGTACCTATCCATGATGAATCTGAAGAATCAAGTCCAATGACTGGTTTAACAAGAGATTTTGATTTTGAATTTGATGGAAGTTGTACCTAAAGTGGATACCAAATTCCCTCTCCTCTGGGACCTAGACCACCATCTTCAAAACCCATTTTTTCCACAATGCTTGCCCCTTTGCTATATTTTTCTTTCATGGACTCATTGACTCCACCTAATATTTTAGGGACTATAGTAGTTGTTGGAGTGGGCTCAACCTCATAATCATCATCATCTTCACTCCTGTCATATGTTATTGCGGGATGCTCCATATTCCACAATTTGTTAACCTCTTCATCCTCGTCAATGGTCTCAAATTCTGCACTGGTCTTTGGTTCACCGAGATTCTTCCTCGTAGTGCAAAAATCATTTATTTTGGTTTGAGTCCAAAAACTCTCTTTACATTCTTGCAGAATTGATTTGGTAATAGATTTGTTAGATGGATTAGCAGAATTTTGGAAGAAACTGTAGGACCTCCTATTTTGGATACCCTGGCCCTCCTCTGTTGTCCTCTGTGTGTGCAATGCCGTAATTTGTGATGAAATTTCTTCTATTGAAATGTTGTTGTCAGGTGCAATTTTCTCCATCTCTTTTTTTATCTCACCCCAGGAGTCCATGTTTCTAAGATTTTCTAGCAATGATTTACTTTCATGTTGACATAACGCTGAAGAGTTCCCATTTTTCTTAAGCCTTTCTTGAACTACACCAATTGGATCATACTGCCAAAGACCCTCATCACCAAAGTTAAAAACTATCAAAAAATCATGTGCCACATTGAATGCTTTTCTCTCAAATGTGAACCCTCCACATGAGAAAGGCAAAGAAGGAAATGTGCTCTTCTTTTGCTGACCATGGAAGTGCCTATCTGTGCTCTCCAATTGTCGTACATATACCAATGCAAATACCCTCTCTGTCACATGTATTAGAAGTCTGTATGGTTTTACTGTCGATCCGTAAAACCTTAACACAGTGAATTCTTCCATGAAGAACCAATCAGCCAATTCTATTTGACTTCCGAGTTGAATGCAATCTCTACAAGAAACAGGCAACCTAGGCATTGGAGTGCTTGTTATTTCATTATACATTGGTGCCAAAAATAAGTCTACAAAATGGTTGTAGTTCTTTCTGTTATCATGCATCCTTATCTTTGGTGTCCATTCATATATTGGACACTTTGTTCTGTTCCAAGTCTTCTCATCAATTTTATAGTTCAAAATTTGAAGATTGTTGATCTCAAATATTGCATGATACTTGGATAAAAGGAAATAGCACAAGTAGGATGAGAACCTAAATGTCTTATAGGTACCTTTTTTGATCATTAATAATTGTTTTTGCATGGATTGAACAATGTGCTCAATAAAATTATATCTTACTAACTAACCTACACAATGGATATTATAAATCATTTCAAGAAGGCTTGCACCCCCTTCCCTATCATTTTCCAATCCCAGGCAAAAGGACAGCAAGGAAATAGTATCCCCAACCCATGGAACAAAAATGTTAGAACCATAAGGAGGCTTATGATTATGATCCAACAAAATACCACTCTTTATTAGAGCTTTGATAAATGAATCTCCATGACTTGGATCAAGACTCTCATAATTCTCTACCATCTTTCCTAGGTCAATTTGGACATTTGAGTTTTGTGCTTCAAACCCTAGGTTCAACAAATGAGCAAATTCTCCCTCATTTATGGATAGAATTTCCTCTTTTGTATTTTTATTGACAATTGCTTTCTTATCTTCATCATAATTTTCGGCGCAGACCATGACAAAATCAGGGCAAGGGAATACTTCAGGTAACACCATGCTTCCCAATCCAGCATCCCACGATGCGATTTTATTTGTTCTTTGTTTTAACATTGGGTTGAAAACAGTAAATTTTGCCTTGGAGGCATCTGCCGCCTTACTAGACAATGCATATCTAATATCTATGATACACTTTTCACCATGGATAGCAGGGTCATAAATATCATGGTATTCATTAGTGAAACCTGACTTTTTAACCAATTCGGTTAGGTACATTTATTTTTTCACTTGTCTTCCTGTTGAACTACTGCTTCCCGTTTTCCCCATCGTTGTTATTATTAATAATTCAAAATAATGCTAGATAAAAAATTGAAAATGCTAACCCTCAAATTGGACCATGAGATTAAAAAAAGCAAAACAGGCGGGATGTAGGTGTTCTAGATTTTACCCGAAATTTCTATTTCACTAGATTGGCGCAGACGGCCTCTATTGCAACTTGCATTCCTCAATCTAGTAGTTGTTTCTGAATCTCCCTCGATTTACTAGTTCGTTCATGAAATGAAATACGATTATGATTTATGAGTCTCTTATTTTGAAAACTCTGAAAAGTAGGAAAGTAATACCTAAAGGGAAAAATATCTAGAATCATTTTGTAATTTTATTAATTATTATTAATAACTATTCGATGTCAAAGGACAAAACATTCATTACTTGAACTTTAGTCTAAATTCTGAGGACATTAAATGTAAAACATTCAATTCTGGGCGAAGTTCTCACAAATGTGTTCACTTCCCACATTCGGGCCTAAATCCACCCTAAGTCGTTGATCTTTGCTCATCCAACGAACGATGGTACCTGTTCTCAGATGTCGTGGGTCCCATGACTTTTGCCATTTTTCGGGCACGTCACCACACTCGAGTCACTTTTCAGGACTATTTTTTAAGTTTGTTTAATCATTTTAAACTTCCGCCAAAAAAAAGAGATTTATAGACTTAATTATATTTAATTAAATTTAAAATGTTCAATTCCGGGAGAAGTTCTCACAAATGTGTTCACTTCCCACATTCGGGCTGAAATCCACCCTAAGTTGTTGATCTTTTCTCATCCAACAGACGATGGTACCTATTGTCAGATGTCGTGGCTCCCATGACTTTTTCCATTTTTCAGGCACGTCACCACACTCGAGTCACTTTTCGGGACTATTATTTGAATTTTAAGTTTGTTTAATTATTTTAAACTTCCGCCCGAAAAAGAGCTTTATAGGCAATTATACTTAATTAAATTTAGCATGTTAAATTCCAGGTGAAGTTCTCACAAATGTGTTCACTTCCCACATCCGGGCCAAAATCCACCCTAAGTCGTTGATCTTTGCTCATCCAACGGACGATGGTACTTGTTGTTAGATGTCGTGGGTCCCATGACTTTTGCCATTTTTTGGGCACGTCACCACACTCGAGTCACTTTTCGGGACTATTATTTAAATTTTAAGTCTGTTTAATCATTTTAAACTTTCGCTTGAAAAAGAGCTTTATAGACAAATATATTTAATTAAATATAACACGTTAACTTCCAGGCGAAGTTCTCACAAATGTGTTCACTTCCCACATTCAGGCTGAAATCCACCCTAAGTCGTTGATCTTTGCTCATCCAACAGATGATGGTACCTATTGTCAGATGTCCTAGGTCCCATGACTTTTGCCCTTTTTCGGGCACGTCACCACACTCGAGTCACTTTTCGGGACTATTTTTTAGGTATGTTTAATCATTTTAAACTTCCACCTGAAAAAAGACTTTATAGACTTAATTATATTTAATTAAATTTAAAATGTTAAATTCTGGGTGAAGTTCTCACAGATGTGTTCACTTCCCACATTCGGGCTAAAATCCACCCTAAGCCATTGATCTTTGCTCATCCAACGGACGATGGCACCTATTATTGGTTGTCGTGGGTCCCATAATAAGAGACATTTAAAGATGTGCAATAGTTTGAGATAACTAAGTAACTATTAAATATAGTGTTAATATTATTTGTAAAAATATTAAATTCAAAAATAGTATAGAACATGAAACTTAGTTTCTAGAATAAAAAAAATAACTAAATAAAAATATAAATTTTGATATACAATTTGAAAAGTGAAAGTTTAATATAAAAAATAAAACATTCAATATTAAATCTAAAATATTAATTTAAAGTTTAACAAAATTCTTTAAAAATATGTTTACGATATATAATTTTAAAAAATAGTTTAAAATATATATATAAAAGTTCAACATAAATTTAGTGTAATATAAATTTTAATTTAATTTAATTTAATAAATAAATAAAGACTAAAAATATATATAAAAGTTCAACATAAATTTAGTTTAAAATTAATATAAATTTTAATTTAATATAATTTTAATTTAATTTAGTTCAAATTAATTTAATAAACAAATAAAGACTATAAAAAAATTATATGATTGTATTTACAACAAAGTTTATAGCCTGAGCCTCTATGAAAAATCCACCCTAAGCTGTTGATGTAATTGAGTCTAATCATGTTCTCAACTTCTCTAATTGAGTCTAGAATCTTGAATTTTCTTCTAATAACATTGGCCTTGAGTCTAATAATGTGGTGAATCTTATTTGATAAACTTGCACCTCCTAAGGACCTATGCAATATGCATTACCTTTGAATTTGATCCTAGTGACTTTACAATTGCATGAAGTAACATATTGATATGATAAATTTGATTTAGTGGTTAAGATCTTTGATGGTTTCTCTTGTCCTACTATAGGTTCTATTACTCTTCCAAGTTCCCGTTAAGGTTGGTACTAAGTGCTTCGATGTCGTTTTTGCTATCATTCCTAAATCCTACATTAGATCAATTTTGTGTGAAGTTGGGACATCCTTGCCCTGGGTTTCTTCCATGAAAGCGATCTCATCTACCCTTCATAAATGTCTCAAATTTCTTCATTATGACAAAATCTTAACTATAAATCATAGCTTGCACCCAGTACCAACCCACACATGCACTAGTTCAACAACAATTAACTGAGTAAGTTGGACTTTTAATTCACTTGTTTTTCGTGAGATAAACAACTTTTTATATATATTTATAAAATTGTAAATATTAAACAACCATAATCAATGTATAAATAATTAATGGAACGAACTGAATTTTTTATATATATATTAAATATAGAGGAAGAAGCATTACATAAAAAAGATCACAGTATTAAATTTATTTCCATTGTTTAACAAAATATTGAAATAACGTAGCTCATACTCATAGACAAAAAGCATTTGAAAAACTTTCATTAATAAAAATGAAATAGAAAGCATTTTTATATCCATAACTGGCAAACTGAAACAAACTGGAATTTGAAAAATTATCATTAATATTTATGCTTTGGAAATTTACAATTTTTACATGTCAGAGTCTCTGAATCTTGAGACTTGAGTCCCTCAAAAAGTTTAAAGCCAAAATGGCCTTTGAGGTTTCGAGTACAAAGGCAAAAAAAAAAACTACTAGGGACTAGGGGGTCAAGGCTAGGGCACAGGTAGTGGATGGTTTACCCTAAGAATCTGGCCCTCCTTCCATGTAGAATTCTTCAGACAACATAAGCTGAGAGAATTCTTCAAGCCACCTATAGTTTGGAAAGTCATCCAGGAGCAACCATTTCCAGAGAAAGTCCCTGCCAATTCGCACCCATTTCCTATGATGTGTCAACTGCTATGCATTCAGGTTCAGAAGAAACGGTTGCCTGGCCACTGGCACCATTTGGTCAGGGAGGAGAAGGTTGGTTAATTCACTCACCCAAGGGATCCCTACCCCTAATTTTGTAAGGACGACAATAGTAACATCATCTCCAAGGAATTCTTCCTTAAACACCTTCCTTAACAGCATCAACATATCCACCTTGTCTCCTCCTAGGTCCAAAAGAGAAGCTAAGAACCTAGATGTAATATCCGTGTTAACACGATACCTATTTCCATTTTGTAAAAATTCTCTACCCAGCACTATCCGCATAGCCTCATTGGTGAACGACCCAACCTCCTTGCAGACTGATTGAAGGGTTGGGTCTCTAACGGAGCCCAAAAAGGCCCTCTGGTCCTCTATACAAATGCTTCTCAAGAGGATGGGAGTGTCCATCTTGAGATGTCAGATTACCAAATTAAACAACCTGATCCTATAGACCTAAACCAGAGGTAGAATTTAAATACCATGAGCTCCGATGATTAATCTACCAAATGGCAAAGGCTAATTGAAGATGAAAGAAGCAGAGATCGTATATAAATAGTTGAAGCTCTTGATTGTAATAATTACTTATCTAATCATATTTATTCCTTTAATTTTTTTAAATCTTTTGTATCTCTACAAATCTTTCACATAAATGCACTAGTGTGCGAAATTGGAAACAACTATAAACCAGTACTAAGTTGGCAAAGTGGATTGCAGTTAGTGATTAGATATATATTAAATGACCAAAATTATCGATCATGAGATTTGTGACATTTGATACGTGTCTATTGAATCCAATTCCATTTCAGGCACTTTCTGGTGAGCTATGTTCTCTTCAAAAAATTGGGTCGAAATACAACTTCATTCATTGATCTAGGATCATCGAATGGTTTAAAATCATTGATGGATTTTAGGTATGTGTCACCCTTCACGTGTCAAAGAGGTCGCACTTATCGATACATCATGCAGAGTCCAGACTCAATGTGATGTATTGATGTGATGTGATGTGCCTTGTTTATTAATGGCAATGAATTCATGAAATCGCCAATAAATTATATATTTTTCCATAAATAACAAAATATTAGCCAAAACAAATTTAATAATTTTCAAGCGGTGGATAAAAATCGCCAATACATTTAAATAATTTTTCCTTCGAAGTAAACTTTTTTGCCCATACAATTATATATTTGTTCCTTTAAACAAAAATTATTCGCCTCCTACAATATATATTTTCCCCATAGACCAAGCTATTATTCGCCAGAAATTTATGGAATTTTCGTACCCTAGAGAATAATCGTCAATACAAAACAATTTTTTTCCCTATTTTGAAAAAAAATAATATTGGATTTGCCAGGATTTTACACTTTTGCGTGGGGGGTGGTTTCTTAAAGTTATCCCTGCATGCAATTCACATGCCTGGTCTATGTTTTTGAATTGTGCATAGATGTCTATCAAGGTCGTTGCAATGATAATTTTTCCCATGTTTCCATTCGGGCTTGGGCAAGGAGGATGCAAGTTGAAGTTAATGAGACCATATTTCAAAGAGGAAGGCACCCAAGGAGACTATTGAGATAACATGAGCACAAAGGAGATGTTTCAGTTATTTATTGGTATTGTTCTAGATGAGTCCAAATAGAGCTATGCAAGTTTAAGAGCTTCCATTTTATCACAGGCAGCGAGATTGCTGGAAAAGGTTTTTGAATCTGTCTTTTTATTTGCTAGTTGCAATGCTTAAGAATTCCTAAAGCCTGTCCAACAAATCCATTATGTGTGTTTACTACACAACTATCATTGTGTTTGAGAGTTTCAAAAGCCTTTTCACTAAATCCACTTCACGGGGGCTTCACTTAGTGAACCTGGGTTATAGCACGTGCATTTATGGCATACTAAAGAATCCCCCTATATTTCAAAAAATATTACCCTAAACTCCTTTTTTGTCATCCCCTCCCAATACACAGGTTGAATTAAAACCCCCTATTTTTATCAAATATTGTATTTTTTCATAGCTCGGATTTAAAAACCTCTTATTTTCACTGAAAGGCAATATATTGTACCCTCATTTTTGGGATATTAAACCCCCAAATATGAATGCACGTGATATAATATTTCCTAGCGTATGAAGCCCATATGATCCACTTTGTGGAGAGTTTTCCAACATTGCATACATGTCTGCTAGGGTTGTTGCAACAACAACATATCCCATGCCCATTCCAATCTCCCAGTTTGGCACTATCAAGGAAGATGCAAGCCATATCATTGCATGGAAGCTATTGAAGCCTTTTCAACAACCCCATGTCATGGGCAATCTATAGCATGGTAACCATGTTTGGTAAGAGTTCCTAAAGTTTGTTCAACAAATCCGCCTAGGCAAGGATCTTGTTCAATAAAGGAAGTCTAACAAATATTAACAACTAATGAATATACATCCTATCTTGTGCCACCATAATGAGAGCTTTTGGACCTGCAATGCATGTCAAGTCAAAGCATAATCAGAGAGGAATTTTTCGTGTAAAGCCAAAATTCTACCACCTATGCTAGCATTCTCCCTAACTTTTTTGCCTTTAGAGATTTGGAACAAGGTAGGGACATTTCTTGGATTCTCAATGACTCTAGGAGAGGGGATTTTGGAGTACAAGTTGCAAGAACACTTGGAGAGGAAATCCCAGGAGTAGGAAGTGGCGTTAGAATAATGGAGTACAATAATAGAGGCACAAGGGGGAAGGACTGTAGATTTCAACTTCAGAATAGGGATTATCTTCAACTCTCCCCAAAGCTAAGTATAACATCTTTCCATAGTGTTGACTATGGAGTTTACTTTTCTAGTTGTTATGTAAGGATTTTCAAGAGTTATAACAAAGGATATGATACAAATAGAAAATGACCATTACAGTAATGTTATTGACTTTTAGTAATTTGGTCAAGATTTTTGAGACTCGTCAATTTCTTAGATTATTCGGTATTTGATTTTAATAGTGAGAGTGTTATACTCATTTTTCCCTATGGCATATAGAACGTTGAATAATAAAAGAACATTTTCAAAGGTTATATTCTAGCTATAAAATATGTAGAAGGTCAAAGTGTTGTGTTTGCCTTTATTACGAGTATCGTTACTAGTGTTCTTTTTTTGACATTAACTAATCAACTTAAGAGCAATTATATTGGACCTATTAGTTGGTAGAAGGGTACTTTGTGATTGTCCCTTACCTAGTCAATTATCAATAAGTTCACTTGCACATAGAAGCTTGCAACCTATGAACAATATTATAAGACTTCCTTTAGAATCATGAGTAGAAACATGTTATATGGTATTGGATGTTATCATTGTCTATTACAGTCATTAATATATCATCGCCATGGATGAATTAGTAATTGAATCCATTATCTCTATGCTTGGTATGGTGGGCATTCAAATTTTGGTATGATATACCAAGTAGTGTCATTTCATGATCATATTTATACATTAAATGTGAAGCTTTGAATTTTATAATATAAGTTATATGTGCAAGAGCTTAATAGTACCTAATGTAGGGAGAGACTTGAGAATTTATAACTTACATGGCTTGCAGATATGACTATAATAATGTAACTTCATGTTATGTATTCACTATTACATGGGGTCTTGGCCCAATGATTAAGTATTGTTTGTGCAAACAAAGATAATTTCTTGATAGGTGATCAATTTAACCCTTGCATCAAAGAGATGAACCTATAAGATATTTTGGGAAAAAATTTAAACTAAGAACTTACCATAATGAAGGGTTAATTGTTTGAATAAATTATCTTTTAATCTTAAGAGAAATAACTGGCAAGGAGTTATGGATCAAATCTTTAGCTATAAGATAACCTTATAATGAGAACCAAGAATAAGAAATAACTAATATGAGCCTTGGCTCTTGATTGTATTATATACTAAGGTAAACTTCGTTTAGTAGTGCTACAACCACTCTTTACTATAAATATCTCTAAATATGATATTTGTTGACACCATGGTAAATACATTACATGACTACATGATGTCTATAAATATTTATAAATATGGGAACCTTGATACAGGAACTATCATGGAACAAAGGAAGGTGTACTATGGATGTGCTAGTTACTTGTAGCATTGAAATGTTAGATGTAGAGTTATAATAAAAGAATACCAAGATGCATGTAATTATGGACCATTTGGGAAATCCTATTGTAGTGGCAAGAGGTGATTTAAGTTCATTTTATACCCCTTGATTAGTGCAATAATAATATGTTCTATATGGTTCTTTAGAATGATATTTGGGAATTGGGGTAATGGCTCTTATATGACTAGAAGATATCTATTGACACTTGGGGATAGAAGAATCTTCATACTAAATAAATTTAATGAATTTTGAAGGAAGGTGTTTTCCTATGTTTGTGTGAACTAAGGTAATTTCAAGTTGAGAGAATATGATGTTATCCCCTAGAGTGATAAAACATACCATGGGATATTCAAGTTGGTTTATGAATGATAATGGGAGGACTTGGAGTCAAATCCTCAATATCCTAGAATGGAAGTGTTATAGTATGGGTTTGTTAAGTATGAATTAGATGGGATTTCCCCAACCATTGTTATGTGTTATTAATTAACGAAACCTTGGTTATGGGAACATGTGCATAGGCATCCCTTGAGATAAACCTATCAGGAGAACTACATGTGACTTTGAACCATCTGGAAGTGGGAACGTAGGTGGTCCTTTGGTGAAGGATACCCTTGTGACCTTAGGTCTGTAGGGGAAGGGTATTGGGGAAGATAACTCCCAAGTTAAGGGTTTTACCTAATAAGATAGACTCTCTCTCTCTATACTAGGCTTTAAAGGAGGTTGAAGTGGGTAATGGGTAGTTATGAAAGGGGATAGGAAAACCCAACCATTGGTATTTAATATGTAATGCACCATCGAATAGTGAGTTGAAGATAGTAAGCATTGGTTGACTACCTTATAGTCAGTATTAGCTTATGGGAACATGATAAATGGAGGCCATCTTGTGTTGGTTCTGTATAAATGTTATCTTATGTTTATGTAATTAAATCATAGACCTTTATGCTACACAGTTGCTTTATTGTGATGTTCTTACACCTATGCTTAGAATTGTGAACAGTTGGGATAGTTATGCAGAGTCAAACAGTCATTGGACCATGCCAATGACCGAAGTCTAGGCTACTACGAGGGATAGCCAATAATCACCTAGTTCACAAAGGTGATGCTCCCTAGACTACCCTAGACATGATATGGTAATAGTTGGTAGGTCGATTTATTGGACCATGCCAATGGTGGAGGCCTAGAGTTGTTGTTGTATTATTGGATCAACCAACACTCATTGCCCCGTTCATGGAGGTGAAGGATTTCTAAGGGCTATCTGGGATTTGATACGGTAATGGTTGCATGGGTAGTTACCTTACCATGTGGGTAGCAGTAACTAGAGCTAACTGTAGTATCAGGAGGGTTCACTAGCAGTCGCCTATAGCATGGGGGTGATAAACATTGAGTGTTACCTGGGATTGTGAAGAAGATAGCTAAGAATATCTCTAAGGTCACTATGAGGTATACATCAGAAGCTACTTCTTCCTGGTTGGACAGACTTGTCGTCAATGGCCTATAAAGTACAATTGGAGTTGAAATCCAACGGGCTAGGCTGGTTCACTTCTCGTTGAAATCCTTGGGATTGAGGATAGACCTAAAATGTAGTATGGGATCTATTGAATCCTCTTCTCAGTTTTCTGATGGTATACTTGACTTTGAGGGATTGTGGATGGATCCATAGTTTAGTATGGGATGCACTGAATCCTGTACCCCAAATCCATTGGTGCAAATGACCAAAGGAAAGAATGGGACCCACGGTGTAGTGCGCAATGGACTAGCATTCCTTTTATATATCTTGCATGCACTATGGGCAGGAGATAGTTGGCCATTAAGGATGAATCAATCATGTTGTTCTTGCAATGACTTATATGAGCCAATCACAATGACCTGTGATGCTTGTATATGAGTTGATCAGTATTAGCTTGTGATGCACATATAAGAACTAGTCACTTATCTGTGATGCTTTTAAATGAGTCAATCTCTATTAACTTGTGTTGTATGTAAATGAGATAGTCACTGCCATCATTGTAATGCCTGTATGAGCCAATCACTACTATTATGTGATATATGTATAAGACACTCGCCATGTATGTGATGTATTCTAGAACTAGGGCCATCTTGGGTACTTGTGAAGTGTATGACATATATTCTCATATATACATGATTGATACAATCTTTTAGTGTAGAAGTTGTGTTATGGCCCTTGTGTATATGTCTACATCAAACATTAATGTTCATATTTTTTGAATATGGAACCAACACTAGATGGAAATGTGTAGCTCTTCTTGCAATGAGGCTAAGTTAATAGGTTTGATTAATTTTTTGTTAGGATTAGAGAGATCAAGATCTCATCAAGAGGATAGAGTAGTCTCCTAGATGCGAACGAAGAGCCTCTTACTTTCCACAAGAGGATAAGTAGGTTGGGTCATTAGGCATGCACCCTTGAGGCTTCGGTTTTGGTCTTAGGATGACCCTAAACATGGAAGGCTAATACTCCAGTCATAACTATGTAAATATATTGTATCTTTGAGTTGTCACCACCATGAACATTGAAGGAGTTTAGATACCAACAATTCTAATTGAGATGGAGGTAGCTTGGTCAATGAAGTTGTTAATCAATGTTAATTGTATTGGAAAAAGAAAATTGTGGTAGCCAAGGGGTGGATCTTACAATAGTAAAGGAGTTGTGGTTATTTTGCAACACCTCTCATGGTGTTGCAAATCTATTAGACTAGAAGATATTGTGTGAGTTGTGTTGATGTATGTGTTTTTACTGAACCAATACAAGTTTGATTTCTATTTAGCAATGTACCTTTTTTCTAAAAGAGTTCATCTAATATCCATGTTCGATTCCATTTTTTATGGATAATTAAATGTACTTCTAATTTGATTTATTAAATTTGAACAATTTGTCTTTATCTGTCATGCCCAAACTTTTGGGCACAAACGGAATAATTTTTTTTTTTTTAAATACTTAACCTAGTACAACTAACTTATTAAAATAATGCAAAACTATTTTAGTCTTAACTATGTTTTTGGAGTGAATCTAACCACTAAGCCAATTTGGCAAAATGAAGCATCTAAGTTAAAAGCGGATTATAATTCTCCAACAAAATTAATAATATCTTCCATTAAATAATTAAACTCACTTAACAAATAATCTCAAAATTAATTGATAGGGGATATTATTAATCTCATGCAGTCCCTTATTTGCCTAGGTTCTAATTTAATTTGTCCTAGCTCTTAGATTAAATAAACCTATTAATTAAAATTTCCATTAATTAAATACCTTATAATTTAAAAATCAGAAGGACCAACTTGACCCTACATATATCATTTTAATTCCCTAAGGATTTATCCTCCCAAAGAGTTTTAAAATCTTCTTATTAAAATGCTTCTTCATACATAAAATAATTGAAAAAGAATTAATTAATTTTACAATTAATCATTTTGTGTCCATTTAATATGTATAATTTACTTACATATATATATGGGTGTAGATAATTATACATTGAAGACACATATACATATTTATACATTTAAGAAGTGTGAGGGAATGTAAGATTGCATATCTATTCCCACACACATATATATATATTTAAATATATTCCAAAGAAAAACGGCGGGCGGTGGGGGTTGGGGGGATGTTTTTGTATTTTATTAATTTACTTTTAAAAGAATTCTACAAAGTCACATGCTAACTCTAACATCTTTTTAACACCCATCCCACACTTATATTTTTTAAAAAAAAATAAACCCAAGTGTGTTTGCCCTAACCCGAAATTAGGGTTAGGGCATGTGTGTGATAAAGTTTATTATTTTTTTTGTGTGTTGTGTGTGAGTGAAATTTTTTTTTTTTTTTTTTTTGTGTGTGTGCAGGTGTGGGAGCGGCAGCCATGGGAGGCGGCACTTAATTTTCTCCATGGCGGGGAACGGGGATTCACGCAGGGCCGAACTGGCGATTCGCGGGGGAGGAGGAAGGAGGCGATGCGGTATACCCGCGGGCTGCGGACAACGCCGCCCACAGCTGCGGTGACCCGCAGACTGTGGACGCCTCCCACAGCTCTGGCTCCCACAAACTATGGACGTCGCCGCCCACAGCTGCAGGCTCCTGCAGCCTGTGGACGTCGCCGCCCACAGCTACGGGCTCCCTCCTCCTTCATTGCAATTTTTTTTTTAAATTAAAAATTCTATTTCTTTAAAATGTATTTTATATATATATATATATATATATATATATATATATATATATATAAGTATATTTATATATATATATATATTTTGAAATATGTAGACTTCAGAATAAGATATTTAAATGAATAAAAGGGTATATATATATTGTTGTTTTTTATTTATAACTCATTTAGGCAAACATATGAGTTTTCTTTTTAACTTAGAAAAAAGAGATTTTTCTAATATTAATTGTAGCATGTTAAAGGGAAAATATCCTTTTTTTTTATAAGGCTGGAAAATGTATGTTTTATATATATATATATATATATATATATATATATATTGGGTATATATATATTGTTGTTTTTTATTTATAACTCATTTAGGCAAACATATGAGTTTTCTTTTTAACTTAGAAAAAAGAGATTTTTCTAATATTACTTGTAGCATGTTAAAGGGAAAATATCCTTTTTTTTTATAAGGCTGGAAAATATATATATATATATATATATATATATATTTGTTTAAAAAACATTATGTAACTAATATCTACAATGCCTTCTAACAGCAAGCTTAAATATAATCTTTTCAGGTATAACAATAAAACTAAAATTAAATGCTAACCATATTTTTTAAATTAGGCTACTACTATAAGATTTAATTTTCTGCATTAAATGAAAGAACAAATAACAGATTTAATTTATTTGCAGCAGCATAAATAAACATAAATGAACACATAATAACAGATTTAATTTATTTGCAGAATAAACATAAATGCAACAACTTTATTTATTTATTTATTTATTTAAAAGAAGATTTTAATAAAAGCTCATATTTTTCATCTTCCCTTTTGTAAAACTAACCAAATAGAAGAAATACATTTCTTTGAGCAAAATAAGATACAAAGTAAATAATAATACAAATGGATTTGAAAACCCAACTAGTATTTCCCTTCCATAGGAATATGAATAAAATAAATACACTTCTTTTCTTTTGGAAAATAAATACAACAATGACTCTTTTTTTCTTTTTTTACAAGCTACAATATTAAATACATTTTTCTTTTAAACTTTTCTGCAACATAAAACAGCAACAAAGCTCTTCATCTTTCCTTCTCATCCCAAGCTACCTGCAATAAAATACAACTTGACCATGGAGAGCTCACCTCCCAGCCTAGGCTTACTAGAAGCCACCCCCGAGCTTGGAGAACCAAGCACTAGACGGGTCACAAACAAACAAACAACACAACAAACAAAGGCAAACACTCAACATGCATTTTCCCATCCCAAGCTACACTCTCACCACAACTTGTGATGAACTTTCCACGGGTGGAAGTGGACCAAATACCATTGGGGAGATTGCAAGCATAATACAACTCAAGCCACCTCATGGCAAAATAAAATACAACAAATTTATCTCCACACCTTATGCCCCCCCAAAGGTATAAAAGCCATATTTTCTCCCCTTATGACCCCCAAATGCATACACAAAGGCCATGCAGCAAGGGTCACAAAGGACACCCTTGAGATCACTCTCCATAAGGAGAGTCTCTCACCCAAGGCTGTAATACTCCTTCCACTCCAAGTCCATCCTACTCTCCCAAGAGTAGGAGGCCTTGGACACTCCCAAAACAAGAACACATAAACAAAGAATAAGGAAAGGAAAACATTTACACTTTTCTCCTTCAAACAAATTACATATACACATCTCCTCATACAAGCATTTCTTTCTTTCAAAACAACATAAACAACATAAACAAAAGGAAGTAACACCAACCTTAATCTTCCAATAAGTATGTTAGACTTAGTTGGGGATGAGCTGCCCAAATCCACACAAACTTTCCACCAACACTTCACCAAAATTCTATCCTACAACTAATTTTCAAAAAAATGCATAATCTCCAACAATGGAGAGTGGGCGATTACTCACTAAGTCCCTAATCCTTGCCTAAGAAGGCTTCTCTCACACTTCCCAACCCCTTGGGTAAGGTGAGAGTTCCCATTGGTTGCTCTTCCCAACCTCTTACATGCTGCTAAAAATGGAAAGGGAAAAAGGTGAGAGAGGATGGGGAAGAGAGTTTGACATCAAAAGGGAAGGTTGTCTATCCTAGGAGGAACCTTCTAAGTTGAATTTTCGCTCACCTTGGGAAAACCACTTTTTGAGGTGACTAAACAGTCACATGGGAGTAGTCACATGTTTAAAAATACCCCTAACCCATAGGTATACCCTTTGGACCTGTGGAAAAGCCCTAAAACTGACCCTAGGAGTCCATTTGACCCCTTAGAAACCCAACTGAAGTTAACCTACGGGTCAAACCTGAGTTGACCACTCCCAAGACTCCCTACCCAAGGCAAATTTGGGACCACACTCATGTGTTTGGTTGGATTTGGTAGAAACAAAACTCCCTCCAAGAGACAAGTCAAAATCAATGACACTAATCAACACATGTGTCAAGTGACACAATAAAATACAATATAAAAATCATACATGGAATTTGTCTCTTGTAGGTTTACACAAATAAATAAAATCAAATTAACACACATGCATCATTTACTTTCACAAATAAAATACAATACATACGGGGTGTTGTCTCTCCAAATAGACAACCCCTGGCTTAACAAATGTGCATTGCTCTAGGTTTGGTTTTCCATATAATTTCCATGGTCACATGGATAATTTTCCTGCGCATCTCAATTAACACATTAGTAATTCCAAATAATCACAATTATATATATAATCAAACACATGTATTTCATTTCACATCAAACACTCATACATTTGACAATAATAATTCAATATCCCATTCATTCAAATTCGATTCCACATAAGCAATTATCATAATCCTCAAAATTGAACCATTCATATAATAAGCATCCTATTTCTATCATCAAAATGAAGTCCTGCAAATCCAATAATGACATTCACCATTTCGAAGTAATTCTATTCTAGCAACATATAAAGTTTCATAATCATAATGTATAAAATGAAGCATCAATATACGTCAATGTGATCCAAATCATGGAATCATATAGGTTCTAAATCCATAATGCATAAAATAAAGCATCCATAATAGTCTCAATATGAAAATAACAAAAAATGTCAGGATGGGTCGGGGTAGGGCATCACATTATCTTTCACTATTATTGGGTAAGTGCACCAAGATGGTGTGCAAAACAGTTGACACCCTCTTAAAAAAACATCTAAAAACTAGTAACGAATGGATTTGGTGGTGTATGATAATTATTTGGTGGAATAGATGTATTTAAAAGTTCTTTAGGCTTATTGTAATTCTCACTCCAAAAATTATAGGTATGTCCTTTCCTGTATTGTTGAGTTGTATATACTTCCTCTACTTCTAATTCAGACATGTCTTTCCAGTGATAGGGAAATATATAAGATTCTACCACCAATGCTAAACATTCTTAGTTTTCTAGAGTATATTTCTCATAACAATTATTTTGATCACGAATTTCTAATAGCATCGCAAGGATTTCCATGAATAAGGTTGTATCTTAATTCATAGGGACAATTTATTGACATTGATTTTACTTAGTAGATTCTTTAGTATGATTATAATGCCATTGCCTTTGATTGGAAAATATCTAATGCTACTTTAAACTAAGGATAGTCTTTCTCTGAATCACTACCATTATTATGAATTCTACACCAATCGCTTAACGCACACTCTACCAGATTTATCCATGTGAGTAGATTATTGTTTCCTTGTGGAGGATTGTCTAAAGGTAGAACAACTCCACCATTGTTTGGCCTAGTGTTCCATATTCTTGGAGATCTGTTGGAATTGAAACTTTATTGTGAGTTAGGAATCCCTTAATCACTACTTCTTGTATTATAACTCTAGCTTCTTAGATATGACACTTCAGTAATTAGTTTCTTTAATATTTAGGTAATTTCCTTTATTTCCTCCTTAGTATTATTGTTACCATGATCATTAGATTTAGGAGTTTGACAAAAGAATGAAACCCCGTTTAGCGGGACCTTAGTGATAGCTGGCCCATGATGCAAAACCCGAGGTCTGTTATTATCTAAAGTTATTGGATTCTGGACTGGGACCTAAGAAGGTACATTCGGCCTAATACTATGCAGATCAACGTGGCTGATATCACTAGACTTACTATATTAGGTATTGCCTAAACACCTGGCCTAGTCACTAGACCATACCCTATCTCTCTCATTTAATTATTCAAACTTATAGCTTTTGCATATGCTTCAGATAAATTGGTTTCTCTGGGGACTTTTCAACTTACAAACATTGATGTTAAAGGATCCAAGACAACTTAATATACCAATAGTACAACGTGTTCTATCAATGTATGTATATGGAGCGTCTAACTTAGAATAGGCTCTATGAAGCCTATCGTTAAAACAACCTATTGGTTCATGTTGTTCTCTATAAATCAAAGGAAACTGATAATACAAAGTCGTGAGATCAAGAGAGGCTTTAAATCAGGATAAAAGAGCACTTTCCTGTAAATCCCATGAGGTTATAGGTCTTGAAGGAAAATTGATATACCAAACATATGCCTCATCACTTAGAGTATAAGGAAATAATCTAATTAGACTACATCTTCATGTGGAATGCGAGCTCTCCCACACATTTATTTGAAATTACAGAGATGGTCTTTGGCGTCACTATGCATTTAAAATTGAAGACACAACATAATTAGATTTTAGGTAGATCATGATAATTAGCAAATTGGACAGGTTAATTAGTGTTAAAGAAAGCCATCGGTTGAGGAAGAGATCATAATTGTATAGGATTGACTCGATTTATATGAATCTAAAGAAAAATATTGTTATATGATCCTAAAACATGACTGGTCGAGTTAGCTCTTGGCCTATGGTATTTTCTCCCATCAAGTAGCTCTACAAATTGAAATCTTGGCTCACAAGACCTAGATCTAGTCACCCTCCTATACTCCAGCTTACTAATTCTAGTAAAATGAAAACGTCAAACCCTCATTCTAGCACAAGATCTATTAATATGGATATCAACTTCACCTCAATGTAATATAGTCTCAGCTAGGAATGAGTCTATATTCTTACAGATTTAAACAAAATATTAATCCCAAGGCTAGGTACATCAATTCTTGATCTTGCGACACTCACTCAGGGTTCATGCATCAATTGTTTTCACAAAGAGCTCCTTGACGATTCACAAGAATTTACAATCAACCTTATGAATTCTAGAGTATTTTTCTCAAACATATTCGATTCAGTTTTATCAGTAAATGGAAAGAAAAAAGAATACAAAAGAAAAACCAATTTCCTACTAATTCCTAGTTTCACAATTGAATAATTTCCATGAAACAATTGAAGTAGATGAAATATAGATTTTACAAGCAATCAAAATAAATTCACTATTATTTGTAAAATTGTGCAAGCTTTTAAAGTAAATTACTATCAACAAGGAGAATTACACAACACACTAGATATGAACTATGTAGTATTATGTATTCACATGCCAACAATAATACATACAGTTAGATATATTTAATGAATTGACTCTCAACTTCCTCAATAAAATTATTTGAAAAGGAAAAACACCAATTAAAATCTACAATCTCCAATATTACCAAAATGACTACCAACGTTGTCTTTTATTATGTTGAGCTAGAATAGGACAAAACTGCCAGTTGGCATATATGAAACAAAATTTATGACATATATATTTTGACTAAGTCAAAATTTCTACTTCTTCTGCATTGGGCTCATTAGTTTTGTGTTCTCATAATAGGTTTGCTTCAAAGGAAGTTACAGCTTGGACTATGTCAACATTCTCGCATCCTTATAATGAAGAATAGTTAAGTTCTTGGACTCTACAATGATGTTGAGTTTGTGCAACTTATCGCTCCATAGGGCCAACATCATCCCATAAACTTTGTGGGCTATTATACTTTTTTGGTTTAGGTAACTTTTTATTCCAACTATCTTCAAATTTTAATAACAAGCCCATATCACTGCAGTGCATTGAATCTTCAATCAACTCCTCCATCAATATTTGTATGAGTAGCGCATCCTATCTCCAAGCTTCGGTAGAATCTTGTATTTGTCTTTACAGCTTACTCCTATAGTCATATAACCTACTAGCTTGCAATATCTCTAATATCCTCCATGACTCAATTTCATCTATTTTCCCCTATGTTAGTATTCGAGTAAGTGCACCAAGATGGTGAACAAAAAGGGAGGTATAAGTGGCCACTTTTTTTTTTGAAAATAGGTAAACCTGAACTTCAAAGAGATATTTGAAGGTCATGCACTCAAAACTAGGAGTTGAGTAAAAGAATAATAATTGTAGTACTCTAAATCTAGTTTCTAAACTACCAAAGTTTTTTAAAAATTGGATAAGATTAAGAGGGTCAAACCTCACAAAAAATTATTCCTGATTTTTTTAGAAAAACATAACATAGATGTTTTTGTGCGCTACACAAAATATATAGTTAGATTTTAGGATTTTGCAAAACTCTTGGGTAGGATGATAGGTAAGAGTGAAATCTAGAATTTTTGCATTTTTTTGGAATTTTCCCTTGAGTATTTTTTTTTATGATTATTTGAAGTGACTGCATCCTGAAAATTTGGTACCTATTCGTGAGATGGGCATAACTTGCATCAAAATAATCAAAAATTCAAACTTTTTTTTTAAAAGTGTATAGAATCTAGTGTAGAACAATAATATGTAATTTATTTTAAATTTGGTCTAGTATATCAAAAGGTATCAAAAAATGGTAGACATATGTCTGTGAGGACTGTCAAGGCACTGATAAAGAAAATTAAAGTTTACTATGCTAATGTTGTCCAACAAAAGAAAAATTATATGGTCAGAAAGCTGAGAAGACGTGTGAGATTATGGTGGTAATTTTAGAAATACCCATTTGATCATTTGTAAACCTGATCATGATGAAGCTGATAAACCATGTTGGAAGATGAAAAATGTGTAAAGGGACAAAAATGGAGGGAAAATGGGCTTGCAAGCCTCAAGGTTGTTTTCCAACCCTCTTACCAAGACAAAACCCGCACGGGTTCTAATGTGCAAGATAACCCGCTCAGTTTTTGAAAAACAAAAAGTACCATTTATAGTTCTACATAACCGACACACATTATGTAGAACTAAAACCATAATTTTGAGTTTCACAAAACCCATACGGGTTATGAAGACATCAAAATGTATGCTTGTAATTTTAGCATTTACTACACATATGTATAGACATACATATATAATATGTGTTTATGTATGTATATATGCATATCTATAGTTATATATACATATATTTATATAGATATATGTATATATGTTTGTATACATGCATGTCTCTCTTCTTTTCTTTTCTCTCTCATCTTCCTTCTCCCATAACTGTCTCTGTCTATTTTGAGCCCTAATTATCCTCCTTGTGTTCTATCTCATCTCTCTCCCCCTCACACTTCTCTCTTTCTCTATTCTCTCACCCTCTTCTCCTTCTCATTCTCTCTCTACCTCATCTCTCTCTCTCTCTCTCTCTCTCTCTCTCTCTCTCTTGCTCTCGTTATCCTATCCTATTCTCAACCTCTCCCCCCTCTCCCTCTTCCTCTCATTATCTTATCCTATTATCTCTCTCCCCCTCCCCCTCTCTTGACCCTATTCTCTCTCTCTCTCTCTCTCTCTCTCTCTCTCTCTCTCTCTCTCTCTCTCTCTCTCTCTCTCTCTCTCTCTCTCTCTCTCTCTCCTCCTTCTCTCCTTTTCCCAATCTCCCTATCTCTCCCTCTCCCCCTTTCTGAATCTCTATCTCTCCTCCTCTCCTTTTCCCAATCTCCCTCCTTCCCCTCTCCTTATCGTACTCTCTCTCTCTCTCTCTCTCTCTCTCTCTCTCTCTCTCTCTCTCTCTCTCCCTCTCTCTCCCCCTCATATGCTCTCTCCCTCTCCCTCTCTTTATCCTATTCTCCCCATCTCCTCCCTCTCTCTCTCTTCATCTTCCTCTCCCTCTCCCTCTCTCCCATCTCTCTCTCCCTCTCCCTCCTTTTCCCAATCTCCCTCTCTCTCCCTCTCCCTCCATCCCTCTCTCCTTATCATACTCTCTCTCTCTCTCTCTCTCTCTCTCTCTCTCTCTCTCTCTCTCCCCACTTCCTCTTTGGTTTCTAGTTATACATAACCCATACGGGTTATTCAGAACTAAGGCCAAAATTTTTAGTTTTGTATAACCTGTACGTGTTATGAGAAATTGTGAATGTTCCCATTAGGTT
This sequence comes from Cryptomeria japonica, assembly GCF_030272615.1. NCBI lineage: Eukaryota > Viridiplantae > Streptophyta > Pinopsida > Cupressales > Cupressaceae > Cryptomeria > Cryptomeria japonica. The sequence goes on from NC_081405.1 coordinate 256,442,144, forward strand.
CACATAAATTGTACTCCCTCATGCTCTCTCTCTCTCTCTCTCTCTCTCTCTCTCTCTCTCTTATTCTCACCCTCTTCCCCTTCTCTAAGTTCTTTCCCTCTCTCTCCCCACTTCCTCTTTGGTTCCTAGTTCTACATAACCCGTACGGGTTATACAGAACTAAGGCCAAAACTTCTAGTTTTGCATAACCCATACAGGTTATGGGAAATTGTGAACATTCCAATTAGGTTTGCATTACCCATACAGGTTATGGGAAAATCTTCATATTTTAGTCCAAGCCTATTTAAGGTTTGCATATTTTTATTATTTTTGGCTACCAAGCCTAGCACGTTTTTTAATTTCATAGAACACGCATGGGTTATAAAAAATTTCATTTTTTTTTCATATTGCCACTTTTCTATTCACCATCTTGGTGCACTTACCCATTCTTCATTCTATCATTTCATTAGTGAGTCTTTCTTCCATTTCTTCTATTATTTTCAATTCCACTTCAATTGTTCCAACAATTCCCTTCTCCTCTGCTACGCTCTACTCATTCCATTTATCAGTAGAGTCCATGTCAAGTACCTAGACATGACTTTTCATAATGCAATTTTAGCCTATGCTAGTACTTCATTAATCCACACATCCATGACATTTTGTTTCTATCTTAAAGTAGTCACTAAATCAACTTCATCTTTTAACATCAGAATTGGATGTTGAGGTATTGCTTGTAGACTAGATCCTAGATGGGTAATCCCTCTAATGAATTGAACCAATTGTTTTATTTTCCCTTTTTTCTCTTTCAACTTCTTTTGGTCTTTGTAGAGTCTATCTTCTATAATTGTTACACCTTCTTTATTTATCCTTGCTCCATCAAACCTAGAGGGTTTTTCCAAATGAACCATTGTAATTTGGTAATCTTCTATTGTTAATTATTGTGCATCCTTGTGAGTCATTGTCTTCATAATATGTAATTATTGCTCTCCCTCCACATTTAACCTAGTGTCATATTTAACTTTGGTCTTCCTCCCCTTTTTCACACCTGGCATATTAGTGAGAAAACTATTAAAATCTATTGGTAGTACCTCAGCATTTTCCTTGGATCACATTTGTTGTTGTAATGAATACCCTCTGATTCTACTACAAGATTTTCCTTCTATGGAGTATTTCTTCTTTCTTCTTCTTCTCAACTTCCCTATTTTTTCTCTTGCTCAATTTCCTTGTTAGCAATTGTTTCTGCATTTGGCACTTTTTCTTCTTTGGTATTGTTCCTTTTCTCCTTTTCAAACATCTCCACATCTTTACCTGAACTTCCTGGTTCTGCATTTCCATCATTCTTCATAATTTTAGGTGGAACATTGTTGTGTAGCCATCACACCTTTATTCTCATCACATTTTCATTTTCTAACTTTTCCCATTTCTCTCTTTGACCATTTGGTTCGACCTCCACAATAAACTTTGTTCTTCACCTACACAATCTTGTTTGCCACCTTCAATTTGTTCTTGATACCGTGGGGTATTCACTTCCAATTCCATTAGTGTCTCTATTTCTTCATCTTTCATAGATTATTTGCCTTCTAAACCTATTGACACACCTTGTTCTACAACTATAAAATCATCCACTATAATTATATCCAAAGTTTCTTTCTAGGTGGTAAGTTCTTCTCCTAGTTCTGCTACTTGTGGAGATTTATGCTTTTCGAGCTTTGAATGCATAGCCTCTAATTTTCTCATGGCCATGTATTTCGATACCACTTAGCTCATTTCACGGTACATCTATAATCTGATAGGATCTTCTTCTAGTAAAGGCACTACACCCATTATTTCATTCAAGGCATTATTCACTAATGATGGTGAGGTGAACAAATGTGTTGTTGGCTAGAAAGTCACTATGGGTATAACCCTACACACTTGAGTTGGTTGCAAACCTTCTTATGGACTTTGAACAGTTTTGAGGTGGAAGCTTTAGCATTCCTACTCATCCTATATTAAGGTTCCATGAATTTTCACCTAGCCATCTGATTTAGATTTGGATCTATTGTTACTACCTTAGCTCCTGCCATATAAATCATTGGATCCTCTGTCATTGATTTTGAATCTACAAATTTGGTCATATCTATATTCCTTTTGTGTATTAGGAAATCATCATGTTGATCATCTTCATTTTCTTTTGTCTTTCTCTTTCAAATCTTTTGTCCTTTCTTCTAAATCTCCACCTTGTACTCCTCTATCTACTTTTGATTGGCTTTCAAGATAGGTTGGTTTATCACATCCTGGGATAATATTTCTAGGTCATTGGGATGAGGTTCTACAATTGGCTATTCTTCAACTCGATTATTCGCATAATCTGGTTTCAACACTTCTTCACCATCCTCCACAATCTATGGGGGAATTTTTATTTCACTTACTTCTAATCCCAATGTTAACATTTATTGTAAATTCAATCTCTAATATTGTCTTTTCCTAACTTCTTTCTCATATTTACAATCTATTCAATAATCTTCCATGTCTAAAACATGTACTTCCTTCTAAGTGATAAAATTATGTATTTTCCATAGAGGATCATATTCTTTGCGCTAGTATTCCAAATAGGGTAGGTTCTTATCCAATAACTTTTCTTCTTCCATTCTTGCATTGTGTAACACGCTGCATATAGGCCACCCATTACTAAAAATCTAAACCCTAACTTATGATGAAAATTGAGGTAAGTGCCATGGAACTCCAAAATCTATTTGCAAAACTTGGTTAACCAAGACCAAGTGGATAAATATCTAGGTAATATAAATAGTGGACCAGTAAACCCTTGTGCCTTAAGATATGACCATGTAGGCAACTAAATGTACCATCCACCAAAGAACTTGAATACATCTTGTACTTCCTTCGGTACTCTTTCTCTGACTCTTCCTTCCAATTCTCTAGTGATTTTCATTATAAACTAATCATTCACCTCCCTATAATGTAGAAGTGCCTAATATTGCTTGAGCTGAGGGTAGTATGCATAAAATAGGTTTTCTCCTGAATTAGTACCCAAGATCCATATTGTGTTCAAACCCTAGATATTTGTTTTAACCACACATACATAAACCACACATGAAGACATAAAATTTCTAGATGGTCCTATAACAAACTCATGTATTGAGACTTATAAATTGGGCCCAATCAAATCTGAGTTTATTCCTTCTAATATCCTAGATAAAGGCAAACATCCATGCTGGAGTCATCCACTGACTTCCAACATTTCTATTCGACTCAAGAATGTAATAGTCCCATGCACCATTATATGAATATCTATCTTCAACATGAGCTTAGGTAGCTTGGCTATCACTTTCCCTTGTTTCCTTTTATACCACTCTTCTCGAATGATTTTCTCACAAGCTACCCTTGAATTCATAAAATTAGCTTCTGCTTGATTCCTGGTCATAACTATAATATACCTATGTATTATGATACCCAACAACTCAGTAATACCTCTTGGAGTTAGGTCTACATACACCCGGTTGTTCTTGATCATTTTGCACCAACTTAAATCACGGTGGAGTATGCACTACTCTAATAATTCACGTGTCTCTGTAGCTACAAGAAATCTAATATCTTTCGATTAATCCACTCTTTCATAGATTCTTTATTTCTTTGGTAGTTATTAGCTCTCTTATCCAATCAATTAAGTCCCCCACATGATAGTCCCCTAGATGGGTATCCATTAGGAACCTTCCTCAAAGAACTATTTAAGTCAATCTCCATTCAAACTCCCACCTAAATTCTATTTTTCTTGAGTCTGCACTTTTTTTCTCAACAATCCCTAATGAAATTTACAATAACTACTAGCCTACCAATAAATTTTGCTTTAAACATCATATGAATCATGGACCATTTACTTGAACAATTGATAACTAAAAGCTAGGCTATCAGTACATACCTATATCGCTTGTAGAAATACCTTTAGAGGTTGAGTAGGGTACAAGATATTTTGTGTCATCTTTCACCATCATGCATTCTTTCTTGCAACTTAAAATTTTGAAAAGAGATTTGGCTTACAATTTTGTTGTGTTGGTGTAATTATTTATTCAACTTGTATATAATTACACTTTACTTAAGTTTACTTAGGTACATGCATAACATTGTAGTTTGCATATGAGACACTTAGGGAGATGTGCATACATTAAGAGTGTGTATGTAGGATAATTTTCACCTTTTATGGTGTGATCTTGTTATTACTCTATCATATCCACTTATTATGGAGTGATAATTCTACCTTCGGTGGGTGATCCACTTCATGTGGAATATTCTACTATTTCTCCTACCTACCTTTGCATCGCATTGATCCACATGTAATCATTGTGTGATCTCTTGTCTCTTAGCCTCACCCTTATAAGAAGGCTCATCCACATTGTATGTAATGATTAAGAATCCAATTGATCTATTTTGCATCTTGATAGGAATACAATTTATTCTTGTTACATTTGATCTCTCGTGTCATTGTGTTATCTATTGATCTCTTTGATCTGGGTTGCTTCAAGCATAATCTCACATGGTATCCATGCGGTTGGAGCACCTTTGTATAGCCTTTGGAGAGATTTTGAAGGAGGTTAAGAGGCAGATCTGAGGAGCAACATATTTTGGAGGTGTCCTAGACCAGATCCAACCTCGCCATTGAGTTTGGGTGGCTATTTCCATGAATTTTCACTATAAATTCACCTATATTGGGTGAAAGTAAAATTTGAGGATTGGAGGAAAATTTTGCCCAATTTGGGTAGTACGGTATGATTTTGCAAAAAAAATTAAAATTAATAATTTATTATTTTTCTGCAAAAAGTTTTAAAAAATTCATTTTATTATTTTTTCACAGTTTTTAACTATACATTGTAAAAGTTTTTATTAAAAAAAATCAAAAATATTATATATTTTCGAGGGGGTTAAACCCCCCGCCACCATACTGTGCTTATGCATTTGACAGGGTTTGCAACTCTTTGTTGGTCAACCATACCCTCGTGCTACGCCCACCTATCAATGTCAAGCCGCTCTTGTCTAGCTCCTCCCAGGCGTCAACCCCCCTGTCAGCCCTCATAACCTATTCTACCATTCATCCTCGTTGGCTACACTCCCTCTCTGATACCACCACACAACAAACACGTTGGCAGTCCATACACACACAACAGTCTACCACATCACCTGCTGACATCATCCTCCATACAGTTAGCCAAATAGGGGTAATGGTTCTGTGACGGCCATACACCCATCAAATTTAATTGTGTGTTTTCTAATGTCAATAGTTTTCAAAAATTTATCAACCCCCTCTCATTGAATTTTAATTTTGCATTTCAACTTCAAATGGCCATATCTTGCTCATTTTTTGCTCCTTTTTTTAGACACAATGCACCACTGAGAAGGGGGTGAATCGATGGTTCTCAAAACTTTTCCCTTTTATTATCCTTATGAGTATATGCCTATTAGCAAAATTAACTAAGTACAGACTTACAGGTTAGTAAAGAGACTAAACACAGATGCATTCACACAAAGGGACATCATGTAACACCAGTATGTACAAGGAAAACCCAAGATGGGAAAAACCTCAGTGAGCAATGCTGGTGGAGACCATTACTCCAATCCATCCTCACAATGAAATCTATTACAATGTTAGGGCACCAACCTCTGATTTAGGGCACCAACCCCTAACTGATTTATGGGCTACAACCCAAAGGAGCTAGAACCCCTGCTAGTTTATGGGCACCAACCCAAAGGAGCTACAACCCCTACACCGAGCTGCAACTCATTTATCATAATGATAGCATCAAATACAAAAGTAATATCCTAGTTACAAAAGATTTTTGCAACATCTACACATAACTTCCTTCTATCGGTGAGACACCTTCTCTGCTACACTGGTTCACTCTTCTGCTACTCTCATCTATTGTTGCATTGCTAGTAACCTCTATCGGTTCACCTCTACTCTTCTTTTTCTCTATTGGATCTCCTTCTCACTACTCTTCTCCTTAGTCCTCTCAACTATCTTCCTATCAGTATAAGCACCTACTGGTTATCTCTTCTGATGCAACCTAGCTGCTATATCGGTTGCTCAAGCCTTGCCGGTTAATCCTCTATTAAACCCTACACCAGTTTAAGTTTTTTACTCACTCAGTCACTATTCTCACTTTGACTAATCTAATTCTCTCATACAACACTCAATATCTTCACAACAACTCTATCTTCTTCTATTCAGCAGCAATCATCAATGATTTTGGCTTCCTTATTTATAACCTAGTTTTCCTGCCAAAATCCAATTTAAATCATAGGTGATTAGGGTTTCCTCATCAACCTCGAGGAAAACCAAATCCAATCAGATCATATCCAATCTGATCCCCAAGATAGCATCTACACATCTTGGCCATTGTCGTGCCTTCTCGATCACGCCTTCTATCTTTGGCAATTTGCTTTTTTCACTATCAATAGATTTCTTGGTCAATCTTCATGATTGGTCTTGTGGTTTCCTTCATCCAACTCAATCTCCTCAATCACTCTGAGCTAGCTCTCAGTTTTCCTTTAGACCTCAAGCCACAAACTTCTGCAATGACTCTACAACACATCCCATAATTTACGGGATCTATCATTAATATCGACCAACTCTTCAACAACCTTGTCTGTGCACATTCCATCTACCACTGCATGCAATTCTACCTCCTTGACTCTACGTGGCATCCATGTCAACCAACTGCTAGCTTGGATCAGTTTGTCAGTTTAGAAAGGATCACTGACCAAACACTCAACCGGTTCTTCTTTTCTATCGGTTCACTAACCGTGTCGGTATCTCACACTGATTAACCTTCATGTCTGCCATTTGTTGAACTGTCGGTGGAACTCCTTAATTGATCACCAGACATGTCTATATATAGCAAGCTCATTCTCATTAGGTGGTAATTCTTCTAAATTTGTACCCTGTCCATGTTACCGGTGGACTTACATAGCAGTAAACACTCTTGATGACACCATGTCATTAGCCATCAACAAACACCATCTACAATCCAACCATTTCTCTCTGTTTGAATCTTCTCAGCCTTACCTTCTCCCTGATCAACTTAGATCATATCTCAATCAATTTTTTTGAGTGACAAACCCATCACTCTTCATCTGCACTGACATCCCAACTAGCCTTCTCTATCGGTTCAGTGCATAATCCTAGTTTCATGCACTTGAGACATTCCTTTGATTCACCGGTAGATCTGGTGTGAGCCTTCAAACACTTGTCTTTACCTCTTCTTCCTTATCTTATAGAACTATAATGCACACTATGCATAATAGGAGATAAGTTCCACTTACTAGTGGAGTGACACCTTGTCATCTACATCCTGCAATGCACTCATGTGACCTCCCTATTTATGCAATAATCTTCACATCTTCAAACAGGCACATGTGATCCAGTGTGGGCACATTCCTTGTCAATCATATCTTGCCATGGTGACTGCATCTTCATCCAGTGGGAGTCCTGATGTTTTTCAACATTACAACATATACCAGTGATCTGTTCATCCTTCTCCTCTAGTGTTGATGTGATTTAGGTAATATTCTACCTCTTCATCACAAACAACATCCAAGCATCTTTCTCATTATCAACACTTCACTTACCAGTTGACATACTCTACTTACTGATGAAACACTGTACTGATAACCTATCCATTTCATCCACACAAGTCAAATGCTAACTTATGTACTAGTTACTCCAGTGGTCATTCCCCTGAATGACATTCTCTTCCTTACCTTACCGGTGTTCTGCAACACAAGGTGATATCAAAGATATCTCATCCTATACTTCTGCCTGACAGTGTTGCACATACATCTCTTCTACCGGTAGTTATCCCATACCAGTTGACATCAATGACAACACAATGTTAGCAATATCCCCCTTTGGCATTGATGTCAACTCATGTAGTATCTGACATACTACATAATCTCTCTCCCCCTTTGTATGATCCAATGGATTCTCACACATTTAGTATGTGATGTACTACAAAATCTTTCTCCCCCTTTGACAACAATGGCAAAGGGCACTTTCAGGATATCATTCCTCCTTGTATTCATCAGTCACTGACATAATTATTTCTCCCCCTTTATCTTCAGTGGGTGCATCTCCTCCTTTGATATCACTTTTTACATTTTCTCAAAACACAACACTTGAGATGGAGGACAACCATCAACTGACACCAATTGAGCATGTAAATCTGATACTATTTGTTAAAGCACTCAATTGTAGAAGGATGTGTCAGTGAATACTACTCAATTGTCGCTCAAACTGCATCACCTCCCATTTGATCCCAAAATTTCTTTAGAATCAAATGTAATTTTACTATGAATACAACCAACCAAAAGACAAGTAGATGCCCATAACCATGAAATTCTCCTGGGTATTCCTACTGCAATTTCCAGCATCTGCAGTTTGGGTAGTCAATAACCTTACAAGTTCAAGCATGTCGGCTCTGCATCATAAGCACTTGAACTTGCCCTGAGTTATACATCTTAGGTCCTCAATGCCTATCAGGTCCAATACCGAGCACCAATTATCTCCTTATATCAGTTGAGCTATGCATATGTGATCATCTGATGATAATTAGCTCCATCATATCCACCATAGCTTATGACATGATCCTGGATCTTCACAATGCCATACAATGGCATCATCATGCCATAAATTAACCCGGTTAGCCCAAAAACATGCGAGCATGCAAAATCAATAACCGGTCCAACATATGCCATTCAGGTCTTTTCCAATACCACCTAAGACATAAGTTCTACATTACATGCTATCAAGGCTATTGCAATGATCTCCAACCTCATTGTTTTACATAACCTACAAGTACATGTTAGAATGCATGCCAGTAACATCCTACACATACCGGTTTCCTATACTGGCCCATTATTACTACCAGAGCACCTTCCTATGACTCCTAAAATTTTGTGTTACCTTGTATCTAATTCCAATTATTATCTTGTCATTCATTGATAGAGCAATAGTGATCCAACTTTGATCTACAGGTGTGTAGTCAAAGAAGCTATTACACACACTTATCTTCTCATTTTCTTCCTTCATATCGACAATAGCTTGTTCTTCTAAGTGACCTTCTTCACTTAGGGGGTCAATGATCGAGTCAATATACTACTCCCCCTGAGGTCCTGCATCTCCTTTAGGATTTAGGAGATATCACCTGTGAATTGAATGCATAGTGTCAGTCCATGGTCTTCTTCCTCCACACCTGCTTGTTCTCACTCTTCTTCCTATTTTTAGTCTTTGAAGTAGATCTTACCATCTTCTATTGATTGGTCTTATCTTTTCTGGACTCTACATCACAACCGAAAATAGTGCTATAGTGTCATACAACATCCATCCCAACTTCATGATTGGGAAATCATTTAGCATACCAGTTTGACCATCTTCTTCTGTAATGTTGTTGTAACTAGCAACCAAAACCGGTGGACGTCTTCCTCTTGTAGGGGCATTTCTCCTTTGGTTCCATGTAGGTCTCTAACTTCCACATTCTCTATATCCACTTTTTGTAGAGCATAGTTGTTGTGCAGGTCTCCATGTGACTACAAATTCCTCTTCATGCATTCAAACCCTCTATGGCTAATTCCATTATAGTTATAACGCACAATATTTACATGACCAGGAGGGAGGACATGCATGTATCTACTCCTGGATACATTTTTCTCATATGTATGAAATCTATGAGATCTTAGATTATTCCTTCTAGATCCCCTTCTACATTCATCTGCCCTATGACCATGACCATTACATGCAAATCAATAACCGCAGAAGGATGGCATATGACTTACAAATTTATTCTGCCATGCATGAGGAGATCTTACCGTTCGAGCATCTTCTTTTCTCCTTCTTTAAGGGTGGATCTTGGGTTGTCCATTCTTTTTCATTTCTTCCTATAAAGCAGAAAATCGAACCCTAGGTGTTCCCCCACTCCAAGGAGAGAGAAAGGAGGTCACTAGGATTGACGGTTTTCACTTAGGAGAGACTTTACATTCAAAAGAGGGGTTGAAACTCACAAGATCCAATCCCACATAATGCAAGATCGAATTCTAAATGAGTTTCAAGGGTTGAGACATCAAGGATACCCTCTTTTGTAAAGAATGTAGATAGAAGGATTGAACTAGGAGTGTATGTAAAAGTAAGAAAGATTCGCTTGTAGACGGAGATAGGGACACGTGATGAAGCTACGGACCTGAAATTAGCAATAAAATGTCGAGACAATGCTATCCTGCAAGTTTGAGTGAAATTTGATGGGACGATGGCACCCGGAGTGCACACGGTCCTCCAAAAAATCCGCGAAACGAAGGGGTATCTATTCATCTCTGCACAAGGATTCCAGATCTTCAATTACAGCCGCGTACCTGCAACCTACACACAGAAAAGAGAGGACGATTGGGGGGTTAGGGATTAGGGGTTTGCCTTCAGGTCAAACCCCAGTTTTGGAATTAACCAAGAAATGAGAATGTTGTAAATGTAAGTGTTTGTAATGTAATCAAGTATTGATACCTTGTTGTAAGAATGTTTGTATTCTTACATGCGAAGGTGTAATGATGTTGTATGTTGTATGTTGTAGGTGATCTCCTCTTCAATGGTTGAATCCTTGTCTTGAATGCAACACCTAGCCTTGAATGGAGACTTAGAATGCTCAATTGCTTGAAGGAATGCTTGAATGCTTGAATGTTTGAAAATCACTTCTACCTCTTGCACACATATGTTTCGCCCTCTCTTTTTTGGGAGGGGAAATATAGTTTATATACTTGTCAATTAGGGTTAGGAGACTGATTTTTCTGACCTTAGGCCGACCTAGGAGCATTATTTTCCAAATTGCAAACTTGAAGACCCGATGCCCAACAAGAGACCGGGCCCAAAATAGGGCCAGGGACTAGGGCGCTGGGCACCATGGTCCCACCTCCCGGGACAGCAGGGTGCAAGGAGGATCAAGCCAAGGTGCAGAAATATGCAATTTTTGATGTTGTAAACAGGTTTCAGGGTCTCCATTTAGGTTCAACATTGCACCACCATCGTGAAGACCCAAATGCAGTCGAAATTGCAAGTGTCGCAATTTTACGACACTACATTTAGCCCCCACTTTAGCGATAGTATAAGCATACGCCCATACTTCCGGTAAAGTACAAGGAAACAACATTGAAAGACTTTCACCACGTCAAGGAGGCAAGATACACCAAGCCCCCAGTGGACTAAGGATCTTACGACTTCAATTGACAAAGTAAAAGGGAAGATCACGAGGGAGAACCATGACTGTCAGTAGTAAGGTTCCCTCACTATGAGTCATGCAAGAAAAATACCAAAAATTTTCAAGGCAAAGCTAAGTTCGCCAAGAAATTTTCAAGTATCTTGAAGAGCTATGAATGGAGTGTATGCCCCCTATGTTAAAGTGATCGCACACGCCTCATCGGGGGTGATTGCTTTAAGGTAGTGATACACATAAGAAATGAGAAGGGAAAGGAGCATGTTATCACAAAAATTTAACCCCCAGGTGTGAGATAAACCCAAGGATAATAGACACAAAACACAAAGCATAAGGTGACTTCGCTTTCCTTGGGGTCAGTATCATATGTATGTATGCATAATTGTTCTTCATTCCCTAATCAAGGAAGGTCACCTAGAAGGAGGGAACACATGTGTCTTTTGAGTCAACATGAGAGAGACCAAAAGAGATCTCAATGCTTTGCATCGTCCTCAAGTAGACAACACTAAGCACAACAAATAGAAGAATGAGAATAACACATAGAAGAAGTAACAAAAGAGATCAAGAGAGGAGGAGAGAGTCTGCTATGCTAATGAACTAGTCTAGCACGTCATCCACCCCCCGATCTTGCTGATCAATATTTCAGGAAGGCAGGAAACATGCTAGAGGAGGAACATCCAACATAGCAGATGGAGCTATCACAAGATCCAAACAAGGGCTATGTTCATGTTCCAAGCCACGTTGTTCTTGTCTAGGAGCTAGGATAAGTGCTTTAGAAAATTCATTAGATAAATGGTTATCAATATCAACATATTCATATTCACTATCAGAAGAAAGAGGAGTAACATTTTCATCATGAATAACATTTTCATCTATATCATCATCAAGATTTATAAAAATAGGATCTTTAACTCGCACAGGATCAAAACCATCATACATCTTATGTTTAGGAGATTTTGGCTCAATTTTCGGCTGAGGAGAAAATGGAATAATACTAGCTGAAGGTGTTTTTGGGGATTGCAAAGTTTGGGAAATAGCTGCACGAGCTCTAAGATGATGCTTTCGTCGGTGTTCACGCGCAGAATGATTTTGTCTAGTCTTAGTAGGAAGTTGAGAAGATTGAGGAGGAGGAATGCTCTCATCCTTATTACTTGGGTGTTTAGGTTGTGGTCTCTTAGGTTGGACAATAGGAGAAGAGGAAGGTCTCTTCTCTCTATAAGAGGAAGGAGGAGGAACTGCTCCATATAAAGGAGGAATATCTGGTTTAGGAAGGAGGCCAAGTCCCTCATGACGAGGAGGTATAGGTCTACCTTTAGAAAGTTTATTAGACATAGACATAGTCACATCCATAGGGATGGCTTGGGAATCTTCTTGAGGAAAGACATTAGTTTTATCTTTCAAAGGAAGAACTTCCTTCTCAAGAATGATAGGAATATCAAGTTTGGGTGTTCTAGGTTCACTTAGAGATAGGATCATATCTTTTTTCCACTTTTGATAAGATTTGAAAAGATGATCACTTCGCGGTGGAAGAGATTGAAATTGTTTAGGCCAAAAATAATCAATAGGAACGCTAGAAGTTCTTTCAGCTGGTTTAAAGAGACTATGATTGACAGTAACAACTTCACCATTATGGGGAAATTTCAAACACTTGTGAATAGGAGAAGCAATAGCTTTCATGGAAGATAGCCAAGGATAGCCTAGCTTCACACGAAATTGTTCGGATGATGGAATAATAGAAAATCTCACATCAAGGGATTTGTTATGGACCTCAATAGGTAATGTAATAGAACCAATTGCAGGAGAAGAAAATGGATCAAATAATTTCACAACCACATTTGTTTTGTCATAGATCACTTGATTCAATTGCAAAGTAAAAAGAAATTCTTCAGTAATGACATTAACCATACAAGAAGGATCAATAAGCACTCCACGGCAAGGTGTATTCTTGACTTTTGCAACTATATATAAAGGACCATCAGGTGCCCTGATAGTTTCACTGGAATCAAATGTGATGGAAGGTTCTTTAGGGATTTTCTACTACTCCACAAAGTTAATCACATTCGGAGTCATAGACACAAGACCATCAGGTGAGAAAGAGGAATCGTTAGTCTGAATCACATTAGAGGTATGAGAAGGTAATGGATCAGTAAAAATCTTAAGATTTTGGTTAGGAAGAGCTACAGATGTGTTGCCTTTATCATTCACACCTAAAACAGAGATAGTATTATTATCAATCAAATCTTGAATTTTACCCTTTAAAGAAAAACATTTTTCAGTATCATGCCCAGGTTGACGATGAAATTGACAAAAAGATTTGTTATCAAAATAGGGTGAATTAATCTTTGCAGGGTCTATTTGCTTTATAGGAGGGAGGGTAAGCACATTTCATTCCAATAACTTATTCATAATACTATGCAATGATTCATTCAAAGGAGTAAACTCTCTTTCTTTCTTGAAAAACTTAGAAATAGGAGGCACACCTAATGTTGCATTCACATTGTTGTTGGTGATGTTTTCATTGAACTTAATGAACTCTCTATTCGGTTTAAACTTCCCAAATGGTTGTTGACTACTATCACCCTTATCACTCAGAGCCATAGGATTTTCTTGTTCCATTTGACTCATAGTCAGTTGATAATTGTGAAGAGTTGCGCACAACTATTGGAAAGAAGTAAACTTAGAAAACAAAAGTTTTTCTCTAATATCTTTTTGTAAATTAGAAATAAAGATTCTTTGAATATCATTATCAGGTACTGGAAAAGAAATTTGAGCACATAAATGCTTATATCTACCAATGAAATCAGTCACTTTTTCTTTAACACCTTGTTTACAATGCATTAAATCAATCAAAGTAACTTTAGGACTTATATTGTTTTGAAATTGTTGAATAAAAGCATTTGCAAGTTGTTGGAAAGAAGTAATAGAATAGGAAGGCAACGAGCAATACCATTGTAGAGCCTTATCTCTTAATGTTCTAGTAAACAATTTTGCAAGCAACCTTTGGTCATGAGCAAAATCGGTACATATTGTTTGAAAGGTCTTAACATGTGTTAGAGGATCACCTTTACCATTATAAAGCTCCAACTACGGGATTTCAACATGCTTAGGGGCAATAGCTCGAACAATGTCAAGAGAAAGTGGGCTCGCAACATCAAATGTGGGCACACTAAACTTAGATTGATTCATAGAGGCAATTTGTTGCTGTAAAGAAGAGACAGTTTGTGCAAGATTGTTAATGGTCACTTCAGTCGAAGAGTTCATATTAGACATGTTAGATTGTGATGGAGGTATTATGTTATTGAAAGAAGGTATTGATTGAGAGTAAGGTGGCGGGACACTATGATGGTTAGTCATAGGAGATGATTGGAAAAAAGGAGCACTACAAGGAGGAATGGAATGGTTAAATGAATTCCCCCTTGCGTCATGTTCATTTGTGGAGATGTAATAGGGACACTCATTGAAGGAATGAATGAAGAAGTCAGATTGAATGAAGGAAGAGGGTTGATTGAAGAAGAAGGATTGCCCCCATGACTGGTGATCATAGGTGGAATGTTTTGTATTGAAGTAGTCATTATGTTTGATGTAAAAGTAGGTATACTAGCAATAGAAGTTGTCAAAGGGGTAGAATGATTGACTTGAGTAGGAGGTTGTGTATAACCTAAAGTTTTGACACAACTCTTCATAGGCATCACATTCGAATCCACAATGTGTGCAATACTACGCAAAATATCAATTCCATTCTTATCACTTTGAACCATACGTTTTAGACCCTCAATTAATGAAAGAGCTTGACTATCGGGGTATTCTTGAGACATCCATTGCTAAAAATCATCAAATTGGTTATCCAATTTCAAAAGTTGTTCTACAGAAACCTCATGGAGAGCTTCTTCATCATTAAGAGGATTAGAGGAATTACCCATGTCCTCGTTAAAAAGGCCATTCAAATTAGGTTCCATCTCCTCGGTAATTAAACCTTGGAAAGACTTAATTCTAAGGCTTCATCTAACGGGAATAGTGTAAGTAGGGCTTATTGTTGTAAAACTCATGCACTAGAGAGAGAGAGAAGATTTTGAATTTTGAAAATAAAGTTGGTGAAATTGAACAATGAGATAATGATTATCCAATTTTAACTTTGTGAAAGAAGAGGGAAACACAACTTCCAAGAAAGGTAGGCACAATTGAAAATTAGGGCCAATGGGGTAGCACTTAATTTTAATTGTTATCTAGAAAATTGAAATCTTGAATGTTGGATTTATTTTCAAATTTAGAGGTAGAAAATTTCAATAAAATCAGCCAATCTCCTAGATTTAAGCTGTTAAATGCAATCATGACAATCTCCCGAAATTTTGGAAAAAATGTCAGGGACCGTGGTGAATGGAGTGCACACGGTCCTCGCAACTTTTTTTGAAATTTTCAGGGATGAAAGTTATGATGATTTTAAAGCTAATCTGAAAAAATTGAGTGATTTTACGATCTATAGATAGGCCAAATTAAAGTTGCAATCTCAAAATTGAACCCTACCAAGATTGTTGAAAAATGCAAAATTTGAATCTTGAAAAAGAGAGGGAAACTGAAATTTTGAATTTTAAGATTTTAGAAGGAATACTGAAAGCAATGCAAGCTTTGAAATTTAAAAGTTGACTCAATTTCATGCAAAATTCAAATTTGAAAGTGGAAATCAAGGTTGTTGCAATTAAACACTTAATTTCAAAAGTCACAAATTGCAAAAAATTTGAATAAAGCACTGAAACTTCGAATGAATGCCAACACACTTTTCAGATTTAGGATAGTAAGAAATACAATTTTAACACAAAATTTCAATTTCAACAATTTTTGAATGATTATAAGCCTTTATCCAAGCAATCACTAGACCAACTTTGACTTTAATTTTGAAAGTGTTAGAATTGATGAAATTAGCCAAGATTCTAGATTCTAGCAGAAAAATACAGTAAGATCTGGCTCCCAAAATTTCAAAAAAAATGTCAGGGACGATGGCGCTCGGGGTGCACACGGTCCTCGCAACTTTTTTCAAAATTTTCAGGGATGAGAGATATTATGATTTTGTTGCGGAATCCAAAGTTACAGCCGATTTGGAGGTGTTTTGATTAGTGAAATCATCGATCAAAGGTTGAATCAAGAGGGTTTTAAAAATTAGGTTTTTGACACTTAACCACTTAATTTTCAGAATTAAAGCACAAATATGATTTGACAATTTGCAATAGAAGGGTAGATCTGAAACAAGCATTAACAATTAAACATTTCACAAGCTCAATTACTAAAAAGAAAATTTAGGGTTTTTATGCAATTAACCTCTAAAATTTGCAAAAGATCAAACATGGAAATGTAATTAAGGAAGCAAAATCTTTTTAGATCTAACCATGAATAATCAGAATTAGGATGTTCACGTCGGGTTCACCAAAATGTAAAGCAAAAAATCAGACCCTAGGTGTTCCCCACTCCAAGGAGAGAGAAAGGAGGTCACTAGGGTTGACGATTTTCACTTAGGAGAGACTTTACATTCAAAAGAGGGGTTGAAACTCACAAGATCCAATCCCACACAATGCAAGATTGGATTCTAAATGAGTTTCAAGGGTTGAGACATCAAGGATACCCTCTTTTGTAAAGAATGTAGATAGAAGGATTGAACTAGGAGTGTACGTAAAAGTAAGAAAAATTCACTTGTAGATGGAGATAGGGACACGAGATGAAGCTACAGACCTAAAATTAGCAATAAAATGTCGAGACGATGTTGTCCTGCAAGTTTGAGCGAAAGTTGACTAGACGATGGTGCCCGAAGTGCACACGGTCCTCTGAAAAATCCGCGAAATGAAGGGGGATATGTTTGTCTTTGCACAAGGATTCCAGATCTTCAATTACAGCTGTGTACCTGCAACCTACACACAGAAAAGAGAGGACAATTGGGGGGTTAGGGATTAGGGGTTTGCCTTCAGGTCAAACCCCAGTTTTGGAATTAACCAAGAAATGAGAATGCTGTAAATGTAAGTGTTTGTAATGTAATCAAGTATTGATGCCTTGTTGTAAGAATGTTTGTATTCTTACATGCGAAGGTGTAATGATGTTGTATGTTGTATGTTGTAGGTGATCTCCTCTTCAATGGTTGAATCCTTGTCTTGAATGCAACACCTAGCCTTGAATGGAGACTTAGAATGCTCAATTGCTTGAAGGAATGCTTGAATGCTTGAATGTTTGAAAATCACTTCCGCCTCTTGCACACATATGTTTCGCCCTCTCTTTTCTGGGAGGGGAAATGTAGTTTATATACTTGTCAATTAGGGTTAGGAGACTAATTTTTCCGACCTTAGGCCGACCTAGGAGCATTATTTTCCAAATTTCAAACTTGAAGACTCGATGCCCAACAAGAGACCGGGCCCAAAATAGGGCCAGGGACCAGGGCGTTGGGTGCCATGGTCCCACCTCCTGGGATAGTAGGGGGCAAGGAGGATCAGGCCAAGGTGTAGAAAAATGCAGTTTTTGATGCCGTAAATAGGTTTCGGGGTCTCCATTCAGGTTCAACGTTGCGCCACCATCGTCAAGACCCAAATACAGTCGAAATTGCAAGTGTCGCAATTTTACGACGCTACACTTCCATCGAGTCTCTTCTTCTCCCACACTTGCTTTGTCTTGTGAGCAGTAGCATTTCCTTATCTTCTACTAGTAGGAGGTCTTCATTGTTGTCTTGTCATTTTTTTACTTTCAGTGACGTTGCCTTCTCCCATCTTCCCTTTTACTTTGGGATCTCCTTCTTGTAGTACCAGTCTTCATTCTTGTTTGGAAGTATTCACTGGTTGCGGTCAAGTCTATTTTCTTCCTTGGAGCATTTCTAACTATGAAGGTATGTCCCTTGGTTTCTCCATTTGAGGAGACAAATAAAATGTCATAGTGAGGGACATTCTTGCTGGTGGAGCATTCACCAACACCACTTCCTAATCCTTTAATGTCCTTGGCATGCTTTTGATTTTGCAACATCTTGTCCAAGGCATCACTGCTACCATCAAACCAGATTCTTACCTTGAGCTCATCCTGACATTTATCAAGGTTTCTTCTTCTTCTTCTTCTTCTTCTTCTTCTTTCTCACTCTCCCAAATTGATTTAGTGGTGTAGGGTTCATTTCCATACAACTTCTTCAGTCTATCCCATAGACTCTTTTCTGATCTTCATTTATCCACTTGTGAAGAGATATCTCCAGTGAGCCCACTGAATATATCCTTCATGGATTCTTCATTGCAAATGCATCTTTTCTCTACTTCAAAGCTGGTGGTAGGACATACATTCCTAGGGAGACCATTAACAACTAACATCTATACTTCAAACCCTAGAGAGGACAAGTAGACTTCCATCGTACAAATCCATATAGAATAGTTTGAACCATCAAAGACTAGAGCAAGAAATGACACTAAACAAACCATTGTGTCCTTAATCTAGAATCTACCCAAGCGAGAGAAAGCTTGATAAACAGGGTACCTAGGCTCTAATACCAATTGTTAGACACAATGCACCACTAAGAGTGGGGTGAATCAATGGTTCTCAAAACTTTTCCCTTTTATTATCCTTATGAGTATATGCCTATTACTAGAACTAACTCAATGCAGACTTACCAGTTAGTAAGGAGACTAAACACAAATGCAATCAGACAAAAGGACATCACATAACACCAGTATGTATGAGGAAAACTCAAGATGCAAAAAACCTAGGTGAGCAATTTTGTTGGAGACTACTACTCCAATATAGCCTCACAATTAAATTTGTTACAATGTTTAGGGCACCAACCCAAGAAGCACCAACCCCTTACTAATTTATGGGCTACAACCCCTGCTAGTTTATGGGCACCAACCCAAAGGAGCTACAACCCCTGCACTAAGCTGCAACTCCATTATCACAATGATAGCATCAAATACAAAAGTAATATCAAGTATGTGCAGGATCATGGTGTGCCAAAACAGGTCCTTAAGTGGCAATGAAATTTCAAAAAATTAGAAGAGTTATGCAACTTGATATGAAAATTTGAATAAGTTGTGAACATTATTTTTAAAATATATAAGAAGAGAATATATAGAAAATTGGATGTAGTTTCTAAGCTACTCGCTATTTTTTGGAAATAAAAGGTCCTATTTGATGAAAATTTCAAATTTCAATGCAGTGGTACTAAAATTTTAGGAAAAAAATAAGAAGTAGACGTATGTCTAACCACCCTAATCACAATCAAATCATAATATTTTTTTATAATATTTATAATATAAGTATTAGACTCATGTTCGGATGTGACGCATTTTTTTTTTTAATTTTTTATAAAGTAAATAATTATTTATGAATTTTTTACTACAGCTTTTCAGAAATTCAGAAACTCCTACGTCTGACCACCTTAACTTGGTCAAAACCTTATGAAATTTAATTTTTTTTAATTTTTCCCTATAGTAGACGAAGCATAGGATGTGATGCATGTTTCAAATTCAAAAAAATGTTATACCGTTTGAAAGTTATGAGTGTTTTTCAATCAGTCTATCAATCAAGACTATTATCAGAATTCAATTAGGAAATAAATAATAATTATTTTTTAAAGTCAAAATAAGACAAGCCTTATATTGTTGGAGAGTTGGGAATGTCCTTAAAAAACCCTTTTCGTTTTATCAATTTTGGCTACAAAAAAAGTCGTCAGCCACCAGTGTAAAGTCTGGAAAATCAAGGAATACTGAAAAACACATTTTTCTAGTTGACTTTCCAGGCTTGTCACTTCCAAGCCAAATACCAAAGCAAAACTGAGCCGAAATTTAAAATTTGAAAATTTGACTACAAAAATCGGATATCCGATTTTAGTAAGTAAATTCTCTAAATAAATTTTCCCATAATTAATCTAATGTTTATTAATATATTAATATATTAATTTATAAATAAATTAGTATATGATATTAGGGAGAGGGAGAGGAAGAGGGAGAGAGAGAGAGAGAGAGAGAGATTATAAGGGTTCATAAGGGTTCATGGGACACCATATGACCCCTAAGGATAACATACAACCCCTTATGACACCATATGGTGTCGTTAGGGGTCATATGGTATCCATAGGCATCATATGGTGTCCTAGGACACCATATGACCCCTTAAGACACCAAATTGTGTTGTTATGGTTCATATGGTGTCCTAAGGGGTCATAGAACACAATATGACCCGTTAGGACACCATATGACCCAAAGAGACCCAATATGGTGTCATTAGGGGTCATATGGTGTCCTAAGGGGTCATATGATGTCTTAAAGGGGTCATATGACACAATATGACCCATTAGGACACAATATGACCCATAATGACCAAATATGGTGTCTTAAGGGGTCATATGGTGTCCTAAGGGGTCATAGAATACCATAAGACCCCTTATAACAACATATGATTTTGTTAGGGGGGGACACCATATGACCCCTTATGACAACATATGATTTTGTTAGGGGTCATATGGTGTCCTAAGGGGTCGTAGGACATAATATGACCCCTTAGGACACCATAGGACCCAAAGTGACCCAATATGGTGTCATAACGGGTCATATGGTGTCCTAAGGGGTCATAAGGGTTCATGGGAAACCATATGACCCCTAAGGATAACATATGACCCCTTATGACACCATATGGTGTCGTTAGGGGTCATATGGTGTCCATAGGGGTCAAATGGTGTCCTAGGACACCATATGACCCCTTAAGACACCAAATTGTGGTGTTATGGGTCATATGGTGTCCTAAGGGGTTGTAGAACATAGTATGACCCCTTAGGACACCATATGACCCAAAGAAACCCATTATGGTGTCATTATGGGTCATATGGTGTCCTAAGGGGTAATATGATGTCTTAAATGGGTCATATGATACAATATGACCCACTAGGACACAATATGACCCATAACGACCAAATATGGTGTCTTAAGGGGTCATATTGTGTCCTAAGGGGTCAGAGGACACCATATGACCCCTATGGACACCATAGGACCCCTTATGACACCATATGGTGTCCTTAGGGGTCATATGGTGTCCTAAGGGGTCATAGGACATAATATGACCCCTTAGGACACCATAGGACCCAAAGCGACCCAATATGGTGTCATAAGGGGTTGTATGGTGTCCTTGGTGGTCATAAGTGTTCATGGGACACCATATGACCCCTAAGGACAATATATGACCCCTTATGACACCATATAGTTTTGTTAGGGGTCATATGGTGTCCTAGGACACCATATGACCCCTTAAGACACCAAAATGTGTCATTATGGGTCATATGGTGTCCTAAGGGGTCATATGATGTCTTAAAGGGGTCATATGACACAATATGACCCATTAGGACATAATATGACCCATAATGACCAAATATGGTGTCTTAAGGGGTCATATGATGTCCTAAGGGGTCGTAGGACATAATATGACCCCTTAGGACACCATAGGACCCAAAGCGACCCAATATGGTGTCATAACGGGTCATATGGTGTCCTAAGGGGTCAAAAGGGTTCATGGGGCACCATATGACCCATAAGGACAACATACGACCCCTTATGACACCATATGGTGTTGTTAGGGGTCATATGGTGTCCTAGGACACCATATGACCCCTTACGACACCATATGACCACTAATCTCTCTCTCTCTCCCCTAGTCTCTCTCTCTCTACCTCTCCTATCTGTCTCTCTCCCCTAATCTCTCTCTCTCCCTCTCTCTCTCTCTCTCTCTCTCTCCTTCTATCTCTCTTTCTCCCCTAATCTCTCTCTCTCCCTCTCCTCCTCCTCCTCTCTCTCTCTCTCTCTCTCTCTCCCTCTCCTCCTCTCTCTCTCTATCTCTCTCTCTCCCTCTCCTCCTATCTCTCTTTCTCCCCTAATCTCTCTCTCTCCCTCTCCTCCTATCTCTCTTTCTCCCCTAATCTCTCTCTCTCCCTCTCCTCCTATCTATCTTTCTCCCCTAATCTCTCTCTCTCCCTCTCCTCTCTCTCTCTCTCTCTCTCTCTCTCTCTCTCTCTCTCTCTCTCTCTCTCTCTCTCTCTCTCTCTCTCTCTCTCTCTCTCTCTCTCTATCTCTAAAATATGACTAATAAAATCCGATATCAGATTTAATCGGATATCTGATTTCTACCATTGCCATTAATCTGGCAATTTAGTAAAACAAAGGCGGCAACGGGAAATTTTTTTGGGACCACAAATTTATACATTAAAATCAGATATCTGATTTATCCGATTTTATCAGATATCCGATTTTTGTACATAAAAAAGAGCCTTGTGGGCTATTTTGTGGATTCCAATAACCCACAGTCTACATATTTTGTTTTTTGTCAACGATCACAGGTTTTCAGATAGGTTGAGACAAATTTGTGCTTTTGGGAGATTCTTAAAGTCAAATCTTACATTGTCAATCATGTAGGAGTATCTGTGTGGAGGGAAATGGGGAGTAGTAGTCGTCGAAAGTCTAAACGCAAAAGAAAACTTTCAAATGACCAAATTGAAGTGTATAGAGAAAGAGATAGAGAATTTCATAGGAGGATAAGACAAGGTATGTTAAATATTGCTAATGTTACTTCAAGTGAAGAGGAAATTGAATTTGAAAATGTGCCACAAGTTATTGAAAATGTTGAAAATGTTGAAAGTGATAATGCAAAATGCTCAACATGTGGAAAATTTTGACATAGGAGGTGAAAATGTGGAAAACTTTGACATTGAAGGTGGAATTGCTCAACCAAGTGAACCCTATGTAACACCTAATTACTTTAGAAATGAAGACCCTCTCATGGATGAAAGACAAATTCCAAATCCAAGACCTTCAAGAACCCCAAAATGGTTATTTGAAATTGATGAGAACATTATTGCAAATCTTGAAGGCAAGAGGTCAACAAGAACCATTCGGTTGTGGGCTACACAACTTTTCAACCAAAATTTTAGCAATGCCAACTCTTTGTTCAATTGCTAAAGATGATAAAAATGAGACCATTGCTAAACAAATTGAAGATTCGTATGAACAAGAAGATGGAGAGAAATTCTATTATTGCAAAAAATCTATTTGACACTCTCAATTCTATTGGAAAGAATACCAAAGAAAGAGATAAGAGAGCCACTTGAAGAGTGATTACAACCTCCTTAGTAAGCCATCAATTGAGGAAGGATCATCAAATAAGACAAACTTGTGTTAATTTTAACATAAACCATAAAAATTTGGATAGAGCACTTGCACGAAGACAAAGACTTGACGATCCACTTCAACAAGATCTATTTTTATGCCCTAGAGATGATGGATGCTATTTCTATAGAAATGATTGTTTGAATGAGAAGTGCTCAGAATGTGGTGGTTTGTCAAAGTTTGTTTCATGTTTTCATGAGGGCAACGAACATGAGTTTGGAAAGAATTATGTTGAAAAAAAAAATGAGACAGTGAAATATACTTTGAAGAGTGGAGGTGAAGGTTTTAGATGTGAATTAGTGTCAAGAGAAGTGAGTATTGCTGATTTTATTTTGGATTTTAAGGAAAATCTTTTCTACAAGTATGCAAGGCACACCCATAGGTCTCAGTGGTTGGATCAACAGTTCAGAATGTGTAATAACTCTTTCCCGATTGGCACTATTGTATCGGTGTTTGATTTTGCAGAGAACTATACATTGCAACCACAGAATGAGGTACAGTCTCGGTACTTCAATTTAGTCTAGATTGCTATTTTTATTCACATTACATATAGACATGCTCCTGATAGTATAGAAGAGGACAGGAAGATAATTAGGGAGTATCATTTTTATATGAGTGATGATAGATCACACTCCTCGGAGTATGTGCAACATTCTTTCAAGAATTTTTTTGAGTTATTGTATGAGAAAGATATTGCAAATGACCGACATATAATATGGTCAGATAACTGTACAGGTCAATTTAATAATGCCCGTATGTTTTATTGGTTGAGTATAATGCATGTAGAGAGGCGTATACCTCATATTTGGTGTTTTTTTGAGGCGGGGCATGGGAAGGGAGAGCATGATGGAGCAAGTTCATGTTTGAAGAGAGCTCTAGTTAAGGAGCAATTGAGGATTTCAGGTGCAAATTTCTTTGATGAACATTCTATTGTTGATTGATGTAGTTCAACAGTGACCAGATTCTTTTGGTTGGTTGAGGAGGGAATAGTGGGAGATAGATTGGATTGTCAAACAATTAAAGATTCTTCAAAGATGCATTCATTTCTCAGCTCAGATGCAAGTACATGGACTATTTGGACATGAACATGGACCATTGGGATCTACGAGTTGACCAGTGTGGGGATTCACAAACAATGAGGTGATAGTGGCTTTGGATATCTCAAGATCCTTGATATCCTTATACGACAAGCCATTTGTATATTTTTCCCTCATAGAATCTCACAACAAAAGGGCCGCATTGTGATCCTCAGTCATGGTTTCCATACTCTTTATTATCGACGTGAGAGGATCAAACATTGGGTTTAGACGATGGATCCTACGATATACATCTACAATCCCCCTCAATTCATTCAAATTTTGTGCAATCAAATCCTAAATTGAGGGGGGTTTGGCAAATGAGGGTTTGGTTGTTGCAGTTGTGGTTGATCAATGTTTTCATTGTTATCCCCCATTTTTAACCTAATTGAATGTAAACAATTGAATTTAGTTAACAAATTTAAACAATTTGGTATTTGATTTAAAAAAACCTAGTTTTCATGAAAAAAAATATATTTTCAATGAAAAATCAAATAAACATTAACAAAAAATACAAAAATGAATGAAAATGATTGAAAACAATAAAATTTTTACCTTTGAATCTATTTTTTAGCAATTTTTCACCAAAACACCGAATATCGGGTACACTGGATATCACATTTTTATAAAATCACGTAGCCTGTGAGTTAAAAATGACTCACGGGCTATCACTGTCGAAATATATGTCTCAAAAAATCGGATATCTAATTTCTATACTTAAATTATTTTAAAATAACATATATAATATAATAATATATTATTATATTATATAATAGGTATTGTATTATATTATAAAATCTAATTATATATTATATAATACGTAATATATAATATATAATATTATATTACATTATATATTATATAATATATATAATATAATATAATATAATATATATGATATAATAATATATTATATAATACGTATTATATAATATATATATATAATATATATTATTATTATATTATATAATTATATAATATAATATATTATTATATTATATAATTATATAATATATTTAATATATTATATAATTATATAATATAATCTATTATTATATTATATAATTATATAATATATTATTACATTATATGTTATATAATATAATAATATATTATATTACATTAAATATTATATAATAGATTTTTTAATTTAAAATTACAAATAAAAATCCAATATTCAATTTGCATAGGTAATTACCATGCCAAGGTGTACTGACACCCAGGCCAAGCAAAAAGTCAACACGGATTTTTCGTGTTTTTAGGCGAGTGGAGAAGGCTATTTTTTTCACATCGCCACTTTTTGGCCCCCATGATCCTGCACTAACCCTATCCTAGTTATAAAAGATTTTTGCAACCTCTGCATATAATATATTATTATATTATATAATATTATTATATATTATTATATTATATAATTATATAATATATTATTACATTATATATATTATATAATATAATAATATATTATATTACATTATATATTATATCATATATTTTTTAATTTAAAATTACAAATAAAAATCGGATATCCAATTTTATCAAATATTTGATTTGCATAGGTAATTACCATGCCAAGGTGTACTAACACCCAGGCCAAGCAAAAAGTCAACACGGATTTTCACGTTTTTAGGCGAGTGGAGAAGGCTATTTTTTTCACATCTCCACTTTTTGGCCCCCCATGATCCTGCACTAACCCTATCCTAGTTATAAAAGATTTTTGCAACCTCTGCATATAATATATTATATAATATATAATATTATATTACATTATATATTATATAATATAATATAATATATACAATATAATAATATATTATATAATACGTATTATATAATATATATAATATAATATAATATATAATTATATAATATATTATTATATTATATAATTATATAATATAATATATATTATATAATTATATAATATATTATTACATTATATATATTATATAATATAATAATATATTATATTACATTATATATTATATAATATATTTTTTAATTTAAAATTACAAATAAAAATCAGATACTTGATTTTATCGGATATCCGATTTGCATAGGTAATTACCATGCCAAGGTGTACTGACACCCAAGCCAAGCAAAAAGTCAACACGGATTTTCACATTTTTAGGTGAGTGGAGAAGGCTATTTTTTTCACATCGCCACTTTTTGGCCCCCCATGATCCTGCACTAACCTTATCCTAGTTATAAAATGGTGTAGGAGCACCTAGGAGGACAAATGAAGACATGAAGATAGAGGACAAGGTTATGACATTAAAATCCATTAATTGGAATGTTTTAAAGCCTATTATGGCCCTTTGTAATGACAAATGTGATGTAATGTGTAAATGTCCTAGAGGACCTAGTAAAGGCCTTAGGACCAAAATGAAATGTAATTGGGAAATGGGGTCTAAATAGGTTGGTTAGTAGTCTAATATGATTAAATGATCTGATTATGTCAAAATAAGTTGAATGGGATAATTTTTAGTAGATTAAAAACATTATAAATAAAGTTGAAAATTCAAATTTTGAATTTCAACAACTAGTTCCAGTTTTGGTGGGAAATGGGTTTTAGAGTTGTTTTGACATTTTAATCACTTGGATTAGTTGGAAATTGGTTGGAGTTGGTTGGGGAAGATATTATAAAGTCCCTAAAGTCATTTTTGTGTGGTTGGATGATGCTGGTACGGATTTGTACGGACTGGTACAGAAACAACAATAAAAACTTCTAAATTTCTGTCATTTCTTTGTATTTTTCATGCTTCCTTTGCATTGATAGACTAAAGGATTGTTGTGGCTATATTTTGAGGGTTCCTTAGAGTGATAATTTCATGTTAAAAACATTTTGAAGTTCTGTAAAGATAGTATTTTTTTGTAAAATTGCTGACTGTCCCAGGAAAACCAGTGATTTCTCACTAATTTGTGAGCCTCCAAGCATGTATGGGTCCATCCTATGAATGTAAATGTCTGATTCTCATAGGGTGGATGCCTAATAACATGTACAATATTATTTTAACTTCTTTTGACAGGAACTAATGAAGGTTGCAGGTGTACACCATGAAAGTTGACTGTGAAAATGAGTGAAAATGAAGGCTAGGTTGTAGCAGCAGAGAATCTAATAAAACAAAGGGAGTAATTTATGCATTGAAGTGTCTAGACACACCATTTTGAAGGTGTTTGAACTTTGGTTGAGCCTTGGAAGTGATTGGAAGTGAGATTTCTAGAAAGCCCTACTTGTAAGGTTGATTTAGTGAGGTTTTTGGTGTTTGGGTATCTAGGAGTGCAACCAAGACCTAAAACCTGGTAAATCCATTGATTTAGACCATAAATAAAGACTGTCCAAAATTATTTAATCTGGTTGTGAGTTTGGAGGGTACTTCCTTCACAAAGTGGACCTAATTAACCCTCTTGGGGATTGAGGACAGCGGTTTTTTGAAGGCTTTGTTCCAAAACAACCATAGGCAAGATTTTGGGAGTTGATAGAGGTTTATATTGTTCATCTAAATCAGTCATAACATTGGTCCATGTTTTGGGAAATGTGTGTGAAAAGAGCCAAAAACAGTCCAGCAGGCTACTAGGAAACTAGGCCTAGTGAAGGGCTAAAATTGGGTTTTTGTATCAGCTGATGATTTGAGGGCTTGGTAACCTTGGAGACATGTTAGTTGAGGTCATTTAAAGTGTTTTGAGGTAGGGGAAACACCTGGATAAGGTGGAGTTAGATTTGGAGCTTATTAAGGCATTGTGAGCACTTGAGACACCATAGAAGCATAGGGGTTTGGGTCCAGATTATACTTAAATCTGAAAGTTTGCAATTAGATCCTCCATCCTCTGCATCAAGTGGTATCAGAGTAGTGAAAGGTCTGGGTAAAGGATTGGAAGGGTATTTATGGCACCTAAGAGTCAATTGGCTAGGGAACTTGAGGAGTTGAAGGAGATTTTGGAAAGAGAAAGAAGGGAAAGAAGGGAACAAGATGCAGCAAGAGAGCAGGCTGAAGCAAGGAGGGATAGACAATGGAGAAGAGAGAAAGAGGCCATGAAAGCTAGGTTAGAATGCTATGAGAAAGAAAGAATGGACCATAGGAGGGAAGAAGTTAATGAAGAACACTATGAAGATGAAGGAGAGGAATACCATGAAAGACATGAACGTAGGGAAGTAGAAGATGAGATGGACCCTGAGGAGAGGAAGCTTGTTAGGATTTTGAAGGCAGTACAAAACAATGGAGGGAAAGGACATGTGGAGGTACCTATCTATCAAGGGAAGATGGATAGTGAAGAAGTGTTGGGTTGGCTGGATGCCTTGGAGAACTACTTTGAGTATGAGGAGATGGAGGATGAGAAGAGAGTGAAGTTTGCAAAAACAAAGCTAAGAGGTACTGCTTTAACTTGGTGGACAAGTTTACAAAATGATAGAATGTGTAGGGGGTTGACAAGAATCACAAATTGGGCAAGGATGAATAACCTTATCAAGGAGCAATTCTTGCCTTCAGATTATAGCATACATGTGAAGAGGATGAGACAAAATTTGAAACAAAAAGACATGGATGTAATGGCATATACTGAACAATTTCATAAATTGAGTATTAGGGGAGGATATGAGGAAGAAGATGAGAAGGTAGCTAGGTATATCAATGGCTTGAAGTATCATTTGCAAGATGAGATTGGTCTACAAGTACCAAGGACTATTGGTGAATGTTATCAATTGGCCATTAGAGCAGAAGAAAAGGTGAGGAGAAGACAAGAAAGGTCAGGAAGAGGAGGTAATACAAATAGAGGAAGAGGTGGTAGAGGTCAAGGACCAAACAATGATGACAAGGGCAAGGAACCATTTTCAGAATCAAGGGGTGGATACAATCAAAGAGGAGGAAGAGGATTTGGTCAAGGAAGAGGCACATTTAGATGTTACAATTGCAATGAACCAGGACACCCATCATTCAAATGTCCCAAATGGAGTGAGGATAAGAAGGATAGGAGAGTACACTTGACACAAGAAGACACAAAAAGAAAAGAAAAAGAACCTATCCTAGCATTACCAGAGGTAGGAGAGTTGTTACTCATGGGGAAAGTACAACCATCACAACAAGAAAGGATCTTTAGGACAAATTGTAAGATCCATGGCAAGGTATGCAATTTGATTGTTGATTCAGGGGCCTGTCACAATTTGGTTGCTTATGATATAGTCAAAAAGTTGAACTTACAAACCCTTGCACATCCTAATCCATATTTTGCTACATGGGTCAGTGAAGGTCAGAATATGTTGGTAAAGGATCAGGTGGTCATTAATTTCTCCATTGGTGAATATGCTGATAGTGTTTTGTGTGATGTAATGGATATGAGTTGCGGTCACTTAATCTTGGGCAGACCTTGGCAGTTTTCTAGAAGAATTATACATGATGGTTATAAGAATACTTATTTGGTTCATAAGGGTAGGATGAAGTACATATTAAGTCCATTGATCCAAGATGGAAAAGACACCACTATAATGTGTTTTGGGAATGAGTTTTCTGTACAAGAGCAGGGCACAAGGAGGACTGATTTGCAGCGGTATAAAGGACAGAGCAGTCCTAATGATGAGGGACTTTGGGATCTGAATTTTGTGCAAATAGGGGCAATGAAATGTCCTATTTTGGAGCAAAGATATAAGTGTGGTAATGAGAAGTTTCAGGGGCAGCCTTTGAGTCAGTTAAGAGCAGATATACAGTCTGGATGGGAGCAGCAATGTCCTAGAAATAGACACACCAATGCATCTTTTGTTTCTAACAACTTTTGTGATGTGAGTAAAGGTTGGAAAAGAAGGACAAAAGTCACTTTTGGGGACTATTTAATCCCTAATCAGAGGAGAACAGCAAAGAGAAACCATACTTATGGTTGGAGCAATTCTTGGGACAAGAATTTTCTTATTGGTGGGGAGTATGGTGCAGGAGCACCTAGGAGGACAAATGAAGACATGAAGATAGAGGAAAAGGTTATGACATTAAAATCCATTAATTGGAATGTTTTAAAGCCTATTATGGCCCTTTGTAATGACAAATGTGATGTAATGTGTAAATGTCCTAGAGGACCTAGTAAAGGCCTTAGGACCAAAATGAAATGTAATTGGGAAATGGGGTCTAAATAGGTTGGTTAGTAGTCTAATATGATTAAATGATCTGATTATGTCAAAATAATTTGAATGGGATAATTTTTAGTAGATTAAAAACATTATAAATAAAGTTGAAAATTCAAATTTTGAATTTCAACGACTAGTTCCAGTTTTGGTGGGAAATGGGTTTTAGAGTTGTTTTGACATTTTAATCACTTGGATTAGTTGGAAATTGGTTGGAGTTGGTTGGGGAAGATATTATAAAGTCCCTAAAGTCATTTTTGTGTGGTTGGATGATGCTGGTATGGATTTGTACGGACTGGTACAGAAACAACAATAAAAACTTCTAAATTTCTGTCATTTCTTTGTGTTTTTCATGCTTCCTTTGCATTGATAGACTAAAGGATTGTTGTGGCTATATATTGAGGGTTCCTTAGAGTGATAATTTCATGTTAAAAACATTTTGAAGTTCTGTAAAGATAGCATTTTTTGTAAAATTGCTGACTGTCCCAGGAAAACCAGTGATTTCTCACTAATTTGTGAGCCTCCAAGCATGTATGGGTCCATCCTATGAATGTAAATGTCTGATTCTCATAGGTTGGATGCCTAATAACATGTAAAATATTATTTTAACTTCTTTTGACAGGAACTAATGAAGGTTGCAGGTGTACACCATGAAAGTTGACTGTGAAAATGAGTGAAAATGAAGGCTAGGTTGTAGCAGCGGAGAATCTAATAAAACAAAGGGAGTACTTTATGCATTGAAGTGTCTAGACACACCATTTTGAAGGTTTTTGAACTTTGGTTGAGCCTTGGAAGTGATTGGAAGTGAGATTTCTAGAAAGCCCTACTTGTAAGGTTGATTTAGTGAGGTTTTTGGTGTTTGGGTATCTAGGAGTGCAACCAAGACCTAAAACCTGGTAAATCCTTTTATTTAGACCATAAATAAAGATTGTCCAAAATTATTTAATCTGGTTGTGAGTTTGGAGGGTACTTCCTTCACAAAGTGGACCTAATTAACCCTCTTGGGGATTGAGGACAGCGGTTTTTTGAAGGCTTTGTTCCAAAACAACCATAGGCAAGATTTTGGGAGTTGATAGAGGTTTATATTTTTCATCTAAATCAGTCATAAAATTGGTCCATGTTTTGGGAAATGTGTGTGAAAAGAGCCAAAAACAGTCCAGCAGGCTACTAGGAAACTAGGCCTAGTGAAGGGCTAAAATTGGGGTTTTGTATCAGCTGATGATTTGAGGGCTTGGTAACCTTGGAGACATGTTAGTTGAGGTCATTTAAAGTGTTTTGAGGTAGGGGAAACACCTGGATAAGGTGGAGTTAGATTTGGAGCTTATTAAGGCATTGTGAGCACTTGAGACACCATAGAAGCATAGGGGTTTGGGTCCAGATTATACTTAAATCTGAAAGTTTGCAATTAGATCCTCCATCCTCTGCATCATAAAACATTTTTGCAACCTCTGCATATAATATATTATATAATATATTATTATATTATATAATTATATAATATAATAATATATTATATAATACGTATTATATAATATATATAATATAATATATTATTATATTATATAATTATATAATATATTTAATATATTATATAATTACTTTGGTGGAACGTGTGGAACCGCATATTGGATTAATTAATTTCTAGATTCCTCTGCAAAGCATGGATCACAAGCAGGTCTTTCTCTATACGGAAAAGTCCTACCTATACCCAATCCATCACATTATTAGGCGGCCCCCATAGAATTTTAGGGAAATATATTATATAATTATATTATATAATTATATAATATAATATTATATTATTATATTATATAATTATATAATATATTATTACATTATATATTATATAATATAATAATATATTATATTACATTATATATTATATAATATATTTTAATTTAAAATTACAAATAAAAACCGGATATCCGATTTGCCTAGGTAATTACCATGCTAAGGTGTACTGACACCCAGGCCAAGCAAAAAGTCAACATGGATTTTCGCATTTTTAAGCAAGTGGAGAAGGCTATTTTTTTCACTTCGCCACTTTTTGGCCCCCCATGATCCTGCACTAACCCTATCCTAGTTATAAAAGATTTTTTGCAACCTCTGCATATAACTTCCTTCTCTGCTACATCGGTTCTCTGCTACATTGGTTCAATCCTCTCCTACTCTCATTTATTGTTGCATTTTTGGTAGCCTCTACCAGTTCAACTCTTCTATTCTTATGCTCTATTGGATCTCCTCCTCACTGCTCTGCTCTTCAGTCATCTCAATTATCTTCCTATTAGTATAAGCACCTACTAGTTATCTCTTCTGATGCAACCTAGCTGCTATACCGGTTGCTCAAGTTGTACCAGTTAATCCTCATTCAAACCCTAATACCGGTTTAACCTTCACTCTCTCAGTCACTATTCTCACTCTAACTAATCTAATTCTCTCATGCAACACTCAATCTCTTCACAACAACTCTATCTCCTTCTATTCAGCAACAATCATCAATGATTTTGGCTTCCTTATTTAAAAATTAGTTTTCCCACCAAAAGCCAATTCAGATCATAGGCAGTTAGGGTTTCCTCATCAACCTCGAGGAAAACCAAATCGAATCATATCATATCCAATTTGATCTCCAAGACAGCAATCTGCACATCTTTGCCATTGTCGTGCCTTCTTGATCACACCTTGTATCTATGGCAATCTTCTTTTTACCCTGTCACCAAATTTCTTGGTCGATCTTCATGATTGGTCTTGCGGTTTCCATCATCCTCCTTGATCTCCTCAATCACTCTGAGTTGGATCTCACTTTTCCTCTAGACCTTGAGCCACAAACCTCTGCAATGACTCTACAACACATCCCATGATTTACGGGATCTATCATTAATATCGACCAACTCTTTAGCAACCTCGTCGATGCACATTCCATCTACCACTACATGCAAGTCCACCTCCTTGACTCCATGTGGTATCCATATCGACCAACTGCCATCTTGGATCGGTGCGGTGGTTCAGACAGGATCACCGACCAAACACTCAATCGATTCTTCTTTTTTGTAGGTTCACTAACCCTGTCGGCATCTAACACTTCATCGATTAACCTCATGTCTGCCCTTTGTTGAACTATCAGTGGAACTCCTTAACTGGTCACCAAACATGTCTATTTATATCATACTCATTCTCATTAGGTGGGAAGTATTATGTATCTGCACCTTGTCCATGTTATCGGTGGACTTACATAGCGGTAAACACTCTTGATGACACCATGTCATCAACCATCAACAGACACCATCTACAATATGGCCATTTTCCTCTATTTGAATCTACTCAGCCTTACCTTCTCCCTGATCATCTTGGATCATATCTCAACCGATCTTCCAGAGTGACAAACCCATCACTCTTCATCTGCATCGGCATCCCAACATGCCTTCTCTATTAGTTCAGTGCATAATCCTGATTTCATGCACTTGAGACATTCCTTTGATTCACCAATAGATCCGGTGTGAGCCTTCAAACACCTGTGTTTACTTCTTCTTCCTTATCTCACAAAACTATAATTCACACTATGCATAATTGGAGATAAGTTCTACTTACTGGTGGAGTGACACCTTGTCATCTACATCCTGCAATGCACTCATGTGACTTCCCTATTTGTGCAACACATCTTCACATCTTCAAATAGGCATATGTGATCTGGTGTGGGCACATTCTTTGTCAATCATCTCTTCCCATGGTGACTACATCTCCATTCAGTGGGAGTCCTACTATTCTGCAACCTTATAGCATACCGGTGACCTGCTCATCCTTCTCCTCCAGTGTTCATGTGATTTAAGTAACATTTTGCCTCTTCATCACAAACAACATCCAAGGATCCTGCTCATTGTCAACACTTCACTTACTAGTTGACATAGTCTCCTTACTGGTGAAACACTATAGCAATAACCTATCCATTTCATCCACATAATTCAAATGCTAACTTGTGTACCGGTGACTCCAGAGGTTATTCCTCTGAATGACATTATCTTTCTTACCTTACCGGTGTTCTACAACACAAGGTGATATCAAACATATCTCATCCTATAGTCTTGCATGACAGTGTTGCACATACATCTCTTCTACCAGTAGTTATCCCATATTGGTTGACATCAATGACAACACAATGCCAACACCTTTTTGGGTGCAATGTTTTTTGAAATGGGCTAATTTTTCATGTACTTTCACGTGGGGATGTTACTTTTTTATTTGGCCAATTTTTGGACAGATTTTTGGCCAATTTGGCACTTGTCTTGCATAGATCTATCTTTCTATTCTTTTGAATTGTAGTTCTCAGCCTATTGGGGAAGTTGTAAAACAAAATCAAAATTCCACTTTGCCATTGTTTGCAAGTGGCCTATTGTAACACACACTACATATAAAGTGCCAAAATCATCATTTTTTTTGTTTTTTTTGGGGGGAGGTACTTTGATTGAGTGAATTTGGGGGTGTGTCTCTTGCGCTCTTATTCTCTTGTGTTCTTTCATTTTGCTTCTATGGGTTCTCCTAAGTTTCCTCTCTTAACTCCTCATAATTATGCTACTTGGAAAATTGATGCATGGAGTAAACTTATGGAAAAAAGATTAACTCATTACATTGATGGAACTATTGTTTCTCCCACTGATCCTAAGGCTAATCTCAATGGTCACTTGGATTGGCATACTAAAAACATCATAGAAATTGGTACCTTAAGAAAGTATGTATGAAAAGATCTCATCTTTATATTGAGAAATGTACCTTAATTAAGGATGCTTGGCAAAAGTTTCAAGACTTGTATGGTCAAGTTGATGAGATTAGGGGATATCAAATTGATAGTGTTGGCATTCTACACTCATATGGATTGGTTGATGTTGTCATTTATGGCAACCAACTGGTATTGGGTTACATAGAATCACCAGCAATGGGTTATTCACCGGCACTGGCACCGACAACGATGCATACCAGCACTCAGGCCGACATGGAATGAACTTTTGTTTATTGTATTATAATGTAATTATCTTTTTTAACCTAACATGGTATGTTGCAATGACTCATATAAGTATGAGATCTTATAGGTCATTTTCTAAGGAATCGATGAATGAATGAATAAGAGATAGCGAATATTGTATAAGGTGATTTAGTGACAGCAAGGTTTTTGATTAGGGTATCTAGCTGAGCTTAAACCGGTACTGAACCTGGCATTGGACATGCTATTTTAAGTAGTACATTGTATTGGATTTTATTATCCTTGTTGTAGTCAGTGAGACTCTTCTGAGCAGTGAGCTCTAGGCTATTGGCCTTCCTGCATGTGCAGGCCCTTATTGTAAGTAGTATTTATTCATTGGCCAGTAAGTAAATATTGTGGGTCACAAATCCCACCAAAGTTTTTCCCACACTGGGTTTCCTCGTTAAAAAGCTTGTGTTATGGTGTGTTTCTATGTTGTCTTTGTTATTTGTGTTTACTGCATTAATTCTTTTTAACCGGTACACTATTTCGGTTTACAAAGTTATTAATAAGTTTAAATATTCTACAAACCAGTTAGACACCGATTCATTCCCCCCTCTCAGTGTCTTTGGGACTATCATTGGATCTAATAGATAGTGATCTCGCCATGTTAGATCCCAAGAACTTTGATACAATACAACATTATGTCACTAAGGCAAAATATTTGAGGGCACAACTCAAGGATTGTGGCATTGATAAGAAGGATACTCAATTGATCTTCAATTTGATGGGAAAGCTTCCACAAGAATATGTAACATTTGTTTCTAGTTTCCAAACCCATACGATGACAATGGGTACACAATGCCTACATTTGATGCTTTCACCAACATTTTGATGATGGAACAAACTAAGTTGATAAGCATGGGCATTCTTAAGGCTTCTAAGTCTCAAGCATTAGTGGCAAATCAAGGGAACAAAGGAAATCAAGGAAAAGACAACTTAAACAAGAAGAAAAGGAAATCAAAGTCTAAGGACAAAGCAACACCTTCTCCACAACAACGGGATTCATCCTCTTCCAAGAAGGACAATTCACCAAAGAAGGAGAGACCTACTTGTGCCTATTGTAAAAAGGTTGGTCATGAGGAGCATCTCTGTCATTCTAAGAAGATTTATGAGCTCATACATATCCTCAAAAGCACAACATTGATTTGCCTAATGCCTACAAGGAGGATTCATCACCTTCCACTTCTTCACAATCAAAGGAGAAAGGGCAAGCATTCATGGCCTCTACAAGTGGGAAGACTCACTCTTTTGGGACAAGAAAAAGAAAATCTCTTTGTGCTACTACAAGTCATGATTCAAGGAGATGGATTCTAGATTCGGGGGCTTCTCATCATATGGCATCTTTGCAGTCTATGTTTTCTACATTTGAGCCTTGCACCATGCCACAGATTTTGATGGGAAATCATACATACATGGATGTGATTGGGAAAGGAAATATTATCATTGGGGATAACTCCTTCAATGATGTGTTGTGTGTACCCCATTTGACAAACAATATTCTTTCTATCTATGAAATCACACATGGGGCAACAAAGAAAACTATGGAATTCACACCTAAGCTAGTTTTCATTAGAGACTTGGAGAGTAGAGCTATCATTGTGACTGGGGTGGTGGATCATGCATCTCGGTTATATTCCTTTTCAGATTTTGTTCCTATTGATGAGGATAATTTCACATATGATGATTATTCACATGATGATTCGGATTTTGAGAACTTTGGGTACTTGAACTTGGGGATTCTCACATATGACCCCATTCTTGAGCCTTGTGTTTCATCTCCTCCTATTGATATCAAATCACCTATTGCACCTGATGATGCAGATAGTGCAACAATTATTCCTTCTTGTGATTCAATGCAGCAGGATATTCCTTGTCTTCCAACTTCGATTGATTGGGATGACTACTTGATAGACATTGCAAGTTTGGGAGACATCATTGATGATATTAATCTTCTATTTGATGAGTATGATCCTTCTTCAATTGTTGTGAGGAAATACTTTGACCCTCTTGTTCATTCTCTACATGATCATTCTTTTGAGGTTGACATGATTGTGGATACTTATGTGTTGGCATTTGATCATTTGATCAACCAGTAATACTTATTTGTTTGATGCAGTCGGTACTTGTATGAAGTTAGAATGTTGAATGATGACAATTTTGTATATTGTCATTGATGGCAACTATGTGACTTAAGTCATCTAAGTCCTACAGTGAAACTGGTAAGACTTAACCAGTAAAGCAGAGACAATTTCATCAGAACTGGTAATTAGGACTTTAATCGGTAAATGGCAATCAGAGTTACAACCTGACAACTGGTATGGGAAATTCATGAAGGATGAAGTGTTTGTTGTAAATTGACACTCATTGGATTCATTTTATTGTCATTGATGACAACAAGATCATATTGAAGTCACATACTGGCACTAGGAGGCATTCACCAACATTGAGCATCCAGGGTTACAACCGGCACCAACACTGACATCCAGCACTTCAAGGAAGTTTTAATTGTAAAATTATTTTGTAATTGTTTTATAAGGCTGAAATTGTGTATCTTTTTGTATTGTAATCCAACATAAGGCATATTGTTTGTAAAGGGTATATTGGTCATTATAAAGCATATATAGAATATGTGGATGGGGTTGTGGATTATAACAGAATAAGATTGTGGAATGTGAAGATCATTTGTATGTGAATATTGTATCATGCAATGATCTATAGATGCCTTGTAAGAAATTCTTGGAGGGAAGGAGATACTGGTAGAAGTATTCAGGGTTTATGAACCGGTATAGAGAAGAGCTATAACCAGAACTCTTTTTGGCATAAGAGATGCATTTTATGAGTTCATTTTCATTGTTTTACTTCAGCAGAAGCTTGTAGTCAGTGAGACTATTTAGTGATGAGTAGTGTTCTCTAGGAAGTGTGCCTTCCTGCATGTGTGGGCCCCCTCTTTATGTAATATCTTTCATATGGCCAGTGAATTGATATTGTGGGTCTCAAATCCCATCGTGGTTTTTCCTCTTTGAGGTTTTCCACGTATAAATTTTGTGTGTTATGGTGTTCATTCATGTGGATGGTTTATTTGCTTCAAGTTACATGTTTATTAATTTACTAGTTTATATGTGTATGGTATAAAAGCATAAAATCTTATCTTACCAGCTGTAGAACACTGATTCACCCCCCCTCTCAGTGTTCTAAGATCCCAACAATTAGTATCAGAGCCTGGTACCTCGAAGGAAGTTTAACAACTTGAGGAAGATGCTGAAACCAAAATCTTGAGGTATGGCTATGGAAAAGAAACTTGAGATGGCTCTTGAGGATTATGATGCTGAAAGGATGAAGAACTTGAAACTGCAAAATGAATTGAATTCTGTAATGAATTCATTCTTTTCTTGCAAGAAAGGTTGTCATCAGCTCAAGCTAGGAGGAAGAAACTTTTGCAAAAACAGGATGATGATAATGCACTCAAGAAACATTGTAGAAAAATGATTCAAGAAAACATGCTCATGCAAAATGAAATGCAAGACCTGACTATGAGGATGCCAAGGGAGATCGAGGACAGAAAGAAGAAAGAAGAAAATCTTACTACATCTTTGAAGAACAAATCTGAGGAATGTGACAGATTGGCTCATGAGAATGATATGATGAAAATTAGTTTGGTGCAATCTAGGAATAATGAGCAAGAACTTGAAAGACAAATAATACTTCTAAGAGATGATTTGACTACTGCGTGTGAGTACAAAGAAAAGTTTAGGATCATTTATGCACAATTGGATGACTTATTGGAAAGACAAAGGCAAAGTGATGATTCTAAAGGACTTGGATTTGTACAAGGTGAAAGCTCTGGTACTACAAATCAGACAACCGGTATGCAGAACTCATCAGAACAAAGAAAATGAGTAAGGCAATCTAATGCTTATAAATTCAATGGTAGTGTAAAGCGGAAAATCGCGATCGAACCCTAGTTTCTCTCCGCTCTTCCAACTCCAAGGAGAGAGAAGGGAGATTCACTAGGGTTGATGGTTTTCACTTAGGGGAGAGACTTTACATTCAAAAGAGGGGTTGAAACCCACAAGATCCAATCCCACACAATGCAAGATTGGATGCTAAATGTGTTTCAAGGGTTAAGAAAGCAAGGCTACCCTCTTTTGTAAAGAATGTGCATAGAAAAATTAAGCTAGGAATGCATAGAAAGTGAGAAAGATTCGCTTATAAACTGAGTCAGGGATATAGGATGAAGCTGCGGACCTGGAATTAGCAATAAAATGTCGATACGGCGCTGTCCTGCAAATTTGAGAAAAAGTTGTCAGGACGATGGCGCTCGAGCGCCACGGTCCTCCGAAAAATCCGCGAAATGAAGGGGGATCTGTTCGTCTCTGCACAAGGATTCCAGATCTTCAATTTCAGCCGCGTACCTGCAACCTACACACAGAAAAGCAAAGATGATTGGGGGGTTAGGGATTAGGGGTTTGCCTTTAGGTCAAACCCCAGTTTTGGAATTAACCAAGAAATGAGCAAGTGCTGTAAATGTAAATAACTGTAAAACAAGTACTAATACCTTGTTCTAAGGATGTTTGTATCCTTATGTGCGAAGGTATAGATGTTGTATGTTGTATGTTGTAGCATGTAGTATGTGATCTCCTCTTCAATGGTTGAATCCTTGTCTTGAATGCAACACTTAGCCTTGAATGGAGACTTAGAATGATCAATTGCTTGAAAGAATGCTTGAATGCTTGAATGCTTGAGTATAGTTTCCACGCCTTTTCCCTCATGTGTGTCTCTTACCAAAATGAGAGAGGAAAATGTAGTTTAAATAGTTGTCATTTAGGGCTGATAGACTGATTTTCCCGACCTTAGGCCGACCAGGAAAGTTAATTTCCAAATTGCAAACAAAAAGACCCGAGACCCCTTAAGAGACCGGGCCCAAAATAGGCCCAGGGACCAGGGCGCTGGGCGCCATAGTCCTGGGGGACCAGGGCGCTGGGCGCTCTGGTTCCACCTCCCGGGACAGCAGGGTGCAAGGAGGTTCAGGCCAGGGTGCTTGAAAAATGCAGTTTTCAGTGTCATAATCAGGTTTCGGGGTCTCCATTCAGGTTGCATGTTGCGTCGCCATCGTGAAGACCGAAATGCAGTCGAAATTGCAAGTGTCACAATTTTAGGACGCTACATTTAGCCCCCACTTTAGCGGGAGTATGTATGCTCATACTTCCGGTAAAGTACAAGAAAACAACATTGAAAGACTTTCACCACGTCAAGGAGGCAAGATACACGAAGCCCCCAGTGGACTAAGGATCTTACGACTTCGATTGACAAAGTAAAAGGGAAGATCACGAGGGAGAACCATGACTGTCAGTAGTAAGGTTCCCTCACTATGAGTCATGCAAGAAAGATATCAAAAATTTTCAAGGCAAGGTTAAATTTGCCAAGAAATTTTCAAGTATCTTGAAAAGATATGGACGGGATGTATGCCCCCCTACGTTAAAGCGATCGCACATGCCTCACCGGGGGTGATTGAATTAAGGTAGTGATACATATAAGAAATGAGAAAGGAGCACATTATCACAAGGATTTAGCCCCCAAGTGTGAGATAAGCCCAACGATAATAGACACAAAACACAAAGCACAAGGTGACTTCACCTTCCTTGGGGTCAGTATGTTGTATGATAATTCATGTATATCATATGTATGTATGCATAATTGTTCTTCATTCCCCAATCAAGGAAGGTCACCTAGAAGAAGGGAACACATGTGTCTTTTGAGTCAACATGAGAGAGATCGAGAGATCTCAATGCTTTGCATCATCCTCAAGTAGACAACACTAAGGACAAAAAATAGAAGAATGAGAATAACATATAGAAGAAGTAACACAAGAGAGGAGGAGAGAATCTGCTATGCTAATGTAACTAGTCTAGCACGTCATCTACCCCCCGATCTTGCTGATCAATGTTTCGGGAAGGCAGGGAACACGCTAGAGGAGGAACATCCAACACAGCAGATGGAGCTATCACAAGATCCAAACAAGGGCTATGTTCATATCCCAAGCCACGGTGTTCTTGTCTAGGAGCTAGGATAAGTGCTTTAGAAAATTCGTTAGATAAATGGTTATCAATATCAACAAGTTCATATTCACTATCAGAAGCAAGAGAAGTAACATTTTCATCATGAATAACATTTTCATCTATAGCATCATCAAGATTTATAAAAATAGGGTCTTTGATTCGCATAGGATCAAGACCATCATGCATCTTATGTTTTGGAGATTTTGGAGAAAATGGAATAATGCTTGTTGAAGGTGTTTTTGGAGATTGCAAAGTTTGAGAAGCAGCTGCTTGAGCTCTAAGACGACGCTTTTGTCGGCGTTCACGTGCAGAACGATTTCGTCTAGTCTTAGTAGGAAGTTGAGAAGATTGAGGAGGAGGAATGTTCTCATCCTTATCACTTGGGTGTTTAGGTTGTGGTCTCTTAGGCTGGATAATAGGAGAAGAAGAAGGTCTCTTCTCTCTATAAAAAGAAGGAGGAGGGACTGCTCCATATAAGGGAGGAATATTTGGTTTAGGAAGAAGACCAAGTCCATCATGATGAGGAGGTATAGGTCTACTCTTAGAAGGTTTATTAGGCATAGACATAGTCACATCCATAGGGATGGGTTGGGAATCTTCTTGAGGAAAGACATTAGTTTTATCTTTCAAAGGAAGAACTTCCTTCTCAAGAACGATAGGAATGTCAAGTTTAGGTGTTCTAGGTTCACTTAGAGATAGGATCATATCTTTTTTCCACTTTTGATAAGATTTGAAAAGATGATCACTTCACGGAGGAAGAGATTGGAATTGTTTAGGCCAAAAGTAATCAATAGGAACGCTAGAAGTTCTTTCAGCTGGTTTAAAGAGACTATGATTGACAGTAACAACTTCACCATTATAGGGAAATTTCAAACACTTGTGGATAGGAGAAGCAATAGCTTTCATGGAAGACAGCCAAGGATAGCCAAGCTTCACACGAAATTGTTCGGAAGATGGAATAATAGAAAAGTCAATCTCAAGGGATTTGTTATGGACCTCAATAGGTAATGTAATAGAACCAATTGCAGGAGAAGAAAATGCATCAAATAGTTTCACAACTACATCTGTTTTGTCATATATCACTTGATTCAATTGCAAAGTAAAAAGAAATTCTTCAGTAATGATATTAACCATACAAGAAGGATCAATAAGCACTCCACGGCAAGGTGTATTTTTGACTTTTGCAACTATATATAAAGGACCATCAGGTGCCCTGATAGTTTCACTGGAATCAAATGTGATGGAAGGTTCTTTAGGGATTTCTTGTTGCTCTACAAAGTTAATCACATTCGGAGTCATAGACACAAGATCATCAGGTGAGACAGAGGAATCAGTAGTATCAATCGCATTAGAGGTATGAGAAGGTAATGGATCAGTGAAAATCTGAAGATTTTGATTAGGAGGAGCTACAGATGTATTGCCTTTATCATTCACTCCAGAAATAGAAATAGTATTATTATCAATCAAATCTTGAATTTTACCCTTTAAAGAAAAACATTTTTCAGTATCATGCCCAGGCTGACGATGAAATTGACAAAAAGCTTTGTTATCAAAATAAGGTGAAGTAATCTTTGTAGGATCAATTTTTCTTATAGGAGGAAGAGTAAGCACATTTTGTTCCAATAACTTATTCATAATACTATGCAATGATTCATTCAAAGGAGTATACTTTCTTTCTTTCTTGAAAAATTTAGAAATAGGAGGTACACCTGATGCTGCATTCACATTGTTGTTGATGATGTTTTCATTGAATTTGATGGAATCTCTGTTCGGTTTAAACTTCCCAAATGGTTGTTGACTGCTATCACCCTTATCACTCGGAGCCATAGGATGTGATTGTTCCATTTGACTCACAGTCAGTTCATAATTGTGAAGAGTTGCACACAACTGTTGGAAAGAAGTAAACTCAGAAAACAGAAGTTTGTCTCGAATGTCTTTTTGTAAATTAGAAATAAAGATTCTTTGAATATCATTGTTAGGCACTGGAAAAGAAATTTGAGCATACAAATGCTTATATCTACCAATAAAATCAGTCACTTTTTCTTTAACACCTTGTTTACAATGCATTAAATCAATCAAAGTAACTTTAGGACTTATATTGTTTTGAAATTATTGAATGAAAGCATTTGCAAGTTGTTCGAAAGAAGTAATAG
The DNA here is from genome assembly GCF_030272615.1 of Cryptomeria japonica. NCBI lineage: Eukaryota > Viridiplantae > Streptophyta > Pinopsida > Cupressales > Cupressaceae > Cryptomeria > Cryptomeria japonica. The sequence goes on from NC_081405.1 coordinate 256,485,911, forward strand.
AATAAGAAGGCAACGAGCAATACCATTGTAGGGCTTTGTCTCTTAATGTTCTAGTGAATAGTTTTGCAAGCAACCTTTGGTCATAAGCAAAATCAGTACATATTGTTTGAAAGGTCTTAACATTTGTTAGAGGATCACCCTTACCATTATAAAGCTCCAAATGTGGAATTTCAACATGTTTAGGGGGGATAGCTCGAACAATGTCAAGAGAAAGTGGGCTTGCAACATCAAATGTGGGCACACTAAACTTAGATTGATTCATAGAGGCAATTTGTTGCTGTAAAGAAGAGACAGTTTGTGCAAGATTGTTAATGGTCACTTCAGTCGAAGAATTCATATTAGACGTGTTATATTGAGATGGAGGTGTTATGTTATTGAAAGAAGGTAAAGAGTAAGGTGGTGGGACTCTATGATAATTAGTCATAGGAGATGATTGGACAGGAGGAACACTACAAGGAGGAATGGAATGATTGAATGAATTGCCCCCTTGCGTCATGTTCATTTGTGGAGATATAATAGGGACACTCATTGAAGGAATGAATGAAGAAGTCGGATTAAATGAAGGAAGAGGGTTAATTGAAGAAGAAGGGTTGCCCCCATGACTGGTAATCACAGGAGGAATGTCTTGTATAGAAGTGGTCATTATGTTTGATGTAAAGGTAGGTATGCTAGCAATAGAAGTCATCAAAGGAATAGAATGATTGACTTGAGTAGGAGGTTGTGTATAACCTAAAGATTCGGCACAACTCTTTATAGGCATCACGTTCGAATTCACAATGTGTGAAATACCACGCAAAATATCAATTCCATTCTTATCACTTTGAAGCATATGTTTTAGACCCTCAATTAAAGGAAGAGCTTGACTATCGAGATACTCATGAGACATCCATTGGTGAAAATCATCAAATTGGTTATCCAATTTCGAAAGTTGTTCTATAGAAACCTCATGGAGAGCTTCTTCATCATTAGGAGGATTAGAGGAATTACCCATGTCCTCGTTAAAAAGGCTACTCAAATTAGGTTCCATCTCCTCGGTAGTTAAACTTCGGAAAGACTTAATTCTACAGCTTCGTCTAACGAGAATAGTGGAAGTAGGGCTTATTGTTGTAAAACTCATGCACTAGAGAGAGAGAGAAGATTTTGAATTTAGAGGTAGCAATTTTGAGTAAAATCAGCCAATCTTCTGGATTTAAGCTGTTAAATGCAATCAGAACAGTCTCCCGAAATTTCGGAAAAAATGTCCGGGACCGTGGCGCTCGGAGTGCAACACGGTCCTTGCAACTTTTTTTGAAATTTGCAGGGATGAAAGGTATGATGATTTTAGAGCTAATCTGAAAAAATTGAGTGATTTTACGATCTGTAGATAGGCCAAATTAAAGTTGCAAATTCAAAATTGAACCCTATCAAGATTGTCGAAAAATGCAAGATTTGAATTTTGAAAAAGAGAGGGACACTGAAATTTTGAATTTTATGATTTTAGAGGGAACGTCAAAAGCAATGCAAATTTTGAAATTTGAAAATTGACTCAATTTCACGCAAAATTCAATTTTGAAAGCGGAAATTAAAGTTGTTGTAATTAAGCACTTAATTTCAAAAGTCACAAATTGTAAGAATTTGAATAAAGCACTGAAATTTCGAATGAATGATAACACACTTTTCAGATTTAGGACAGTAAGAACACAATTTTGACACAAAATTTCAGTTTCAATGATTTTTGAATGTTTAGAAGCCTTAATCCAAGCAATCACAAGACCAACTTTGACTGTAATTTTGAAGGTGTTCAAATTGATAAAATCAGCCAAAATTCTGGATTTTAGCAGGAAAATAAAGTAAGATCTCGCTCCCAAAATTTTGGAAAAAATGTCGGGGACGATGGCGCTCGGAGTGCACACAGTCCTTGCAACTTTTTTCCAAATTTTCAGGGATGAAAGATATTGTGATTTTATTGCGGAATCCAAAGTTACAGCTGATTTGGAGATGTTTTGATCGGTCAAATTGTCGGACAAAGGTTGAATCAAGAGGGTTTCAAAAATTAGGGTTTTGACACTTAACCACTTAATTTTCAAAATTAAAGCACAAATATGAATTGATAATTTGTAATAGAAGGGCAGATCTGAAACAAGCATTAATAATTAAACATTTCACAAGTTCAATTTTCAAAAAGAAAATTTAGGGTTTTTATGCAATTAACCTCTAAAATTTTGCAAAAGATCAAACATGGAAATGTAATCAAGAAATCTAATTTTCAAATCTAACCATGAATAATCAGAAAGGATGTTCACGTCGGGTTCACCAAAATGTAAAGCGAAAAATCATGATCGAACCCTAGTTGCCCTCCCCTCTTCCAACTCCAAGGAGAGAGAAGGGAGATTCACTAGGGTTGATGGTTTTCACTTAGGGGAGAGACTTTACATTCAAAAGAGGGGTTGAAACCCACAAGATCCAATCCCACACAATGCAAGATTGGATGCTAAATGTGTTTCAAGGGTTAAGAAAGCAAGGCTACCCTCTTTTGTAAAGAATGTGCATAGAAGAATTAAGCTAGGAATGCATAGAAAGTGAGAAAGATTCACTTATAAACTGAGTTAGGGATATAGGATGAAGCTGGGACCTGGAATTAGTAGTAAAATGTCGATACAGCGCTGTCCTACAAATTTGAACAAAATTTGTTGGGACGATGGCGCCCGAGCGCCACGGTCCTCCGAAAAATCCGCGAAACGAAGGGGGATCCTGTTCGTCTCTGCACAAGGATTCCAGATCTTCAATTTCAGCCGCGTACCTGCAACCTACACACAGAAAAGCGAAGACGATTGGGGGGTTAGGGATTAGGGGTTTGCCTTTAGGTCAAACCTCGGTTTTGGAATTAACCAAGAAATGAGCAAGTGCTGTAAATGTAAATAACTGTAAAACAAGTACTAATACCTTGTTCTAAGGATGTTTGTATCCTTATGTGCAAAGGTATAGATGTTGTATGTTGTATGTTGTAGCATGTAGTATGTGATCTCCTCTTCAATGGTTGAATCCTTGTCTTGAATGCAACACTTAGCCTTGAATGGAGACTTAGAATGATCAATTGCTTGAAAGAATGCTTGAATGCTTGAATGCTTGAGTATAGTTTCCACGCCTTTTCCCTCATGTGTGTCTCTTACCAAATGAGAGAGGAAAATGTAGTTTATATACTTGTCATTTAGGGCTGATAGACTGATTTTCCCGACCTTAGGCCGACCAGGAAAGTTAATTTCCAAATTGCAAACAAAAAGACCCGAGACCCCTTAGGAGACCAGGCCCAAAATAGGCCTAGGGTGCTGGGCGCTCTGGTCCCACCTCTCGGGACAGCAGGGTGCAAGGAGGTCCAGGCCAGGGTGCTTGAAAAATGCAGTTTTCAGTGTCATAATCAGGTTTCGGGGTCTCCATTCAGGTTGTGTGTTGCGTCACCATCGTGAAGACTGAAATGCAGTCAAAATTGCAAGTGTCACAATTTTAGGACGCTACAGGTAGATGCTTTGTTTGTAATAAATTTGGGCATATGGCTAAACAATGTAGAAATAGAGAAAATCAAAACTACAATTTTTTTCCCAGTCAATGCATAAATTGCAAGAAATATGGTCATAAGTCAGAAGCCTATAGAATGAATGTTAAATGTCAGGCATGTGGAAAGTTTGGAAATTTGGCTAATCATTGTAGGTCAAGGAATGACATTGGATATGCCAAAGCAATTCAAAAGAACAATGTTACATGTTATGCATGCAACAAAATAGGTCATATTGCTAAGTACTGTAGAAGCAAGACTCAAGTAGTTAGCAATAATCAAGAACATAAGAAAGGAAAGAAAAAGGTAGATGAAATACAATAGGATCACACCAAGAGATGGGCTATAAAATCTAAAGGACCAAGTGGAGATGCAACAACACGGGTAACTCCACCGGTAGAACAAAGCATTCCTCCACCAATAGGAAATTTCATGAGTAACTGAGGCATAAGCCTTAGGGGTTGTCAAAATCATTGCAAATCTTTCAAATTCCCCGTAAGAGATCTGGAGAGTTGTGTTCATCATTGATGAAGGTTTACTCAGCTTAAGACTATGAAACCAGCATCCGGTAGGGTAGATCATGAAGCATTTATGGAAAAGAAAGATTAGTGTTTATTCACCGATAAAAAGGGAAAGTGGATTCATTTTCACTCACCCAACATTCAATCATTCAAAGCAAAGCAAAGGTGAATTTCAGGCGATCAAGAGCGATAAAAGGCATTCTAAAAGGAATTCTAGCAATTATCTAAGAAGCACTATATCTTCCAACCGACGTTCACTTTCAGGTATTCTTCAAAATGAAATCTGGATTTTCAGCTCCTACTTTCATTTCAAATCCCACCATTGTCAAATTCAAGGATAGTTTGAGACCCATCTTCAAGGAGGTTTCTCTGATAGCTATGAAGGAAGACTCTGCGGGAGCATTCTCTAGGGTTCCTGACAGTGTGATGTATGTTGAAGATGTAAGGGCATACATTCACTACACCTTGGAGGATCTAGGCACAACGGAGATAAAAGGCATGTATCAAACTGTGATACTGGGCAACTCTGGAACCATCAAGCTGGAATACAAAGCCATTGAGGATCTAGGGTTAACCGGTATCTTATACATACCGAAATTCAAAGATGAGATCATCAGATACGTTTTGAGTAGGGTTCACAATGAGTTCATCTGGCTGGATCAGCCTTACATGATCACAAAGGAGGATATTCAAGAAGTCACCAGCTTACCCAAGGTCAGACAAGAACCTAGTAAGAAGATCTCTAACACAGAGGTTGAGAAGCTCACCAGTGCAACCCATCATAGAAAATCAACGAGGATTAACATAATCAACGACATTGATGTGAAGTTTGCAAGCATGATAATTGGTTATAAGGTAACTCAATCTAGCCAATTGAATTATGTTTCTAATTCTTGCATCCATGCTGCATATTAGATGTTGAGGAATGATGGTAAATATGGCTTGTGTGAATGGTTGAGGAGTGAATTGATGTTGAATCTTGGAAAGATCAAGGGTGTTAAGAAAGGAACCTTTAGATTTGGGAATCTTATTGTTTGTTTGATGCTTTACTTCATAAATGAGCTACCTGGTCTAGGGAAGAAGCATTGAGATCATGACATACTGGTAGGTATGCAGATCAAGGACGCAATCACCGGTCTTGGTACCAGCGGAGATGAGAAACTTTGGGGTTATTTCAAAACATTTCAGGAAAATATGTGGCAGAGGGAGAGAATATCATGGCACATTGTGGTCCACTGATATTTGTTTTATGGAGAAGACCGATGAAACCCTCATGGAGGTAGTAGAACCAAGGACCATATGGGTCACTGAGCTTGGATATGAGGTGGATGATAACATTCTGGATCTTTATGCAAAAATGTTGCTAGATGCTCCATTGGATGACAAAAACAAACACTTTGGCATGACGGATGAAAAGGATTTTGAAGTCAAAAATGGCTTCAATGGGAAGAGAAGAGAGAAGACAATAGATAAGATGTCTACATTTCTGCATAATGTCATTCACAACATAGGAACTGAAATGGGGTTCAAGATCCAAACTAGCAGGAGAACCGTCAACGGCTAGTACTCTAGAAGTGAAGAAGCCTGAAACTTACATTTCTACCATCACTTCTGATTCTGATCTAGAGGACAATGAACCTCTAGCATTCAAAAGGGTACAAAGGAAGAAATCAGATTAGCCACCAATAGAGGAGAAAAAGGTGGAGCCAAGGAGGAAACTTGTTAGAAAGGTAACAAAACCTATTGCACCCCCACCTCCGGCAAGGAAGCCTACACAAAAGAGAAAACCAGTTACATCCACTCTGGCAACCCCTAGCAAAAACAAGAAGAGTGATGATGCTACTAAGTCTGCTAAGGCTAAAATGACCTATGTTGAATTAATTGATGAAATTACAAAGAATGGAATTTTGAAAAATGTATCTATTTACTATGAGAGTTTAGAGGATAATGAGTAGAATGAGATAGAAGAGGAAATTTTGTTGAACATAGATATTTATAAGAAAGCCTTAGTAGAAATTTTGAAGGAAATTTCTCTATCATTGTACAATAAACTTGATACTAGAAGACTTGATGTAGTCAAGAGCGATAGAGAGATCAAAGAGGTACAACTTTTGAATTTGTGTGGTGTAATAAGTAATGAAGAAATGAAGAGGTGTATAGATGTTGCTAATAGGACAGTTTTTAGTAGCAAACCCCAACAAATAAGACTAATGATGGGTGGTTAATGAGGTTATAAATGAGACCAATGAGGGTTGGGCCAAATTCTTCCAAAAAACTCCAGACTTTCTTACCTCTCATGAAGAATTTATTAAGGAAACAACTTCCATCATTCTAGATAAATCAAAACAAAAAGGTATTTTGGGAAGTTCTGAACCAATTTTGGATATACCGACAGAAAATAAGGGTGTAGAGACACCATCAATAGCTAAGGTGAGTATACAGTCTATACCAGCAGAATTTTTTTTTGAGCAAGGCAATGTACATGATACTGAGAATATTGTGGATAATACTCCACCAGTAGTAAGTGTTATTGCACCAAGTGGCAAAGCCACCAATGCAAAGGAGATCAAGGTAAAGGAGTCTACACCGGTAGTAGATATTGATTCCCTGACAAAGATTTTGGCAATTGACACTTCTCAAGTTGAGAAGAAAAAAATAACTGAGATGAGTCCCACTGAATTAATGATTATAGCTACTCAAAAGCTACAAAAGGAGGGATCTGCAGATAAGAGAATAATAGAACAATCAGTTACAATTTTGCATAGATTAATACCTGATTGTATGATTGAGAATGAAGCAAACCCTTCCGGAAAGCTTAAAACACTAACAAAACACATATCTAACAATTTTCAATCACTACAGCAGATTTCAGACTGGCAAGCACGAGAGAGATTCATTGTGGCTAAAAGAGTCGCCTTTGACCAAATCATTGAAACTGAGAAGAAGAAAATTGAAGATAAACTCATTCTTATTAAGAATTATTTAAAATAGTGTACAAATATCTATAGGGTCTGTTGTAACATAGAAATTCTTACAACAAATGTAGATAGTAGATTAAAGGAATTACATGATAAGGTAGCTAACATTGCAAATTCTTTTGATGGATTGACCTCTCTAACAACATCTGTTGATGGTCAAATTTTGTCTTTGGAGAATCAATTTTTTTCTTTTGAGAAGGAGAGAGAAAATATCATTTAGAGAGCAAGGAGTCTTAGAGGATTGGTGAGTCCAAGACTGGATTCACTGGGTGTGCACAAGAGAGAATGTATGGACATGATTGCAAAACCCATACCGATAAAAGTCTCAAAGAAGGAAACACTTGCACACTTACTAAGTGGAATAGTATCCATATCTAAAACCTTCAAAACTGGTTGGGATACATACCTACAGTTGTTGAACAAGTCTTACCCAAAAAATTTGAAATTAGTCAAGCTCTGGTAGAATAATCAATATTTATTCATTCTTTTGTTCTGAACCAAATTATTTCAATTCTTTCACCGATATTTGGCATTGATGCCAAAGGGGGAGCATATATATGTGAAAAATATCAGAAAATATCAGACAGAACAATATGGGAATATATCAGAAGGACTGTATTGCTCAGGGGGAGCATATTTCAGGGAACCGACAGGGAATCCATTTTTTACATGAGTGTTGCCATCAATGCCAAAGGGGGAGATTGTTGGCAATTGACACTCATTGGATTCATTTTGTTTTCATTGATGGTAACACAATCAGATGGAATTCACATACCAGCACTAGGAGGCATTCACCGACAAACATCGGCATTGAGCACTTCAAGGAAGCCGATATCAAGGAGGTTTCATTTGTAAAATTATTTTGTAATTGTTGTATAAGGCCGACATTGTATATCCTTAAGTATTGTAAGCCGACATAAGGCATATTGTTTGTAAAGTGTATATAGGTCAATTTGTTAGGTCATTATAAAACGTACATAGAACATGTGGATGAGATTATGGATTATAACATAATAGGATTGTGGAATGCGAAGATCATTTGTATGTGAATATTGTATAATGCAATTATCTGTAGATGCTTTGTAAGACATTCTTGGAAGGAAGGAGATACCGATAGAAGTATTCAGGGTTTATGAACTGGTACAGAGAAGAGCTATAGCCGAAACTCTTTTTGGCATAAAAGATGTATTTTGTGAGTTCATTTTCATTTTTTTACTTCAGCAGAAGCTTGTAGTTAGTGAGACTCTTTAGTGATGAGTAGTGTTCTCTAGGCAATGTGCCTTCCTGCATGTGTAGGCCCCCTCTTTATGTAATATCTTTCATATGGCCAGTGAATTGATATTGTGGGTCTAAAATCCCACCATGGTTTTCCCTCTTTGAGGTTTTCCACTTATAAATTTTGTGTGTTATGGTGTCCATTCATGTGGATGGTTTATTTGCTTCAAGTTACATGTTTATTCATTTATCGGTTTATATGTGTATGGTATAAAAGCATAAAATTTTATCTTACCAGCAAAGTACCGATTCACCCCCCCTCTTAGTGTTCCTAGATCCCAACAATGTTGCGGTTTTACAAAAGTATTGAAGACTATTAGATGAAGACATGTTCATGACCACACAAGCATATTTGATCAGGTGAAAGAATTTTGATTAGTAGAATAGAGGAGTTGATAGAAACTTAATCGGTAGTGATGCTAATCACTCAGATTGGTTAACTGGCACAAAATTTGATGTGTTAATTCAATGCACGACTTATGTAAGGAGTGTATTGCATGTTTGTCTAGATTCATTAATCCTAGGGAATTGTTCCAAGGTTCTAGCTAACTTAATGATTTTATAATGTGTGATGAGGTATGAAGAATATAAGAGTGTATGAGCTTGAATCCGTAAGCAATTATTATTAGCGATTGTTGTATCTTTGATAGTGCAATAATCTGAGAAGTTCTAAGATGAAGTGTATGTGATGATGTAATGTTCTGAAGTGGATCTTATCAGACACAGAAGGTGTTATAAGAGAATCTTCTCACTATTGTTATCCTAATAGTTATAGTAGCTAAATCCCTTAACCGAGTAGGTCCTAACAAGCCTTAAATCTTTAAGTCACCTAATAACGAAGCTCTCAAAAAGGGTGGTAAATCCTCACACGAGGTTGATCCTAACAGATCATTAGGCTCCTCACAGGGTTGTTAGGTAAATCCCCTAACCGGGTGACTCTTAATTGGGTCTTCTCCTAAGAGGGCATATCATTTTAAGACCTTAACCGGTCAATATTTATATTCTTCATATAGTTATCTTTTGGGTACTAATTCCCATTGTGGTTTTTCCCATTTGGGTTTTCCACGTATAGATTGTTTGTTTTATGTGGTCATTATACTATTGGTTTATTGCATATGTGATTGTGTTTCTCATTTGCTTATCAAGTTTCAAGTTGTTAAGGTGCATAATTAGATTTGTGTTATTTTTACTTGCACTGATTTACCTCCCCCCCCTCTCAATGACTTATAAGTTTAATATCAATTGGTATCAAAGCCTAACTTCCTTAAGTCTTAACCGCTTGGAAGGTGTAGCGTTGTAAATTGTACGCACTTGCTAGGGTGGTACAATTTCACACCTAGTTTAGCACCCGCCTTAGTGCATTTTGCATTTTGCAGTGCATTTCTCCTTTAGCACTTAATTAATCAAATTAATTAGGTCTAAGGTCCTATTTCATCATTCTCTACATCATAAAGTTGGGCCCTTTCACTAAAGCGCGCCCTTTGCATTTTATTCCTCCAATACATCACTCAATCAAAAACCCTAATTAAGTCCTATTTCAAACTTGGGGGCTTGGTTTCGGGGTCAAAACATCTCGAAATCACCTGTAACTTCAGAATTCTCTCTAAAATCATCATATCCGACGGCCCTGAAAATTTGGTGAAAAGTTGTCAGGACCGTGGCGCCCGGAGTGCACATGGTCCCGGACATTTTTCCCAAAATTTTAGGAGCACGATCCAATCATAAAATAAAGCTTAACCCCAAGAAATTGGCGGGATATTCAATCTCTAGGTCGGCCAAAAGATGAATTTACGATCTAGGGTTTCCTACATAAGAGCTCTCTTTCTTCATTTGAAGGGATCCGATTTTTGTTTTCAGGAACTTCATATGCAGCGAAAGAGCAGATCTTTGAAGACTTCAACAACATTCAACATCCTTCTATCAAGCATCTATCAAATTCAATCATCCACTTAGGGCTTGGAAGACATTGAAGAACAATAGGAGATTACCGACTGAAGATTGGCTTGTACTCCTCCCTTGAGGGTTGGGTATGATTTCATGTTGTTTTCATGTCTTTACATAAGCTTCAATACATCATTTATTCATACTTTAGATCACATTGCATCTTGATTTAGAGCATTTACATTATCATTTACAAGCAATTAGGGTTTACTTTCTAGGTTGCTCTAGTTTGCTTTCTTGCATTTTAGGACCTTGCACACACACTAGGTCTGCACACACAATACATTTTACAAAACAACTTGGCTATTTGTGGAGGTGGAAATCACTGAAGCGGGGGTTTGACTAAGGCAAAACCCTATATAGCCGCCCATACACCCTTTTTCAGATATCATTGTAGGTTTCGGGATTCGGGATTCGGACGACACCGCGGGATACAGATCCGGAGAGAGAAGGTCGAGACAGCACTCTATATCAAATTGCAGAGCAAAAGAATGGGACAGGGGCGCTGGGCGCCCTGGTCCCTAGGACAGAGGCGCTGGGCGCCCTGGTCCTCCGGACAGACAGCTTTCTGATAGTGTTTCAAAGTGCAGAACGACAGTTTCCGGTGCAGTTTTCAGGACAGTGGCTCCTGCGCTCCCATCCCGAACATTTTTAGTCCGATTTTGACTCCGGGTACACATCTGCATTCTTATTTCATCCTTGTATTTACAGTTGTTCATTGTTTAATCTCAATTCTGCAATCTTGTTATTAGTTCATACTTGCACTTTGGGATTAGGGTTTGAACTTGCATTACTTGATCTTACAATTTCAACAAGGGAATAGAAATCCTAATAGATATCCCGTGGCTCTCTCTTTCACAAAAAGAAGTAGCCAATTGTGCGATATCTCTAGGCTCTTTTGTATTCCGTAATGTGTGTCAAAAGGTAGGATTAGGGCATGTTAACCTAGTCTCACTTTTTCCCTTACACATTTTGGTGAACCCGACGTGAATCTATCATTGCTTCCTCTTGCATTGCATTTGTTAGATCTAGATCTAGATTTAGTGTGTTTTCATTTCATTTTCATTAAAAGAGAAAAAGAAAAAAAAAAGTGTGTTTCTTTGCATTTTGTGTTTAAATTTTATGCAATCTTTTCAAAATGTCAGATTTTTATTTGCAAAATGTTCATGCTTTTGATGATTATTATGAGTATAGCCAAGATGAATTAGATGAAGCTTTAAATGAGTTTTTAAACCCTAAAGATGCCAAACCTTCATTTTACCAAAAACTCATAAACCTTGTTACTCTGCCATTTAGGTGTGATGAGAAAGATAAGTCAAATGATTCCTCTCAAGGATACATTCCTATCCACTCTTCCCCTGAATCTAGTAACATGGTTGTTTTCAATAATCCCCTCTATGAGGAGATGTCTCCTTTTGAATCAAAAGACAAACCTTTTAACCGATATGATCATGCTTTGTTGGATGATGCTCTTGATGACTTTGTGGCTTTGTCGAAATCTTTAAACAAGAACAAGACCTCTAAATTGGTTAACATGATAAACTTGAATGAACATAATAAGCCTCTCTTTGAAGTCCAAGGTGCTTATCCTTCTCCCACCTTTCAAATTCCTAAATCACCTCTCCTTACTGTCCAAGGAAGGTATGATCATGATTCCTTTCGTACCCCGAATAAACCAATCATCACCGTACAAGGAAGAAAACCTATAAGTCCTTATAGTTATGCCAAGCAAATAACTAGAGAGAGTTATCATGCGGTTGCCCATACTTATCACACCAGAAATAATAAGCAGCCTAATCCTCCTCCTGTTATTCCAGTTTCTCTTCCTAATCCTCAACCAATTCTTCCTCAAGCTCCCCGTATTTCGCAAGTTATGGGTAAGGAATATGATCTCATAGAACAACTTAAAGCTACCCCTGCTAAGATATCCCTTTGGGATTTGATTCAAACTTCTTCCGCTCATCGTGGAATGTTACAAGATGCTTTGAAAGATTTGAATGTTCCTCCACTGAATACATCTAGTAATATAGCATCTTTGGTTAACTCTGTGATGAATCCTAAAGCTCAAATTGTGTCTACCCAAGATGAGTTGCCTACTAGTGAAATTCAACAACAATATGATCCCTTGATGATTGTGGTTATCATGAAAGACACTGCTATAAGACGAACACTAGTAGATAATGGCTCTGGCCTTAATGTGTGTAGTATTAATCTATTGCATAAGATGAATGTGGATACGTCTCTTATTGAGCCTGACTCTCGTCCCATTTGTGGCTTTGACAATGTGGCTAAGACTTCATTAGGTATCATCACCTTACCTCTCACAATGGGACCTGTTACTTTGCCTACTCCTATCCATGTTATGTCGGGAAATTTAACATATAACTTGTTATTAGGGAGGCCTTGGATTCACAGCATGCAAGCTGTCCCCTCTACATTACATAGACAAGTTAAATTCGTTTATAACAATAAGACATATACTTTGATAGGTGATACTAATTTTCAACCTTGTCTACAAACATCTAATTCCAAAGGAGATTCTTCTAAGCCATCCTCGTCTAGTGATGACTCTTTAAACAAGAAACCTATCGATGAATCCTCGCTCTCCGATGATCAAAATTCTTTGGATGAGTCTGGAGCTCCTGAAGAAGATCCTTCTTGACTTGAAATTACACATAAAAAGGATTTTGATCCTGAGAAGATCCTTGAAGAAGATGATTGGGGATCTCTTGATTTTAACCCTACCTTTGTAGGTGAATATAAGGTTCCTTCTAGAGAAATTAAAGTTGAAAAGAAGGAAGAAGCTGAAAATCATAAAGTTGAAAAGAAAGAAGAAGCTAAAAATCAATCAACCTTACCTGAATCTATGAGTAATAATTTTGTGGCCGCTTCTCAAACTTCTTCTCCTCACACCTCTAATTATGAAGAGTTTGATTCTTTGTCTTATGAAAAACCACCTTCTCTTCCTGAAATGGCTGATCGTTATGGTCGTGGTTTTCGCATTTTTGCTAAGCATGGGTATCATGGAAAAGGTTGTGGTGCTCATGAACAAGGGATAAGAGTTCCTCTAGAGACTAATTTTCACAATTATGCCTTCGGACTTGGCTATAATCCCTGCAAACGTACTAAAGCTTCTAAAAGACCATGCATTAGTGTTAATGCTATCTCTACATCTTTATCAATACAACACCCTGAGTATATTGATGGGGATCCTTCGGGTGATTGTGCTTTGGATATCTTCCCTACCGACGATGCTTTAGCTGAGTTCTTGGGAGCCTATGACACTCTTCCTCGTTATCATCACAATGGGGGACTCCCTTATTGTTTGAACACTGAAGCCTATTTTGGAAAAGAGATTGATAATGACGAGATTGTGAAAGAATTCCCTTAGTTAAAGGATACTCCTCAACAAAGTAATCTTCTCATAAGTGACACCACTGATGTTAAGATGGATCCTTGCAACAAAGAGAAAGTTATTAAAATTGGGAAATGTTTGGATGAAGAGGAACAGAAACAATATGAAGAAGTATTGCATGAATTCCCTGAGATCTTTGCTTGGACATATTCTGACATGCTTGGTATAGATCCTAAGATTGTTACTCATAATATTGTCTTAGTTCCTGATGCTAAGCCCGTGAAACAAAAGATTCAAAAAATGAATCCTAAGGTGGCTCTGCTTGTTAAGGCTGAGATTGAAAAATTATTGGAGGCTGGATTTATCCGCCCTATTGATTATTCCCCATTGATTTCAAATATTGTCGCTGTGGCTAAACCAGACAACAAAATAAGAATGTGTACTGACTTTCGGGATCTAAATAAGGCTTCTTTAAAAGATGATTTCCCTCTTCCAAACATTGACATGATAGTTGATTCTACGGCAGGACATGCCTTGTTATCCTTCATGGATGGTTTTTCAGGCTACAATCAAATTTTCATAAACCCTCAAGATCAATTCAAAACCGCTTTCACCACTCCTTGGGGTACGTTTTGTTGGATAATGATGCCTTTTGGACTTAAAAATGCCGGTGCAACTTATCAACGAGCGATGACCCTTATCTTTCATGATTATATGCATAAGATTTTAGAGGATTATGTTGATGATATTTTAGCCAAATCCTTTCTTCGCATGGATCATGTTAAAATCCTTCATCAAATCTTTGAAAGGATTCGTAAATACCACATGCGCTTGAATCCCCGAAAATGTGTTTTTGGTGTGGATAGTGGAAAACTATTAGGATTCATAGTTTCGCATCGTGGGATTGAGTTGGACACTAAGAAAATAGATGCTATTGTTAACATGCCACCTCCTAGAAATGTCTCTCAACTTAAAAGCTTACAAGGAAAGATTCAAGCCATTCGTAGGTTCGTGTCTCAACTTGCGGATCATGCCTTTCCTTTTACTCAACTTCTTAAAAAGGATATCACTTTTCAATGGAATGAAGATTGTCAGCAAGCATTTGAAGATTTAAAAGTGTATTTGGCTAGTCCTCCTATTCTTCAACCTGTCGAACCTTCTAAACCCTTCCTTCTGTATACAGCTGCTTCTTCTCATGCTCTCGTAGCATTGTTAGCACAACATGATAAAGATGGTAAGGAATGTCCGGTTTATTACATAAGTCGTACTTTACTCGATTATGAGATCCGATATTCTGTGATAGAAAGACAATGCTTGGCCGTGGTGTTTGCGACTCAGAAATTGAGACATTATCTTTTAAATTCAGAAGTCCACGTCATGGTAAAGTTTGATCCTTTGAAGCATCTTTTCTCTAAAACTGATTTATCAGGACGTCTAGCTAAGTGGGTTATGATGTTAACTAAATTTGACCTTAAATTTGTTTCACAAAGAGCAATTAAAGGACAAGCATTGAATGATCACTTAGTTGAGGCCCCTTCACCTTTCTCCTTCCCTAACCCTGAATCTTTTCCTGATGACTTCATTCTTTCTATAGAGAAAGATGAAACTTGGGAGTTATACTTTGATGGCTCTAAGTGTCATACGGGATCGGGGGCAGGTGTTGTTTTGATTTCTCCTACAAAGAAACCTATTCCATTATCATATTGTCTAAATTTCCTGTGTACCAATAACATTGCTGAGTATGAGGCTCTTATAGCGGGAATAAAAGTAGCCTTAGCCCTGAATATAAAACACATACATATCTATGGAGATTCGCAATTGATTATAAGACAAGTAACAGGAATGTATCAAGCAAAACAAGACAAATTATCACAATATAAAGATCTTGCTATCTCTTTATTACAAAAATTTGATTCTTATACCATGGAACCCGTTCCTCGAAAAGATAATCGACATGCGGATGTAATGGCATGTGTGGCTTCTCTTGTATCTTTAGAGGACCCTGTGGTTGATCTTAAATTCGTTATTCACAACCTTATTTCTCTAGCTATTGTAGATGATTCTAGCTTGGTAACATGTTGTGACTTTGTAGATTTAGATGAATGGTTCTCGCATATCGTAAGATATTTGACCGATGGTACCTTTCCTGATTCCGCTAATAGGAACACTAGGGCTAGAATTCGCAAGCTGTCGGCTAGGTATATCATTCTTTCTAATGTCCTTTACCGAAGGGGTTATGATGGTCTTCTCCTTCATTGTCTTAACAAGTCGGAAATCCCTGTTGCTCTGGAAGAGGCACATTCAGGTGCCTGTGGGGGGCATTTTGGGGGCAAATCCTTGGTTCATAGATTTCTTCATATGGGATACTATTGGCAAACTATGCAGAAGGATTCCTTTTCATTTGTTAAGAAATGTCATCAATGTCAACAACACAATAATCTGATTCATGCTCCTGCCCAAGAACTTCATTCTCAAGTAGCTTCTTGGCCTTTCTCCGCATGGGGTTTGGATCTTATTGGAAAAATCTCTCCTCCTTCATCTCAAGGACACACCTTCATTATAACCACAACAGATTACTTTACGAAGTGGGTAGAAGCTATTCCCCTTCGCTCTACTACTGCTGAAGTGATTTGTCAATTTCTTCTAGAAAACATCATTTCTCGATTTGGGATACCTTCCACTATAATCTCAGATAATGGGACATCATTTAAGAACAAGGACGTGAAGAAATTCCTCGAGAAGTATCATATCAAACATCGATTTTCTACACCATATTATCCTCAGTCAAATGGTCAAGCCGAATCATCCAATAAGATAATTGAACAAATTCTTCGCAAAACCGTGAATAAGCATGGTAAGGATTGGAGTAACCAGCTAATCTATGCTCTTTGGGCCTACCGAACGAGTGTACAAATTGCTACGGGAACTACTCCTTATAATCTTGTTTATGGTGCTGATGCTATAATGCCCTTAGAGTTAGAGATTCCATCACTTAGGGTTTCTCTCAAAGGTATAGTAGATGATGACTCTTATAGAGAACAACGACTTCAATAGCTTGAGATGCTTGATGAACAACGTATAAACGCTCTTGAGCATATTCAAGCGTATCACAAAACTCTACAACAAAGCTATAATGATAAGGTCATTCAACGTTCCTTCTCAGTAGGTGACTTAGTCCTTAATGAGAATCAGCGCAATGTGAATGCCTTACCTGCAGAAAAGGGAAAATTTAGTCCTAATTGGCTTGGACCATATATCGTTATTGAGGATTATGGATCAGGTGCTTACAAAATAGCTGATGTAGAGGGTACGCCTCTTAAAGAACCTATCAATGCTATGCACTTGCGTAGATATTATGCTTAATTCTTCGTTCCTCATCTATCTTCTTTTCAATTCTTCAACATTGGATAATATGTTAGTGTCTCTTAATTAAAGCAAAATAGAATTAAATGTTATGTTGTTTAATCTATATTGCTTCATTCCTGACAAGCGTGTCTTCTTACTTTATGGTTTGTCTTGAATTCATTTATGTAAATTGTGAAAGATTTACATTCCATTATGCTAGCATATTATACAGTGTCTTTATGTGTTAAGTATAATCGTATCATGTCGTGTTTAAGTTCAAAATTAAATCACATTAGTTATATGATTCTTAGACTTAATGCATATTTCTTCCTTATCATCAATGTAGCACTTGATTAAATGTTTAATTAAGTCACACATGTATCAATTTAATCATGGAGCATTAAGAAATCAATCACATGGAAATTAAATTCTGAACATACATGTACGTTTACCAAATGTATTAGATTTAATCAAAACAAAATATACATTGTTTTAAGCATTAAAGATAACACATTTGAGACAAAAGAGAAGCATGTATATATACATATATATGTGTGTGGATCGTATACAAATATAGGTCACTGTATATCCAAAATGTGACCTCTCCTACATCATAAAATCATCTCCTATCCCTAGGGCTAGTGGCTGGAGAGTGTCGAATGGACGCTCCCTCCTGATCTGGCCGTGAAGGTGGACCCATGGGTGTGTAGCATGATACAGACCGTGAGTGACTCCGAGAGGAACTCCTACGATCCCTATCCATAAGGATCGCGCGATAGGTGGTAGCCTCGGCCTGAGCTATTGCTAGATCTCGCCGTGCCTGTCGAAGGTCCTCTGATAGGACTCTCTCTCTCTCCCTCCATATGTCTACCTATACTCGGAATGGGGAAAACAAATCCTCATGCCGACCCGCGTTCCCCTGAGGCCTATAGGCAATCTATGAGGAACTGGGGATCTGTGCTATCATGGAAATGTCTGTCATTGCCTACTGAATCAGGGAACGCCATTCCTGCACATTAGCTGTGGCAGTCGAATAGATTTTGTTAGTACCATTCTATATCATCAAAACATCAATCAATCAATATATACCTACTATACCTGGATCTCCCTCATGCCAGTAGGGATCATGATATGGTAGCATCTGTGCCTGGGAATCGCTAGGCTCCCCTCGCTCGAATAATCTATGCATGATGGGTGTAGGCTGGACGGTACTAGGAACAGGTCTCCGTATCACCTCGTGTTCCCCCTATTGGGGAATAAGAGGTGGATCCAGAGCTATGGTATCATCTCCTGAATGGTGGGGAGCTGCATCCGACTCCTCCTCATCATCTCTATCTTCCTCCTTGTCATCCTCCTCATCATCCTCATCCTCGTCCTCATCCGCATCCTCACCTGCATCCTCCTCATCCTCCTCTCTATCTGTATCCTCCTCCTCCTCCTCCTCGGCACTAGGCTGATCGCCTGTAGGTGGATCAGGATCTCCCACCTCCTCATGACCCTCTCCCTCCTCTAGCTCCTCTGACCTGGATCCCTGGTCCTCATCTCGGTCTCCATGTCTCCATGGGCCTGGATAGCCTGTCGGATGATCTGGTGGAAAGATAGGACCTGGATATGATCTCATAAACCATGAGACGTACCCCCACTGCGCTCTACGCTCTGCAGAATAATCAGTGACTACATCCTGATCAGATCCCTCTAAGTCTGTCATCTCGATGTCATCTATCGTCGGTCTCGCTACTGCTCTAGGTCTGGGAAGGACCCGTGAGTGTCGAGTATAGATGGGCACATCGACTGGAACACACTGCTCTAGCCCAAACTGCCTCCATACTCGGTCAAAGTAGAAAGGGACTATGATGTGTGAATATCGTCCTCGCAGTAGGCGGTTCCTCTGTAGACATGCTAACTGTCTCTCCATACCATCCCATCTGTGCATCCGTAGGTAAGGTCTCCACACTGTCACCTCGGCTCTCAGTCTGTCAAAAATCACTCTCCAATATAACAAATCTCCAAATCTCCACTCGCTGGTAAGTGGATAAGTGAACACCCTAGGTTGCTCACTCGCTGTACTCAGTGGAAAGCCGACGGGCCTGGTGCATGTGAAGTGCTCTAAAATCCACACCTGCAGAAGTGTGCATGTCATCAAACTGCAACCCTGTCCGAATACATACTCCTCAAGGTCGTGATAGAGATGTGCAAGCATACTCCGACCCCAAGCATACACTCTCCTGTGTCTCTCCATCGCTCTGATACACCATGTGAGACCCCCATGCATGTGTGTCCCTTGCCCATTAGGGCAGATGGCTAGTGCTATGATGGCTATCATAAGGCATCTCAGAAGGGGTACCTCCCCTGTAGGATGTACGAGCCAGCTGACCATGATGCGACCTCTCGTCTCACTCGGCATGACTCTCCCTATGCAATACACCTGTTCTCTCTGATGATCCTCCGCTGATCGATCGGTTGCGTATGTAATAGTCACTCCTCTAATAGGAAGATGAAGTATACGGTACACATCCTCGAGTGTGATTGTCAGCTCTCCTACTGGAAGGTGAAAAGTGCATGTGTCAGGATCCCATCACTCCATCAATGCCATCAGCATTGCAGGATGGAACCAAATGGCTGGCATGAGGATCACATACCACAATCCCACAATCGATAGTGTGTCTCTCTCTGCCTGAGTCAGTCGCGGAATCTGATCTCGCAAACTGCAAAGAATATGTCCCGTTGTATGCTCTCTCATGTACGGGAGACCCTGCAACACAAAAAAATGACCGTAATCAGTACTCGATCATCAAAATCGCTAATGCAAACTGTCAAACATCGTATGCCAACCCTGAAACCCCTTGCCAAGCCCTGATTGGGGACCATGGCGCCCTATCAGGGACCATGGCGCCTTGAGGGGACTAGGGTGCCCCACAGGGACCATGGCACCCTGGGTGGGCCCCGAGTCAGCCTTCAAGGCCTGCATACGATCACAAAAAAGTCAAAATGCGAAAAAATCAAAAGTCAAACGTTCAGTCAACTCACCTCGTTTAGTGGCTCGTCGTCGATCACGGCCTAGCGCAGAATCTCAATCCTCGTGGGACGCTCTGGTCGTCGTGAAGGCATGATGATGGCTATGTGGGCTCCGCTGCACTGAATAGTATTCTGAAATCAACAAAGTGACAAATGTAAGTGTCACTTTCAAAGTATATACTCTCATTTGTTTATCTTCACTTTTAAAACCCTAATTTTCCTCTATCATTCATTTTATCATAACTTGGGTTTGAGAGATGCGATTTTTGAGCCGTTTGTTGCGTTGGAATCATATTTTCCTTCTCTTACTCTTGGGATGTTCCAAAAAGTGCTCTGATGAAGCCTATTTAGTGAACACCCCTCATCAATACTATCTTATACAATTTGTCGCAAGTAAACATGCTACCCTGTTTCACCTCCCTAATAAGCAAGTCAAAACAGGGGGGGGCATATAGCTACTCACAGATTTCATCACTTTCCCTAGTAAGCATTAGGTGATTTTGTGATCTAATGTGTGTTTTGTAGGGTGCGGTTCCTAACTGTGTACTGTAGATACCGCTGGGGGCTTCGTCCGACAACTTATGGATATATCCTTTTTCAAATAATGTTTACTTTTCTATACTTTAGCTTGCATATGCACGTAGTACTCATATGACCGCTAAAGTGGGGGCTAAATGTAGCATCATAAATTGTACGCACTTGCTAGGGTGGTACAATTTCACACCTAGTTTAGCACCCGCCTTAGTGCATTTTGCATTTTGCATTGCATTTCTCCTTTAGCACTTAATTAATCAAATTAATTAGGTCTAAGGTCCTATTTCATCATTCTCTACATCATAAAGTTGGGCCCTTTCACTAAAGCGCGCCCTTCGCATTTTATTCCTCCAATACATCACTCGATCAAAAACCCTAATTAAGTCCTATTTCAAACTTGGGGGCTTGGTTTCGGGGTCAAAACATCTCGAAATCACCTGTAACTTCGGGATTCTCTCTAAAATCATCATATCCGATGGCCCTGAAAATTTGGTGAAAATTTGTTGGGACCGTGGCGCCCGGAGTGCACATGGTCCTAGACATTTTTCCCAAAATTTTAGGAGCACGATCCAATCATAAAATAAAGCTTAACCCCAAGAAATTGGCGGGATATTCAATCTCTAGGTCGGTCAAAAGACGAATTTATGATCTAGGGTTTCCTACATAAGAGCTCTCTTTCTTCATTTGAAGGGATCCGATTTTTGTTTTCAGGAACTTCATATGCAACGAAAGAGCAGATCTTTGAAGACTTCAACAACATTCAACATCCTTCTATCAAGCATCTATCAAATTCATTCATCCACTTAGGGCTTGGAAGACATTGAAGAACAATAGGAGATTACCAACTGAAGATTGGCTTGTACTCCTCCCTTGAGGGTTGGGTATGATTTCATGTTGTTTTCATGTCTTTACATAAGCTTCAATACATCATTTATTCATGCTTTAGATCACATTTCATCTTGATTTAGAGCATTTACATTATCATTTACAAGCAATTAGGGTTTACTTTCTAGGTTGCTCTAGTTTGCTTTCTTGCATTTTAGGACCTTGCACACACACTAGGTCTGCACACACAATACATTTTACAAAACAACTTAGCTATTCGTGGAGGTGGAAATCACCGAAGCGGGGGTTTGACTAAGGCAAAACCCTATATAGCCACCCATACACCCTTTTTCAGATATCATTGCAGGTTTCAAGATTCGGACGACGCCGCGGGATACAGATCCAGAGAGAGAAGGTCGAGACAGCACTCTGTATCAAATTGCAGAGCAGAAGACTGGGACAGGGGCACTGGGCGCCCTGGTCCTGCCAGGAAAGGGGTGCTGGGCACCCTGGTCCCTGGGACAGAGGCGCTGGGCGCCCTGGTCCTCCAGACAGACAGCTTTCAGACAGCTTTCCGAGAGTGTTTCAGAGTGCAGAACGACAATTTCCGGTGCAGTTTTCAAGACAGTGGCGCCCGCGCTCCCATCCTGAACATTTTCAGTCCGATTTTGACTCTGGGTACACATCTGCATTCTTATTTCATCCTTGTATTTACAGCTATTCATTGTTTAATCTCAATTCTGCAATCTTGTTATTAGTTCATACTTGCACTTTGGGATTAGGGTTTGAACTTGCATTACTTGATCTTACAATTTCAACAAGGGAATAGAAATCCTAATAGATATCTCGTGGCTCTCTCTTTCACAAAAAGAAGTAGCCAATTGTGCGATATCTCTAGGCTCTTTTGTATTCCGTAATGTGTGTCAAAAGGTAGGATTAGGGCATGTTAATCTAGTCTCACTTTTTCCCTTACACAGAAGGGATCCCTAATTCTAAGGCAAATATGTGGAAGGAATGATCTGTAGAGAGATGGATAAAGAACTTGCTGAAACCAAGGAAGAACTTGAAACCCTAAGAGGCAAATATAGGACATCACTAGCTAAAAGGAAGGAACTGGTCGAACAATTGTTGGAGATCTCTGATAGCAACTCTTTAGATGAGGCGAACATCAATGCACTAGTTGAAGAAGTAGAGAAGCTGAATGGTGAAAATACTAACCTAAGGAGAGAACTTGAAGGATTAATAATCCGAATGAGTGAGGAACTTGATGCTAGAAGAAAGGTTGAGGATCATATCCAAGATAAAGAGCATGGAATCTTCGAGATCAAGTAGGAGAATGTAACTTTGTATGAACATTGGCATGAGGAGAAAGAAGAAAAAGAAGGAATATAGTCAGATCTTGAAATGGAAATGTCTCTTAGAGAGACCCTTATGAAAAGGAATGAAGACCTTACCAAGGAACTTGTTGAGGCCAATGAGAAGCTTGATAAATTCAATAAGAGCTCCTCTATTCTGGATGAACATATTCAATCTTAGAGAATGAATGGAGATACATCTGGACTGGGATACTCTACATTTAAGAAAGGTGAACCTTCCAGCACAAAGAATAACATGCATGAAGGTAAAAATGATCCTAAAGTTCAAAAATTTATTGGTAAGAAAGCTTATAAATCTGTTTGCTTTAAGTGTCATAAACCAAGACATATTGCTAATGTTTGTAGAAGCAGATCCAATGTAAACACTGGTTATAGACCTAACATTAGATATGTATCTAGAAGACTTGAAGGTTACTATTAAACTTGCAACATGTATGGGCATAGATTAGTTGAATGCAGATACAAAGCAAACAATCCAATACCTCACATGAATTCCAGACCTATTGGTGATTGGAGAAGGAATTTCAATGATCGAAGGTACACAAATTGACAAAGACCCTATATTAACTGATCTAGTCCCTATGAGATGGAGAAGAGATTCAATGTGATTTGTTCAATCTATAACAATTTTGGACATGTGGCAATGAACTATAGAAGAAGAATAGTTAGAGGCAATGAAGGACCTTGGAGAGCATCTGGAATGACATGTTATCATTGTAATCAACTAGGACACATTGCTAAATTCTACAGAATAGTAAAGAACCAACTGGTACATCAATCCGCAAACCAAAAAGGTATAATGGAAGTCAAAATTGTTGAAGAGACTAGAGACTAAATGAATAAAGTTTGGAAGAAGAAGAGTGTGAATAAATCATCTAAGGATTCCAATTCTTCACTGGAAAACTGAGTTGTTTTCACAACTTGGGGTATGCATATTGTCAAATCCTGAAGAGAACCCCTAGATGATGTAGTGTAAGTTGAATCTGCATATTCTGATACATTTGATGTTTTTGAAAGCTTTTGGAATCTATACTGGTATAGATATTTCAATTTTTTCAACCAGTAATATCTTTTAGAATACTTTAAAGAGTTTTAGGGTTTTATTGGCAAATGCATTTAATGCAGTAGTTAGAAGGTAAATAAATAGAACATTATGAATTTCATTTGTCACTTTGTGATCTTGAGAACATTTGGTGAGCGAGAAGAGAGAGATAAGTTTTTGCTAGCAGCATTCAAACCATTTGTCGAAAATCTGAGGCGATTGAAGTAAAGTTTGAATCGGTGATCGAGTATTAAAAAATTTTTACAGTTGGAAACCCTAGTACCGAAGCAGAAGAGGTATTTATCTAAGAAATTCTACTCTTTCCTTGGTGATTTGCATATTTGAAATGGATACACCTCATCTTGTCAATGTAACTAAGAGGGAAAGATTAGAATTCAAATGACATCCATACAAGTCACAGGAAACTGACCCTATTGGTGCCCTATTCGGTGTACTGAATGGATTTTTCATGAGGAAGATGTAAGATCCTTTTATCACTGCAAACTTGAAGACTTGGTAGTTGCAGTTATTCATGAGCAATACAAATCTCTGTGTAATGAATAGGGAATATTGAAAGAATAGTTTAGAAGCATAGCCAATAAAGGTTTTCATCATGCAATCAATTTCATTGATGATTTTGATGATGAGTTGATACGATTTTTTCAGAGTCACATTCATGATTAATTCATGTGGTTGGATAGATGCCACAAAATCACTAAGGAAGTAATCCATGTTGTAACCGGTTTCTGCTCAACTGATGAGATACCATTACTAAGGTCTGTACTGAAGAATGATGTTGATAAATTAATTGGATCAAGGTGGGATGGTAGAGCAATGACTGTTAATAATATTAATGATCCTATTGTTAAATTTGCATCCATGGTGATCGGCTAAAGAATCTTCTATTCAAGAAGAATGAATAGTATACCGACAACAACAATTCACAATGCATACCAGATGATTAAGGAAAATGTGGACTATGACTTGACTGAAGCTCTAAGGAGTCAATTAGTGGCAAATTTGGAAGCAGACAAGAAGGACAAGAAGATTAGATTCAAGTTTGGACAGTTTATCATGGGCTTATTCTTTTATTTCCAAAACATTTTCCTCGGTATTGGTGATGTACAATGGATAACTAGGACACCTTCCCTATTGTAGATGAAGAACAACATTAGGATGCTGAATGACAAGTTTGATAATATTTCATGTGGATATTTTAAGAAGTTTTAGAAGAAAATGTGTTATAGGGAACACATACCAGCACAGGTAGTCAATCAGTATGAGGATTCCATCTATTTTATGGTAGACACAGATACATGATTTATGGAAGGTGTTATTCCCAAGACCACATGGGCAATGCCCATGGGTTATGAAGTAGATAAAGATCCATTTGTTAGCTCAACCGGTCAATACCACTGCTGAGAGGTTTGGAATCTAAAAGGAGAAACTACTAAAACTGCACTTTGAATTATAACAATCAATAATAGCAAAGAAAGTAAGGAAAGAGGTAGAGGCCTTTGTTGAACAAGCTGGATTCGTAAAAGAACATATAGCTATAGAAAGAGCCAAATATGAGGTTGAACAAGGTGGAACTTCTAGTGTACCAATAGGTACCTCCACTAGTAAGACCAAAGCAACCAAATCAGTTGAAAAGAAGAAGGCATAAGAACCTAAGGTGAAGCTTGTTGAATCCCAAAGAGGGAAGCCTACTACAGTTCAATTTTGGAGGAAAGGTAAACTTGTTGAACCTCCTGTTATGCCTGCCCAAATCCAAAAAAGAAAGAAGGAGAAAACTCACAAACCTGTGATAGATGTAGAGGCTATAGAATCAAGAAGAAGATAAGAGAGCACTAAGGGCAAGTTCTAAGAAGCAGAAGACTACTCAAAAAGGTAAAGCAAATAAGAAAATATTAACACTTGAAGATTCATTTACAAGAATGGTTAGAATTATTAAGGATTGTGGTATTTACAAAGGTTTAAACATATTGTTTACTCATTTGTCTAAAACCCAACAAAGGGAGATTGAGGATGCAATCATCTTCAGTATGAATAAGTTTAGCAAAGCCCTCATTGAATTACAAGGACAAATTCTAGATTCCTTCTATAATTTTATTGATGTAAGGTGGCAAGCGACAATTAGTCTTGATAAAGAATTTGTTGATTATACACTTAAACACTTGCTACTGGAAGCAGCCATAGAGGAAATTGAATAGATAAAGGCTAATACAAAGGTAATTTTCTAATCAAAGAAAAGATTAACAAGAATGCTTATCAGAGAGACTGAATCAATTCTGAAGGAGACTGAGATTTTGTTGAAAAAGGCTTTAGGCCTCATCCCTGATGAAGAAAAGGAGAAATATGAAGAAATTGAGGATGATGCTTTTTTTAAGAAGGGAGAAGATTTTCCTAAAGGTGTTAAGGATACATATTTTGAACTAGACAACAAGTATATGCAAGATGATCCTATTGATACTGAACTGATAGATATACCTAATGATGATACCAGTGATGCTAATAATATTGATAATATTTCTAACAATATAAAAGTTTTTAAAGTTGATGTACAGATGTTTGAACATTAGCAAGAATAGGTTGAGAACAAAGGAGAAGAGAAACAAGTAGACAAAAGCTCAACTGAGCAACCAGTAACTGCATAGTCAATGGATACTCAGACTGCACTAGTCAATGTAAGTGAAAATACAAATGTAAATATTGCTACTGAGGATAATCCGAAGGATAAGGAAGAACTTGTAAAAGTACAAATTGTTGAAAATCCACCACTAGTCAAGGATACCACTAATGAAGAGAAGATACAAAAAGACAAGGAGGAGAGGAAAGAAGATAAGATGAAAAGAAGGAAGAGAAGAAAACATAGGAAGAAAACACAGAGAAAGAGAAGAAAACAAAGAAGGTAGAAGAAGAAAAGAAAACATAAGAGAAGAAGAAGAAATCAATAGATGGTGATGATGACTCAATTAGCATAAAAGGTCCAAAAGACATGGATACTTTGAGTTCTTCACAGCTTATGAAAATTGCACAGGCTATGCAATCAAGAGCACAAAAGAAAAGGTTAAATGAACAACAAAAGGAAATAGATACCTTGAAGTCTGATATTGAAATTTTGTCAACTCTCTTATTGGAGACCGATCTTGAAAATCTTGTTACACTAATGGATAAGCTTGGATAGTTACTTGTTGATGTCGATGAACAACTTAAAACTTTTGAAGAAGCTACATACATTATTGATGAAAAAATTACAAGAAGAAAAGTGTAGAACATTTAATGGGTGAAATTGATAAAGGTAAAGTTTCCCTAATAGTGAATAGAGACTTGTTGAAGATAGGATTGGAAACCAGCTATAAGATTTTAGCTAATGTTTTCTAGTTTTCACTATTTTGTGCTGACTTGAGAAAGAAGAGAGAAGATACTGAGAAGGAGTTACAAAAGTTAAGTGAAACATTCATACCAATACAGGACTCAATGATCACTTTTGGTAGATAGGTTGTTGATCTACAACACCAGTTAGAACTTTGTGAACATGAACAAGCAAAATGGATCAAATCACTGAAACCTCCAGACTCAGCTACTTCTGAAAGTAGATATTCTTAAGAGAGCATTCAAGGAGTCAGAGGCAATTTTGGCTACTCCTGAGATTAGTACAGTTGACACTATGGAGGAGTTAGCAACACAGATCTTGACACATATTGAGATTACTGAGACACTATTAGAAACATTGGACAATGCTTTTAAACAGTTGAAGTTTCATTACAGTGATGTTTCCTTAAGAGTTACATTGCAAAGACTTTCAAACTTTTTATCTCTATATATACATACAGTTTTGCTGACAATTTTTTATGAAATGTATCATGAATCGTATTTTCAATAATTATGTTATTAGGAAAATAATGTGTGGTTTTCGTATATGAATTAAAATTGTAATGGAGATGAATTTTTATTACGATGATAATGCATACAGTATGCAAATGAAATGATTTATATTGTTTTACTCATACAAATGCAATTACATGGCTAGCGTTATTTTTTATTGGGGATCATCATTACTAATAAGCTATTGAGTGCAAGTGATGTAGGGACAGGCGAACGCAAATGAAGGCGAGAACAAGGCTCAAGTAGAGTTGTCTTAGCTCAGGGACTTCGATAGATTAGAGGAATCTCACGCACCATAGTAGATAAGTTATGTTTATGCAATTATCATTTCATCGATGCATGATTTTGAATTAGAAATAAAATTTTATGAGTAATGGCAATTGAGAAATTTATTTCGTCTATGAGGGTGAAAATTAGTTTGATATTTTGAAAAGAGTTAGTGATTTAACGATTTAACGTTCCTTATGTAGGATGATTTAATGTCCCTTATATAAGAGAATGTAAATGTAATTTCATTAATGATTGTTTTGTTTACAATTATACGAATTTCATATGCATGTTAGTTAGATAACTATGATTCAATCATATATGTGTATATATATATAAACGAAAGTGATTATGTATTATGTGTATTTATTTTAAATTACACTTAAGTGATTATTTTATCATTATATAAACTTGTCAATTCAAAATAATTTATTTATGAACATACATATGCAAAATTTAGATTATATATTATTTCTAATAACATTTTAAGTTAGACTTTCTTTAAAATAAACATGTTATATATAAAATAGTCAATTATTATATATATTTATATATATATAATATTATAAAAGGTGGCAGTTCGAAATCTCAGGATAATTAGAAGTCGACTAAGAGTGAAATGGCAGAGAAGCCGATTAAGCTGATCGACCTGGCACCACAACTCATGGTAAAACGACAGGTCGATGGACTGGAACTGGGAGACTTGGCAGCGATACTGACAAACCTGCACTTGACAAACACATAAGTGTTTGAGACCAAACCAAACGTTGCATGCTATCGATGGCTAAGAAGAGAATGGTAGTAATGTAACAGCTCTATCGAAACAAGAGTGACCGTGAGATAGGGGATTGGAAATGATATCAAACACTTGTTGTTAGGTAAGCATTAGTATAAGTCCAAGAAGATAGTTCGACATGGAGTAAAGGAGAGCAGTCTATTAATGTTTGAAATGATATAAGAAGAGCTTAGTCAACATGTGGACTATCTGTGATAGGAGTTCTAAACCATTTAGAACTGAAAGTGCTTAATGACTAATAGTTGTGGCGTAGAGATGGCTAAGTAAAAGACAAAAGATTAGCAGCCAACGTAGGATGAGAATACGATAAATAGCACTGTAGGCTCAATAGAAAAAGACGACAAGAACGACAAGAGAAGAAAGAAAAAAGAAGAAAGAATAGTGAGGATATAGATAATAGTATTGATAGAAGAAGCGACATATAGAGAAGCAGGCAGATTTGGGCAAGGAAAGAAAGTCAATCACCCCAAATCAGTATCAAGATGAAAGGAGGTAGGCTCTAATTTAATTCATTGGTTGTTATGCATTTATAAATGAAAGTAAGCGTGTCATGAATTAATTCAAAGTTTATGAAGTAGATTAGAATAGAGTTAGATTGATACAATCCATGTTAGAATGAAATTGTTTGAATCTTTCTTTTGAATATTCATATAGGAAAATGCATATCATGAGATACCATTTGATAAACATGCATAGTAGATGCTAAGATTTGTAGGAAATGCATGTTAAGTTGCATTAGTTTATTTCTAAGGACATGTACTCATTATATTCCAA
The DNA here is from genome assembly GCF_030272615.1 of Cryptomeria japonica. NCBI lineage: Eukaryota > Viridiplantae > Streptophyta > Pinopsida > Cupressales > Cupressaceae > Cryptomeria > Cryptomeria japonica. The sequence continues at coordinate 256,515,372 of NC_081405.1, forward strand.
TCATATGTAAGGATTCATACATGAGCTTCGCCTTCTTTCTTAAACACTTAGTTTTGATTTACTTTTCAGTTTAGTAATGAAACATTTCTTATTATCAAATAGGTATGGTTGTTTATCCATGAAATATTGTTTATTATCAAATATGTGTGATTGTTTATCCATGAAAGATTGTTTGATCTGATAATTGAAAGTAATAGTAAGGTGATGTTGTTATCTCTATTCAGTAAAAGATTGTCTTCTACATGAATTTGTATTCTTGATTTATATGAACAAAGCTAGATAGGCTTGTTTATGGGGAAAGTTACCTTCTCAGACGGGTGCTGAATATGGAAATCATAGGGAGAATAGTTTGCTTTTCCAAACTATCTTTTTTTCTATGCATGGCATTATACTCGGCTGGGTAATCAATTGAACAACCATTGAAATAGATGGATTCATTTATTTATGCTCACTACCATATCCTTGATTGATCTTTCTTGTTTCTTAATGGAATTAGAAAAATGAAAATTCATCATATAGGCACGCACTAGATTCCATGTTGTCTTTTCGAATTCCTTTTGCTAAGTAATTCGTGCAAGTTTGGGTATTCTTGACTGACTAAGAATTCCTGGGAAGCGTAAGCTTCAAGGTTGGGCGAAAAAGCGCCTAATTCTTGTTCTTGTGTTCATTCAAAAGTGTAGGATTTTGCCAAGATCAAGGGCACAATGAAAAGTATAAAAGAGAGACAATAGAATGATAAGAACAAACTGTATTTTCATCAATATGCAAATGATCAACTGGATTAACCAATGCAATGAATATAGGCTTGCTTATATAGGCAAGGCCATATGGATGCATGAGCACACAATTATGACATGTGGCTCAATGAGAAACAAGGGTAGGTAAGAAATAATATAATACTCCACAAGAGGTGGATGACCCACCAAATGTGGAGTGTAACAGCAAAATAAGACCACAAAAGGTGGAATTTCTCCTACAAGCTCTATCCCTATGTGCACACTTCCCTAAGTGTCTCAAATCCAAACTATGAAGAGATGCATTATCCTAAGTTAACTTAAGTAAAGTGTAATAATATCCAAAATGAATATTTATTTACACCAACACCCCCCCTTAAGTGCAACTTAGGGGAATGAAGACTCAAGTAAACAATGCAAGATGGGTCCCAGCTACTAGGCCATGATAGGTACCCATGTACAATATGCAAATGCAAGCAAAACTATGCAATGCAATCTCTCACAAATGGAGAAAAGGAGAAAACCCAGTGGGAAAAACTCCCCCCCATAAAAGAGATGAACGAGCTCTCGGATATAGTGCATATGAATCTCAATGTGCTTGGTCCACTAGTACTGGACCAAGTTCTTCGAGATCGCAATAGCACTTTGATTGTCGCAATGTAGAACTGTCGGCCATGGAGTGGTGAATCCAAACTCTGTGAGAATCTATTGGAGCCAAATGGCCTCAGTCACTGCATTAGCAGCACCTCGATACTCAGCCTCAGTCGAAGAGAGAGCAATAGCATGTTGCTTCTTGCTCTGCCAACAAATGGGGCCTGAACCAAGGTGAAAACTATAACCAAAAATAGACTTATGATCATCAAGATCGCCAGCCCAATCGGAGTCCATGTAACCAACCAAGCGAAGTCCTGTGCCTACTACATAGTGAATCCCATAGTGATGTGTACCCTGGATGTAATGAAGGATGCCTTTGGCGGCTTTCCAATGAAGCTCATGTGGTTACTGCAAGAATCGGGAAACCATGCCAACTACAAATGAAATATCAAGGCGTGTATAGGTCAAGTAGATGAGACTACTCACAAGCTAACGATACAAAGTGGCATCAACTAGTGGAGAATAACACTGAGGGTCAAGCTTGACTCCTGAAAGAAAAGGAGTCAGGGCAGGCTTACAATCAACCATATGAAAGCATGCAAGTAGATCAAGAGCATACTTGGGATGTGATAGTATAATCCCAGAAGGTGACTGTGAAATCTCTATCCCAAGAAAGTAGTGCAAAAGACCCAAGTTAGTCATAGAAAATCTGTCATGCAAAGCAGATTTGACCCTGCTAATGATGGATGAAGTACTCCCTGTAATGATCAAGGCATCAACATAGAGCACAAGTATCAAGTGAGAGTCATCCTGTCGCAAAATGTAGACATTCAGATCGGAATGACACTTGGTGAACCCTGTGGAGAGAAGAAAGGAATCCATCTTGACATACCAAGCCCTGGGGGCCTGCTTAAGGCCATAAAGAGATTTCCTTAGTCTGCAAACCAAGGAAGTATCCTGGATGAAACCCTATGGCTGGTCCATATAAATCTCCTCATCGAGATCACCATGAAGAAAGGCACTCTTCACATCCATCTGATGTATAGCCCAACCATGAGCTGCAGCAATAGCAAGTGTCAAACGAATGGAGTTCATCTTGGCTACGGATGCAAAGGTCTCAGTATAGTCAACACCTGCAACCTGAGAGAACCTTTCGCAACAAGTTGAGCCTTATACTTATCCACACTACCATCCACTGCAAACTTGGTCCGATAGATCCACTTACATCGAACCATCTTTCTCCCCTATGTGGGGGAAAAAGTGACACTAAGCAAACATGCCCTAATCTCACTTTCAACCACACACTTGTGGAATACGAAAGAGCCTAGAGGTATCACACAATTGGCTACTTCTTTTTGTGGAAGAGAGAGCCACGGGCTACCTATTAAGATTTCTATTCCTTTGTTGCAATTGAAAGATAAAATGATGCAAGTTCAATTCCTAACCCCAAAGTGCAAGTAGGAACTAATGACAAGATTGTAGAATTGAACTTAAACAGTGGAAAGCTGTAAATACAAGGATAAGAAAAGAATGCAAATGCATACCTAGAGTCAAAATCTGAGTGAAAATGTTCAGGATGGGGGCGCGGGCACCACTGTCCTGATTCTGCCCCTAAAAGTGCTCCAAAAACTGCTGTTTTTGCAACCTGAAAAGCTGTCCAAAATGTTGAAAATGTTGTCTGACAGAAGGACCAGGGTGCCCAGTGCCCCTGTCCCAAGGACCAGGGCACCTAGCGCCCCTGTCCTGGTAGGACCAGGGCACCCCACGCCCCTGTCCTGGTCCTTTGCTCTAAGATTTGGTGTGTTGTTTGGTCTCTGTCTGGTTCTTCCAGATCTGTAACTTACGGCATCGTCCAAGTCCCGAAACCTGCACTTATATCTGAAAAGGGTGTGGGCGGCTATATAGGGTTTTGCCTTAGTCAAACCCCCGCTTCGGTGATTTCCACCTCCACGAATAGCCAAGTTGTATTGTAAAAGTAATGTGTGTGCAGACCTTGTGTGTGTGCAAGATCCTAAAATGCAAGCAAGCAAACTAGAGCAACCTAGAAAGTAAACCCTAATTTCTTGTAAATGATAATGTAAATGCTCCAAATCAAGATACAAAGTGATCTAAAGCATGAATAAGTGATATATTGAAGCTTATGCAAAGACATGAAAACAACATGAAATCATACCCAACCCCAAGGGAGGGGTACAAGCCAATCTTCAGTCGGTAATCCCTTATTGCTCTTCAATGCCTTCAAAGCCCTAAATGGATGAATGAAATTGATGAATGCTTGATGGATGGATGTTGAATGTTGTTGAAGTCTTCAAAGATCTGCTCTTTCACTGCATATGAGGTTCCTGAAAGCCAAAATTCCCCTCCTTTCAAATGAAGAAAGAGAGCTCTTATGTATGAAACCCTAGGTCGTAATTTCAACTTTTGGCCGACCTAGAGATTGAATCTCCCATCAATTTCTTGGGGTTAAGCTTTATTTTATGATTGGATCGCGCTCCTAAAATTTTGAGAAAAATGTCTGGGACCATGTGCACTCCTGGCGCCATGGTCCTCTCCGGGCGCCAGGGCGCCATGGTCCCGACAACTTTTCACCAAATTTTTAGGGCCGTCGGATATGATGATTTTAGAGAGAATCCCAAAGTTATAGGTGATTTTGAGATGTTTTGACCCCCGAAATCAAGCCCCCAAGCTCGAAATAGGACCTAATTAGGGTTTTAGATTAAATGATGTATTGGAAGGATAAAATGAAAGGGGCACACTTTAATGAAAAGGGCCCAACTTTATGATATGGGAGATGATGAAATATAATCTTAGACCTAATTAATTTAATTAATTAAGTGCTAAAGGGGAAATGCAATGCAAAATGCAAAATGCACCAAGGTGGGTGCTTAAACTAGGTCTGAAATTGTACCACCCTAGCAAGTGTGTACAATTTACGATGCTACATTTAGCCCCCACTTTAGCGGTCATATGAACACTACGTGCATATGCAAGCTAAAGTACAGAAAAGTAAACATTATTTGAAAAAGGATATATCCATAAGTCCGTCGAACGAAACCCCCAGCGGTATCTACAGTACACAGTTAGGAACTTCACCCTACAAAACCACATGTTAGATCACAAAATCACCTAATGCATACTAAGGAAGGTGATGAAAATTCAAGGGTAGCTATATGCCCCCCCCTGTTTCGGCTTGCTAATTTTAGTGAGTTGAAACAGGGTATCATGTTTACCACTTCCAATTGTTAAAGAATATTGATGACAAATGCTCACAAGAAGATTTGATATGAGATCAAAAACTAATGGAGAATCATTTGGTAAGAAAGAGGACTAAATCTCAATTCCAACACAACAAAGAGTGTGAGGATTTGAGAGTTCTCTAACACAAGATGAAGGATGTAAATGGAAACAAAATGCAAAGAGAAGAAAAGAAAGGAAAAAAGCATGAATACACACATTGGTGATCCATGAGAAGAATAGTGAGAGAGAAAACATGGACTTCTCACCCCTAGATTTTGTCTAAGTGATCCATGGGAAAAAGGACATGGAAAACTAGCCCCTGGAGCCTGTCTAGGTGATCCATGTAAGGGAGGAGAGTGAGAAAGTCTAGCCTTATGCCGCTAGTTCCACTCAACCTCGTGCATGTGTGTGTAAGGGAGGTTAGAAGCACCTCATAGGAGTCTATGCCCGAGTATGCTACAACCTGTATATGTATAGAACAAAAGCGTGACATCTCACTCTAAGAGTCTGTGCTCTGGTTCCGAGAATAATCACCTTGCATAAAAGAAAAATGGAGACATCTCGCTCTAAGAGTTTGTGCTCTGGTTCCGAGAATAATCCATTGCTCAAAAAAGTGTAATGTTTATGTCATAAGAAAATTAGAACAAGGATACCTACCTTCATCACAAAAGAAGATACCCCAAAAATGCAACAATTTCATAGATCCAAGCAAGAGAGTTGTGCACTCTTTAAGCAAGGATAAGATAGTTGAAAAGGGATATCTTGTAGTATGTGTAAAGGAGATCCTTAGAGGAGAAGAGATCTTTGTACAAAAGATACCTATCCCCGAGAGGAATTATCTTAGACAAATATATAACATCTTCTAGAAGAAGACAAAGAAGAGAATAAGAATGCAATACTTCTTTTGCGAGGTGAAAGTGATTCTTAGTGAAGGATGACGCTCTTTTTAACTCAATTGGGAGAGTGAATTCATTATGGATGTATTTTACCAAGTGCAAAAGAGGTTGTAGTCAAGGACTTACACCTCTTGTAAGAGAGAATCCTTGAACAAACAACAACAAATGCATACAAGGAATAACATCAAGTAATAAATTTCACACCATCCACAAAATAGGAAAAAGTGGATCCTTAGATAAAAATAAGGAAAGATCATTGCCTCCCAAGGATAAGGTCAATGAGAAGGACTTACACAATCTTCTAGGGAGAGATTTGGACATAAGCAAAAGAAGAGATATATGAAATCACTCTTGTCCCCATAGGAACAAGAGATAACATAGAAAATTAGGCTATTATGTTGCTTCAAAAATATGATTGCACTTGAAATTGTACCATCATGAATGACAATGAGCCCCCAATAAATGAGCTACCAATGTCACATAATGATGAGAAACATAATAGCCATTAATGTTATTTAAAGACATGATAGATTGAATGAGGTATTTGAATATGACATGATAAATGCTCAACTATAAGTGAGATCAAAAACATGTATAAAATGATAAAAATTGAAGAAGAAAAGTCACAAGAAATCTTAGAAGAGGGATGAGTGTAATTTATTAGAGCCTTATCCCTAGAGGAAAGGACTTTATGATGAATAGGACATAAAGATTCATAAGTGGATTTAGAAATTTGAGGGGATTCATAAAGAGATTTGTTCATCGCCAAGATTTCCTTATGAGGGAAATGAGAGTTGATAGAAGTAGAAGATGATTTAGTTGAAGTGAGATCATCATCACTACTAAATATAGCATTCACATTGAGAGATGGTCTTTTAGATGCTTTGGTGGGCTTAGAAAGATTATATCCAAGTCCAAATGAATATTCATGCATGTTATGTTCTAAACGAACTTTAATTCCTTATTCATTTGTGCCACAACCATTTCCACTATAGCCACTCTTAGCCAAAATATGAAAACCACAACCATAACGATTAGCCATTTCAGAAAGAGAAGGATGTTTTTCATAAGACAAAGAATCAAATTCTTCAGAATTAGAGGTGTGAGGGGAAGAAGTTTGAGAAGCGGCCACAAAATTATTGCTCATAGGTTCAGGTAAGATTGATTGATCTTTAGTTTCTTCCTTCTTTTCAACTTTAAGCTCTCTAGGAGGAACCCTATACTCACCTACAAAGGTGGGATTGAAATCAAGAGATCCCCAATCGTCTTCTGCAAGAACCTTCTCAGGATCAAAAGCCTTTTCATGTGTAGATTCAGGTTGAGAAGAATCTTCTTCAGGAACCTTAGGCTCATCCAAAGAATTTTGATTATCAGAAGGTGATGATTCATCCATAGGTATCTTGTTTAACGAGTCATCATTAGAAGAGGAAGATTTAGAAGAACTCCCTTTGGAAGTAGATGTTTGCAAACAAGCCTAAAGATTAGTATCACCTATCAAGGTATATGTCTTATTATTATGAATGAATTTAACTTGTCTATGCAATGTAGAGGGGACAGCTTGCATACTGTGAATCCAAGGTCTCCCTAATAACAAGTTGTATGTTAGATTTCTCGACATAACATGGATAGGAGTAGGCAAAGTAACAGGTCCCACTGTGATGGGTAAGGTGATAATACCTAATGAAGACTTAGCCACATTATCAAAGCCTCGAATGGGACAAGAGTCAGGCTCAATAAGGGATGTATCCACATTCATCTTATGCAATAGATTAATGCTACACACATTAAGGCCAGAGCCATTAGCTACCAGTGTTCGTCTTATAGCAGTATCATTTATGATAACCACAATCATCAAGGGATCATATTGATGTTGAATTTCACTAGTAGGCAACTCATCTTGAGTAAACACAATTTGAGCTTTAGGATTCATCACAGAGTTAACCAAAGACACTATATTACTAGATGTATTAGGTGGAGGAACATTCAAATCTTTCAAGGCATCTTGTAACATTCCATGATGAGCCGAAGAAGTTTGGATCAAATCCCAAAGGGATATCTTAGTAGGGGTAGCTTTAAGTTGTTCTATGAGATCATATTCCTTACCGAGAACTTGTGAAATACGTGGAGCTTGCGGAAGAATTGGTTGGGAAGGAGGAAGTGAAGTTGGGATAACTAGAGGAGGATTAGGTTTCCTATTGTTTCTTGTGTTATAGGTATGAGCAACCGCATGATAACTCTCTCTAGTCAGTTGCTTAGCATACTCATAAGGGCTCTTAGTAGAATAACCTCCTTGCATAGTAATAATAGGTTTGTTAGGAGTGCAAAAAGAATCATTAGCATAACCACCTTGAACCACTAAGATAGGCTTATTTAAAGGTTGAGAATTTTGAGAAGGACAAGCACCTTCGACAGTGAAGAGAGGTTTGCTAGATGTTTCATTCACATGTATCAAATTGATTGAAGATGGTTTAGAGGAATGAACAAAAGTGTTGGAAGAATTGTTGATAGTCTTCTCTTGCACTAAAATCTCATCACGGATTAAATCAATTTTAGGAGAGAGACAAGGAGTAGGCATTGATGTTCTAGTAGGGAGAGTAATGCTAGGAAAGGTCATATCATCCTCTATCATCAAAGGATCTACATGGGGAATAAACTCTCTAGGAGAAGGATCAACATTACTCTCTAAAGTCTCACTTTTGAGAGGGAGATCTTTGAAAGACCTGTTAACCATCTTGCTTTGAACTAGGGTTTCCTTATGAGTAGAACCAAGTTGAGGAGAGGGAGATGCTTTATTTTTAAAGGGAGAATAATTGAGATTCAAGGAAGGTGAGAAACTATCAAGGGAGAGAGAATAATCTACACCTTCTTCTAATGGTTCATCCCAAATAGTGATGTTGTTGAAAGGAATGTTTGAAGTATTGTCAATTTCGGGAGAGGAGATAACATTGTTTATTAATTCCTCATCCTTAGGAGGGAGAGGATCAATAGATGTGTTAAACTCATCCTCTTTCCTCAAAATATATTCAATATGATCTTTAGGGGAGAGAGAATTAAGGAAATTGCTTATTATTTCATCTTCTTTCTCTAAGGGATGCTTATGGGTAAGACAAACTTTAGGAGAAGGGTAAGCATTTATCATTAATTCATCATCTCTAGTGGAAATTTTGTTGGAAAAGGAAATGCCATCACTAGGAAATGTAGGGATAATGTCATCTTCTTGCACAAAAGGATCCTCATGAAGGGAGTGTTTTTTAGGAGGAACATGAACATATTTCTCCAAAGATTCATGCTTAGGAAGGAGATCTTTGAAAGAAGTGTTCATAACCTCTTGTTGCACTAACATGCCCCCATTGGAAGGACCAACTTTAGCAGAAAATAAGTCAATGTCCATCAATACCTTTTCACTTAGAGAGGCATCCTGTAGGGAAGGTGAAGTAACATTAAGAAAGGTGTTTATGATATCATTCTCTTCCTCTAGGATAGCTAAATAGGAAGGGCACATTTTAGGAGAGTTGTCAAGATCACTCTTAAAGTCTTCATCCTTAGAGCATGGGAGAGTCTCAAAGGGATTGATAGCAACTATTTTAGGCACTAAAATGTTGTTATAGATGGGGGGAGGTTCTTTAGAAGAAGGAAAAATTGAAACAAGGGAAGCTAACCCATTATCACATCTATGAGATGAATGCATCATGACAACAATTTTCCTCTTTCAAATGATAACACATGCAAAATAGAAGGAAATGTTTAATTTTAAGCACTTAGAATGTAGATTTAGAAAATGAAATTTATGATTCAAATGAGTTCCTAAATCAGATTTAAAATTATTGATCCCAATTAAGCTATCCACAAGTTCAACTTTGGATTGAAAAAATTAGGGTTTTAGCAAAAATTTCCTCTAAATTTTTGAATCTTGCAAGAAATTAAGACTTGTAAATACAAATTTGAGTTTGAAATAGCATAAACACTCAAATTTAAAAACATAAATCAGAATTAGAGAAGATTGGAATTCACGTCAAGTTCACCAAAATGTGTGGGGGAAAAAGTGACACTAAGCAAACATGCCCTAATCTCACTTTCAACCACACACTTGTGGAATACGAAAGAGCCTAGAGGTATCACACAATTGGCTACTTCTTTTTGTGGAAGAGAGAGCCACAGGCTACCTATTAGGATTTCTATTCCTTTGTTGCAATTGAAAGATAAAATGATGCAAGTTCAATTCCTAACCCCAAAGTGCAAGTAGGAACTAATGACAAGATTGCAGAATTGAACTTAAACAATGGAAAGCTGTAAATACAAGGATAAGTCAAGAATGCAAATGCGTACCCAGAGTCAAAATCTGAGTGAAAATGTTCAGGATGAGGGCGCGGGCACCACTGTCCTGATTCTGCCCCTGAAAGTCCTCCAGAAACTGCTGTTTTTGCAACCTGAAAAGCTGTCAAAAATGCTGAAAATGCTGTCTGATAGAAGGACCAGGGTGCCCAGTGCCCCTGTCCTAGGGACCAGGGCACCCAGCGCCCCTGTCCTGGCAGGACCAGGGCACCCCACGCCCCTGTCCTGGTCTTTTGCTCTGAGATTTGGTGTGTTGTTTGGTCTCCATCTGCTTCTTCCAGATCTATAACTTACGACGTCGTCTAAGTCCTGAAACCTGCACTTATATCTGAAAAGGGTGTGGGCGGCTATATAGGGTTTTGCCTTAGTCAAACCCCCACTTCGATGATTTCCACCTCCACGAATAGGCAAGTTGTATTGTAAAAGTAATGTGTGTGCAGACCTTGTGTGTGTGCAAGATCCTAAAATGCAAGCAAGCAAACTAGAGCAACCTAGAAAGTAAACCCTAATTGCTTGTAAATGATAATGTAAATGCTCCAAATCAAGATGCAAAGTGATCTAAAGCATGAATTAGTGATATATTGAAGCTTATGCAAAGACATGAAAACAACATGAAATCATACCCAACCCCAAGGGAGGGGTACAAGCCAATCTTCAGTCGGTAATCCCTTATTGCTCTTCAATGCCTTCAAAGCCCTAAATGGATGAATGAAATTGATGAATGCTTGATGGATGGATGTTGAATATTGTTGAAGTCTTCAAAGATCTGCTCTTTCGCTGCATATGAGGTTCCTAAAAGCCAAAATTCCCCTCCTTTCAAATGAAGAAAGAGAGCTCTTATGTATGAAACCCTAGGTCGTAATTTCAACTTTTGGCCGACCTAGAGATTGAATCTCCCACCAATTTCTTGGGGTTAAGCTTTATTTTATGATTGGATCGCGCTCCTAAAATTTCGAGAAAAATGTCCGGGACCATGTGCACTCCGGGCGCCATGGTCCTCTCCGGGCACCATGGTCCGGACAACTTTTCACCAAATTTTCAGGGCCGTCGGATATGATGATTTTAGAGAGAATCCCGAAGTTACAGGTGATTTCGAGATGTTTTGACCCCTGAAATCAAGCCCCCAAGCTTGAAATAGGACCTAATTAGGGTTTTTGATTAAATGATGTATTGGAAGGATAAAATGAAAGGGGCACACTTTAATGAAAAGGGCCCAACTTTATGATATGGGAGATGATGAAATAGAACCTTAGACCTAATTAATTTAATTAATTAAGTGCTAAAGGGGAAATGCAATGCAAAATGCAAAATGCACCAAGGCGGGTGCTTAAACTAGGTCTGAAATTGTACCACCCTAGCAAGTGCGTACAATTTACGACGCTACATCCCCTTAGGGAGATGGACTAGATCCCATGTGTTGTTCCTCATCAAGGAACTATACTCTTCCTCCATAGCTTGGTCCCACTCAGGAATCCCTGATGCTTCCCTAAATGTGTATGGATCGAAAGTGGTAGCAATGAATGCATGTGGTAGATCTGGATGCTGTGATCGAGTTCTCCATGTATCTGAAGGATCCCCAACAAGAGAACCCGCAGACTCAAGTGTCTGTCAAGCCCAATGAGGTCTAGGTGGAGGTGGAGAACAAGGCTCCTCAACTACAAGTGGACCCTGTGGAGGTGTAACCCTATGAGTCAGAGTTGTAGGAGTCTCATCATCTGAATCACTAACATCACTATCCACAATGTAGGAAGGTGGAGGAGGTAGAGAGGCTAAGCTAGGAGAGCTTTCCTCAAAGTGAACACTCCTCTTAATGAACACCTCATGTGTCTCAGGATCCATCAATCTATATGCCTTAACACCCTCAGGATATCCAACAAATATGCAAGGCTGACTCTAAGGTTCCAATGCCTTGCGTTTCTGTGGAGGTATGCGAGCCCATGCTGGACACCCAAAGACTCTGAAATGTCTCACAATCAGTTTCCTAGCAGCCCAAGCTTTAAAAGGAGTAATACCTTGCAAAGCTTTGTGAGGAACCCGATTCTGGATGTGTGTGGCACAACTGATAGCCTCTGCCCAAAAGGCAAGATCAAAAGAACATGCATGTATCATACAGCTAGCCATTTATTTGAGAGTTCTATTCTTGCGTTCTACAACCCCATTCTGTTGTGGAGTGTATACGACAAAATGCTGAAGATCAATCCCTTCAAATGTACAAAAATCCTCAAGTCTTTTGTTCACATATTCCCTTCCATTATCTGTGCGAAGAATCTTGACCACTTTCCCTGATTGCTTCTCCACATGAGTCTTGAAGTCCTTAAATCTGTCAAATACTTCACTCTTATGAATAAGAAAGTAGACCCAAGTGAAGCGAGAGTAGTCATCAATGAAGGTGAGGACATAGTGGGCCTTACTAAATGAAGGTGTTGGAAATGGACCTGCTACATCGTTGTGAACAAGTTGAAGAACTTCCAAAGCTCTCCAAGCTTTCCCCTTATCAAACTTCTCTTTAGGATGCTTGCCCATGGAACAAGCTAAACATACACCTTCTGAAAAACTGATTCGAGGTAGACCTGTGACCATGTCTTTAGTGCTGAGCTACTGAAGATAGCGGTAGTTGAGGTGACCAAACCGCTCATGCCATAGCTTACTTTCAAAATTTGAATGAGAAAGCAAGGCCCTAGAAGGTGAACTTGGCACAAAATGGGAGAATGAATAAAGCCTTGAGTTGTCATTGACTTGTCCCACTGCCACCAAGGCATCATCATCAAGTTCCTTTACCACAACTGAATCTGGTGTAAACTCAACCTTTTTCCCATTCCCATAGTGATTTATTTGGTAGTAGATAGAGAGAAGGTTGGTAGACAAGTTAGGAACATAGAGAACATTCTCAAATGTTCCATCATCCATGTCAACTGAACCTTTCCCTTCAACCTCTACTTGTGTATCATCACCTATGTAAATGTGAGGTACCTTAGATGGCTCCAATGAAGAAAACTGCTCCTTTGTAGAACCCATGTGATATGAGGCACCCGAGTCAAGTATCCATTGCTGTGAAGAACCTGTTGTAGCCACAAATGCTTGCCCTTTTCCCTTAGAATGTGAGGAAGAGGAAGGAGATGAATCCTTCTTTGTGTAGGCGGATGGCAAGTTGATGTTGTTTTTCTTAAGAAGATTAGTTAACTCATCAACTTGCTTTGTGTGGCATCGATGCTCATCATGACCATACTTCTTGCAATATGCACTAGTTGGTGTCCCCTTCTTGGAAGAGGAGGAAAAATCACCTTGTGATGGAGAGGATGATTGTCCTTTTTCCTATTGTGGCTTAGAATTAGAGTGCTTCTTCTTCTTGTTGGAATCTTTGCCTTGACTTCCTTGATTCCCTTGATTAGCCACCAAAGCCTTAGACTTTGAAGACTTGACAAGCCCCATGTTCAACAACTTAGATTGTTCCAATATCAACATTTCTGTGAAAGCATCAAATGAAGGCATAACATAGGAATTCCCCACTATCAAACGATGAGTTTGGAAGCTAGACACAAATGTTGCATATTCTGGTGCAAGCTTGTCCAACAAGTTGAATATCAACTAAGCATCATTTTTGTCAATTCCACAATCCTTAAGCTTTGCTCTTAGCTCATTTGCTTTGGTGACATAATCTTGGATTGTATCAAAACTCTTGGGATCCAAGTTGGTGAGCTCATTGTCAATTTTGTAACCTTTGATTTCATCAACTTGACCATACAATTTCTGAAACATATCCCAAGCCTCCTTGATTGTTGTACACTTCTTAATGTGAAAAATGAGGTCATCTGATACATACTTGCGCAAAGTTCCAAGAGCCATGCAATTCTTTGTGAGTCGTTCTAACTGAGCATTAGGATCAGGTGGTGCTGCTATTGTTCCATCTATGTAATGCGTGAGACCCTTTTCCATTAATTTACTCCATACTTTAATTTTCCATGATGCATAATTATGTGGAGTTAAAGGTGGAAATTTATGAGGACTCATGGAAACAAAAAATGAAAGAGCACAAAGAGAGGCACAATCACACAAGACACCCCCCCAAATTCACTCAATCAAAGAACCCACCCAAAAGTGATGATTTAGCACTTTATACTTAGCGCGTATATAATGGGCCACTTGCAAAAAATGGCAAAGTGGGCTTTTGATTATAATTTTACAACTACCTCAATAAGGCCAAAAGAGACTCAAACTAATAATGCAAGAGATCTAAACTAAGATCCAAGCACTTTACAAGTACCTAATAGGCCAAATAAGACCAATATCTGAAAGTACAATTTCCACTCAAAATCTCTAAAATATGATCATATATTATGAAATTAGATGAAAAAACATACACTTTCAAAAAAAACGGTACCTGAAAAGGAGGTCGTATGAGCTCAAACGAGGCCTTTGAAGTTGCAGAATTGAGGATTAGACAGGTATAGCTGAGAGAATCCAAAAATTCTAAAAACCTATGCACCAAAATCAAAAAATAACCACACCACTGCGAAGATCATGAAATTTTAGCCCATTTCAAAAAAAATTGCACCAAAAAAGGAGCAAAAATGAGCAAGATATGTCCTTTCAAAGTTGGACTGCAAAACTGAAAAGCTCAATGAAGAGGGGGTCAAAAAATTTCAAAATTCTGCTGATGTGGTGCTGACATCAGCAATTTATGAGCTTAAATTTGATGGCCATATGACCATCGCAAAAACTTCACCTCCCTGCTGACTAGGCGTCCGTACCGTACGGACTGCTGATGTGGCACGGTGACTGGGCAGCTGACTGGGCATACGGACTGCTGACGTGGCTCGGTGACTGAGCGTACAGTTGTTGACCACGGGCCAGTGGCCACCTGCCACATGGCAGGTGTGGGTCCATCATTTTTCCTGCTGAGGGGGCCCTCGGATTCGACTGAGGTGGCGGGAGCTCTACCGGCGGGGGAGGGTTGTGCGAGCGGCAGGACTTGCTCGGGCGACGGCAGGGTGAGCGGTCGCTGTGCAGCAGGGAGGAGAGGTGTCGTCGGCAGCAGCATGAGGAGTGAGGCCGCTGAGGAGAGTACACGGTGGCGGCGAGACACAATGGCAGCGCGGCGCGGTGGAGGCCAAGAGAAATGGGCCCCGGTGCTAGTGAGCAGGGCCCAAGGACAATGTACGGGTGGCGGCGGTATAGTCTATAGCACCTACAACACACGCAAGTACGGGGTGGGGGTCTGCGGACCTCCTAACAATAACAAAAAAATAATTTTTTTTTAATTTTTTTTTTATCACTATTTTTTCCGAAAATTTTCCAAATTTTTTCCTTTTTTTTTTTTGTAAAATAATTT
Source organism: Cryptomeria japonica (assembly GCF_030272615.1). Taxonomy (NCBI): domain Eukaryota; kingdom Viridiplantae; phylum Streptophyta; class Pinopsida; order Cupressales; family Cupressaceae; genus Cryptomeria; species Cryptomeria japonica. The sequence goes on from NC_081405.1 coordinate 256,530,494, forward strand.
AAAAAATTTCAAAATCCATACAATAAAGCCAAAATGGGGGAAAAAATTTCTCACCAAAATAGGTCAACTTTATAGTCAAAATTCATGGAAACGGCCTCCCGGATTCAACGATGATGTCCAAATCGCTGTACGACGCCCCCAAAAAATGAAGATCCCCAAATCTAAAAATAGAAGCCTTCCAGGATGTCTCCAAAAACCAATCAATGAAGCCCCAATGGCTCTGATACCATGTAGGATTTTGCCAAGATCAAGGGCACAATGAAAAGCATAAAAGAGAGACAATAGAATGATAAGAACAAACTGTATTCTCATCAATATGCAAATGATCAACTGGATTAACTAATACAATGAATATAGGCTTTCTTATATAGGCAAGGCCATATGGATGTACAAGCACACAATTATGACATGTGGCTCAAGGAGAAACAAGGGTAGGTAAGAAATACTAGGGGTAGGTAGGAGAAATAATATAATATTCCACAAGAGGTGGATGACCCACCGAATGTGGAGTGTAACAACAAAATAAGACCACAAAAGGTGGAATTTCTCCTACAAGCTCTATCCCTATGTGCACACTTCCCTAAGTGTCTCAAATCAAAACTACGAAGAGATGCATTATCCTAAGTTAACTTAAGTAAAGTGTAATAATATCCAAAATGAATATTTATTTACACCAACAAAAAGACTGAAATGAAGCAGCTCAGATTGGAGATCAAAGGACACATCTCTCTTTCTTTTATGTTTGAAATTATACATAAGGCAATAGAAAGCCTAAGCATTGTATAAAGATATGTATTGAGATATTTCTATATTTCATATGAAATTTCTTTATCTTCTGTAGAAATATAATGATTGTTATTTTGATTATGAAGCTTCGAATAAATCGATGTTTGAAATAGACTTATTAAATGAATTATGAGTTTATTTAAGAATAAAGAGTATGTTATGTCTTATTTGAATATAGAATAATTTACGTCTTTATATTTTGGTATCAAAGCATAGGTTATATAATACTAGGACCTATGAGTCATTTCACAAGTTGAACATTGAGGATAACAACTTTTTGTTGAAACTTACAGAAATGGTGCAAACAAAGCAAACAACTCACAAATCTATAGCAGGGTATGCTCAATACCTAAGGGTCCAAAAGGATCCCATATCTCCTACTAGGCCTGTTGATGATAATCACCCGAGTGGAGGATGGTTAAGTGAGGAATAAGTTGTCCCTTCTATGGAGAAACAAGTTCCTAACCTTCTAGGAGAAGGGAAAAAGGAATCAGCTTTTGAACCAAAAGAGAAAGGAATTATTGATCATGTTGAGCTAGCAATAGCACCTTCTAAGTCTCTTAGGGATAAGACTAGTATGGTTGTCCCTATAGAGGAGGAAGATCATGAGTTAGAGTAGTCTCCTATTAGGCCAATTGTAATTAGTTCTAAGGAGTCAGAGGGATATACCCCATTTAGTGTTGATGAGTCAGAAGGATATACCCCACTTAGTTCTAATGAGTTAGAAGGATATACCCCACTTAGTGTTGATGAGTCAAAGGGATATACCCCACTTAGTTCTAATGAGTCAGAAGGATATACTCCCTTGACTCCACCTGAAGAGTGATATAGTTATGTAATGTCACTTATTTCTATCAATAAATAAAGATTCTATTTTGTAATAAGTTTGAGTTGAATACCTTTTGGCATGTTTCCTCTGATAGAAAAGAATATATAGTTTGGACCTTAGTTGATTTAACAATGTTGGATATCATAAAAACTTAGATGCAATAGATGTGCAAACTATCTAACTATGTCCTATATTAGTATTATATTGTTGTCTTCCTTGTAATAAATATAGATATTATTCTCTATGACTATATTGTAACGGTAGATTTATAAGGAACTTTGTTTAAGTAGAAGCTATGGATATAGTAACCCTTGCCGATATTTCTTTTTTTCGCTAAGAAATAATAACATTCCTTGGTGCAAGAATTTTTGAATTGCAATGGGTTCAAGAACTACAAGAGCTGGGTCAAGTAACAAGAATGAAAGACTAGATCAAATCCTTGATCTATTCAATCAACAGAATGCAAGGACGGATGGACTCAAACAACAAGTTCGAAGGGTTGGTGAGGTACGGAACGAAATTCCTAGGGTTGAGGAACAATTGAATAACTGAGCTAGGATTGAAGGTGAATTAGCTAAAGATATGAAAAAGAATAGCCCCACCTAAGTTCGATGGAAAGACTATTGGTGATGGTGCAAAAGCATGGGTGATAGAGATGGAGACGTACTTTGAGCTCCCTAACATGTCTAACGAAACTAATGCAGTATGGACTGCTTATCAACTTACTAGAGAAGCTATGACATGGTGGGATAATGAAAATTTTAAAAAGAAGTTACAACCTGGAGATGTTATTTGGGAGTTATTTCTGCAATCCTTCAGGAAGAGGTGGCTTCCTCAGTTATTCTTCGCTAAGAAGATGACTGAATTTTGGAATCTGACACAAGGCGGCATGTCGGTGACTTAATACTGGGAGAAGTTTACCAACCTTCTTAAGTATGTTCCACAGTATCAGATGGCCAAATGATTTCACATCCAAAAGTTCATCTTGGGTTTAAGAACTCATAATGGAGCAGAAGTGAATATACATAATCCATTGACTATGGAGGAAGTCTTTGAGAAAGCAACTAAGCAAGAACATAGGTTGCAGCAGTTGGCAAATTTTTGTAGAAATATGAATACCAAACCAAGTTTTGGAAATAGGAATTTCCAGAAGAGAAACAACAACAACTGATAGATAAGGAATCTAAAAAGAGGACCCAACACTCAAGAGAAAGGAAGAGTGAATCAAGATGGTAATAAGAAAGTAAATAGTAACACAAACTATACCAACCACAATGCCCGACAAAACATTGATAGGAGTAGGTTAGGTGGTTACTCGGGACCTAAGGATGGGTGTTACAACTATGTAGGGAATCATTATGCTTAGAATTGTCCATATTGTACCCCTAAACAAAGAGGAGGAAATCATAAAGGAGCTTCACAACATCAGATTCACGCAGCGGTTGACAACCATCAGGCTGATTTTCAAGCTTCACCTATCCAGATGATGGGTAAGTTTTTTGGGCAATCAGTTTCTATTTTAATAGATACATGAGCTACTGAATATTTTATTGATCCTAAAGTAGTTTCTAGATTATCTGTTAGACTTGGTTATATGTCAAATGCATGGATGGTTCAATATAGGAATTGAGGAAAACAGAGGGTAAATTCTTGTCTATTTTGCAGTGATCTAGAGCTTTCTAATTTCCAAACTCAGGTTAACCTTTATGTGGCACCATTAGGATCATATGATGTGATCTTAGGTATCAATTGGCTAACTAAGCACAAAGCTGTAGTAAACTGTGAGGATAAGGTCGTTAGTTGTATAGATGATTTTGGGAATCTAGTTGTAATTCTTGGGTCTCAAAAGCCTCTTGAATTGAGATGCATTTTCAAAAATGCAACTCAAGAAAGCCTAAAGAAAAGGATGTTCTATAATTTCTATCATGGTAATCGATCTGGATAATGTTGAGAAAATCCCTAAGGATTATCTAGTTCTTGGAGAGTTCTTGGACATTTTTCCATAAGACCTTACTAAGTTACCACCAAAAAGGGAGTTTGATCTTTCTATAGAACTCATACCTAGAATAGAGCCACAATCTAAGGCTCCATATAGAATGACAACCACAAAATTATATAAGCTTAAGGCTCAATTGCTTAGGCAAGGTTTCATTAGACCTAGTGTATCCCCGTGGGGTGCAACAATGATCTTCGTAAAGAAGAAGGATGGTACTTTAAGGTTATTTATTGATTACAAGATGTTAATCAAAGTAACTATCCAGAATAGATATCCTTTGTTAAGGATAGATGAATTATTTGATCAAATGAAAGGTGCAACAGTATTTTCTAAGATTGATCTTCGATTAGGATACCGTCAGCTAAGGATTAAGGATGAGGATATTCCTAATACTGCATTTCGAACATGGTACAAACACTATGAATTCACAATCGTACCTTTTGGTTTAACCAATGCCCTAACAACATTCATGAACCTCGTGAACAACATTTTTAGAGAATACTTAGATGATTTTGTTCTTATATTCATTAATGAAATTTTGATCTATTCTAAGAATGAAGAAGAACATAAGAACTTAAGGATAGTCTTGTAGTGGTTAAGAGATCACAAGCTTTATGAGAATTTTTCTAAGTGTGCTTTCTTTCAAGAAAAGGTGCATTACTTAGGCTATGTTATAACTGCTGAAGGAATTTTAGCTGATCCTACAAAGATAGAGGCAATTGTAGATTGGGCAGCACCTCAGAATTTTTTAGAGATCCAAAGTTTTATGGGTCTTGCAGGATATTATAGGAAGTATGTGGAAGGATTTTATAGGATAGAAGCACCTATTACTTCACTTTAGAAGAAGGAAAAATGATTTGAGTGGACTGAGAAGTATGAAGATTCATTTCAACTTTTGAAGCAAAGATTAACAACCGCACTAGTCTTGACTATACCAGATCCCAATGGACACTTTATAGTGATTACAGATGCCTCAAGTGAAGGCGTGGGAGAAGTGTTAATGCAGGAAGGAAAGGTGGTTGCTTTTGAGTCTAGAAAACTAAAGCAATATGAATTGAATTATGCACCACATGACTTAGAGCTTCTAGCTATTGTCCATGCATTACAAATATGGTGGCATTACCTTTTAGGGGAGCCATTTGAGCTAAAAAAAGATCACTTAGGACTAAAATATATCTTTACACAACCAAACCTTAATGCAAGATAGATAAGGTGGCTTGAATTCCTAAGTGAGTATGATTTTGGTATTGAATATATCAAAGGGAAGCAAAATAGGGTAGCTGATGCTCTCAATCAAAGAAGACATCTATCTGCTATGTTTGATACAAGGACAAACTTGAAGCAACAAGTGTTGTAGAATCTTTCTGAAGATGAGCATTACCTAAGGGTTAAGAAATCCTTGGGAGAAGATCCTTCAAATCATTGTTATGATGGATATGAGTTGGAACCTGATGGTATTTTAAGATACCAAAGAAGAATGTACATTCCTGAAGGAGGAGAATTAAGGAAGTTAATAATGCATGAGGTGCACAACACACCTTATTCGGGACACCCTGGAGTAACAAAGATGGTAGCTGACTTGAGATCTTTGTATTTTTGGCCTAAGCTCAAAAAAGAGGTAATTGAGTATGTGGCACAATGTTTGGAATATCAGCGAGTGAAAGCTAAGCAAGTTCATCCAACATGACTTTTATTTCAACATGTTATACTAGAGTATAAGTGGCAAGTAATCAGTATGGATTTTATCCAAGGATTACCTATGAGCAAAAATAAGCATGACACTATCTTAGTAGTTGTGGATAAGTTGACAAAAGTTGCACATTTCATACCTGGAAATCTCAAGGATGGATCATTTTTTCTTGCAAAGAAATTTGTGCAAGAAATATTTTGGTTGCATGGTGTACCAGAAACCATAATTTCAGATAGGGATACCAGGATGACATCTAGATTTTGGACAACATTAAATGCAACTTTGGGAACTAGACTAAATTTTAGTTCAGCATATCATCCTTAGACTGATGGCCAAACAGAAAGGGTTAATCAGGTTGTGGAAGATCTTCTATGAATGTATTGCATGGATCAGCAATACAAGTGGGAGGAGTATTTTCTTTTGGTTGAATTTGCATATAACAACTCTTTTCACGCATCTTTAGGGATGACACCTTTTGAAGCACTCTATGGGAGAAAGTGTTGCACACCTATTAGTTGGGATATAATGGAAGATAGGATCATAATTGGTCTTGATCTACTCAAGGAAATGGATGAGCAAATGACATTGATCAAGAGTAGGTTGAAGGAGGTAGTTGATAGACAAAAGAGTTATGTTGATAGAAACAGGACTTAGAGACAATTTGTTGTAGGAGATAAAGTCTTTTTGAGAGTCAAACCTCATAAGAGCTCTATCTCATTTGGAGAATCATCAAAGTTGGCACCAAGATATGTGGGACCCTTTGATGTGTTGGAAGTTATTAATCCAGTTGCTTATAGATTAGCTTTACCACTTGCTCTAGCTTGAATCCATAATGTGTTCCATGTTTCTTTGTTGAAACCTTATCATGCTGATGTATCTCATATATTTCTTTAGTCATACGAATGCAATTACATGGCTAGTGTTATTTTTTATTGGGGATTGTCATTACTGATAAGCTATTGAGTGCAAGTGATGCAGGGACAAACGAACGCAAATGAAGGCAAGAATAGGCCTCAGGTAGAGTTGTCTTAGCTCATGGACTTCAATAGATTAGAGGAATCTCACACACCACCATAGAAAGTTTATGTTTATGCAATTATGATTTCATCGATGCATGATTTTGAATTGGAAATAAATTTTTATGAGTAATAGCAATTGTTAAATTTATTTCATCTATGAGGGTGAAAATTAGTTTGATATTTTGAAAAGAGTTAGTGATTTAACGATTTAACATTCATTATGTAGGATGATTTAATGTCCCTTGTATAAGAGAATGTAAATGTAATTTTAGTATTGATTGTTTTGTTTACAATTATACAAATTTCATATGCATGTTTGTTAGATAACTGTGATTCAGTATATATATATATATATGTACATATATATATATATATATATATGTACATATATATATATATATATATATATATATGTATGTATATATATATATGTACATGTACATATATGTATATATATGTATATGTACATATATGTACATGTACATGTACATATATATATATATATGTACATATATACATATATGTACATGTATATATATATGTACATGTACATATATGTATATATGTACATATATATATATATATGTACATGTACATGTACATATATGTACATATACATATATATACATATATGTACATGTACATATATGTATATATATGTATATGTACATATATGTACATGTACATGTACATATATATATATATATATATATATATATATGTACATATATAGATATACATATATACATATATACATACATATATAGATATAGATATACATATATACATATGTACATATATATATATATATATATATATATATATATATATATATATATATATATATATATATATATATATATATATATATATATATATATATATATATAAACGAAGGTGATTATGTATTATGTGTATTTATTTTAAATTACGCTTAAGTGATTATTTTATCATTATATAAACTTGTCAATTCAAAATAATGTATTTATGAACATACATATACAAAATTTAGATTATATATATTATTTATAATAACTTTTTACATTAGACTTTATTTAAAATAAACATGTTATATATAAAATAGTCAATTATTATATATATTTATATATATCATATTCTGAAAGGTGGCGGATCTAAATCTCAGGATAATTAGAAGCCAACTAATAGTGAAATGGCAGAGTGTTGGCTTGATGATGATTGTAATGTATTCATCATTTGTTGTCATTGATGAAACACTCACACACACATTTGACAATATTGACCACCAGTGTAACTTCAATTGTTTACACTAACAATCGGTATACTTAGTGGTTTATCTCTAATCGGTACTCTGTGTTAATTGGTATATGCATAAGGGACAATCTATGGTTATACCTAGTCGTCATCATGATGAAGATCAAGATGAAGATCAAGCGAAAGGACAACGGTTCATATGTTTTTTTCAAACTGGTACAAAATGTTCCAACCGGTACTTGTAAATTTTTGTGATGAGTTACCAGCATCGACTACTTGACAGCAATTTTTGTGATGAGTTATGGTTGCTTGTCCAGATATACTATACCTAGGAAATCATGTTATGATTTCCTTAAGCCGACATGAAATCGGAATGTCTATATATATCGACATCTAAGTAAAACTTTAACAACTGATGGTATTCATGAAGAGAAAAAGTTTTTGCTGAAAAGCGATAGGTGTTAAGATGAAGAGTTTGTCAAAAAGTAGTGTTGAATGTACTTAGAAGGATCTGATCAAGCAAGTACTGTGCTACTTAGAATAGATCAAACCATTCTTTTTGTTCTATAACTATTACAATAGTATCAGATCCCTTAACTAGGTAAGCTCTAACAAGATTCAATGTATAAATCCTCTAACAAGGTGATCCATTAGTTTGGATTCTTAAATCCTCCAGTGAGGTTACTCCTAACAGGTACTACTCTTAATAGGGTATAAGCTTCAAATCAAGCTTTGGGATCTCTAACAAGATTCGCTCCTAGAAGAGCACTTTGTAGACCTTAACCGGTCAGTTATCTATTAGTGTAGATAGTTAACTTGTGAGTTCATCTCACCGTGGCTTTTACCTATTTGGGTTTTCCACATACAAACACTTGTGTTATGGTGGATGCTTTACTTTTTGTGAATGTTGTTATATCATTTTGGATTATATGCATTGTGTTTGTAAGCTATGTTAAGATCATCTACCGATTGGTGTTTGAAGTAGTTAAGTTTTTGGTGACACTGATTCACCCCCACCCTCTTAATTCTTTTCAATTCCATCAATTGGTATCAGAGCCTAACTTCTTTGAAGCCTAATCACTTAGAAGGGAGCCTTGAAACCACCATGGGGGATAGGATGTTAGGACCCAGAGGCAACTGAGAGGGGGGGTGAATCAGTTGTCAATTAATTTCAATCAAATACAACTTAATCAAACTTGATATTTAATACTGGTAAACCAAACTTAATGTCAGTTGACAGATTAGCAGTTAATATTAATACCGGTGAAACTCAATGCATATAATAGAAAGAGAAACAACATCCACAACACATAACACAGAGATTTGTATGTGGAAACCCTATAAGGGGAAAAACCATAGTGGGAAACCTTACCCACAATTAGATGATACTACTGTAGATAGTATGTGTATACAAATGGGGTTTGTACATGCAGAAAGGGCAACAGCCTAGAGCTCACTGCTCAATCACAAAATAGGAGTCACACTAACTAAAATTGGATGATTAAATCCAATGCTAATGTACTGCTCAAAGTAGCATCTCCAATGCTAGATTCAGTACTGGTTAAGCTCTGATAATCACCTTCAAACCTTCCTTGAACCTTCTCTATGGTCTTCTCATATGATCTTCAATATTCGCACATACCATGTTACAATACCATAACCATATACCATCTCTCTATTCTATTTCTTCCTTGCATCATCTCACAAATGAGATCTTACATATATACCAAAACCTAAGACCAAATGTGTAGGTTGGCTAATAAAGAATATTATAATTAAATCGATTATAGATAAGTCAAGATGCGATGCATCATGTCGGCTCAATACATTTACAACAATATCCAATTGATCAAATCATCTCCATAACGTGTCGTGCTGATCTCGAATAGATAATGCATGTCGGTCGATAACCTAGACCAATTTGCCGATAACAACAAATATGTCAACCCGATTAGACCAATAACCAAAATACCAAAACCAAGTGTCCAAACCATGTCTTCGACATAACCAAGTGATCTCTAGATGATAACAAGTCATCCTCAGTGCCGGTGAACAATATAACCTGTCGGTGAGTGATATACTGGTGACTGTGCATAAGTCACTGAACTTGCTGGTCAACATAATGTGTCGGTTCAACATAACCAAAGATCTCCAGAAGGATAAATGTTGATAAATGTTGACATCAATGATAAAATCAATGCAACACATCCATAATACCAACAATCTCCCCCTTTGGCATTGATGGCAACACAAGATGGAAAAACATCCAAGTGCCAAAACAGAATGCCAAAAACCAAAAACCAATAATCTCCAAGATAGCTCAACACCAGAAATCAAAATACAAATGCAAAGAGTATATATCACTCCCCCAATAAGTAATCTCTCCCCAAAGGATAATGTATGTTTTTCCATAGATTTCTCTCCACCTTTGACATAAAATGCCAAAGAAATACAAATACTAGATGCAACCAATTCATAGAACCAATTAGAATAACCAATTGTTATAACCAACTTCTCCCCCTGAGAAGTAGCTCTCCTCCATCAAAGCAAGAAAAAAATGGTTTCTCTGTAAATTATGTTGGTTTGATGCCAATCATCATCTATCTAAGTCTCTATCGGTGAGGGTAAGACCCCAAGATGCTCTCTGAGATATTACAAATTTTCCTTAGGCAAAGGCTTAGTAAAGATATTTGCAATATGCTCTTTAGTATTCACATAAACCAATCTCACTTCTTTTGCTTCAACATTCTCTTTCGAAAAATTATATTTGATAGAAACATGTTTAGTCTTAGAGGAAATACAGATTCTTAGATATATCAATTGTTGTTGAATTATCACAGTAAATGATTATAGGTTCTTTGCATTTTACCTTTATGTCCTTCAACATTTTCTTAATCCATAATACTTGAGTACAATTAGTTGTTGTTGCAACATATTCTGATTCTGCTGTTGATAATGATGTACAACTCTATTTCTTGCTCAACCATGAAATCAATCTGCTACCAAGAAAGAATGCCCCGCCAGTGGTTCTCTTTCTATCATCTACATCTCCTACCCTATTTGCATCAATGTATGCACATAAATCAAAATTTTCATCTTTAGGATACCATAAACCAAGATTTGTTGTACCTTGTAGATACCAGAAAATCTTTTTTACTATTGATTCATGATTTTCTCTAGGATTGCTCTAAAATCTTGAAACAATACATATTGCATTCATTATATCAGGTCTTGCTTGTGTTAAATATAGTAAACCTCCAATCATAGATTTGTATCTTGTCGGATTAACAGAAGCTAAATCAGCTTTCAATGTCAATTTATCAGTTGTAGTCATAGGAGTACTTACCAGTTTAGAGTTTTCCATACCAAATTTCTTCAGTAGTTCCTTCAAGTACTTTGTTTGACATATGAATATACCTTTATCAGTCTATGAAATCTGCAATCCTAAAAAGAATTTTATCTCCTCAATCATAGACATTTCAAATTCTTCCTACATCTTATTAGCAAAGTCTTTACACAATCCATCATCTCCTCCAAAAATGATGTCATCAACAAAAACTTCAATAACCAAGATGTCTTTATTAGTCACTTTGAAATATAAGTTGTTGTCAGCATTACCTTTAGTGTAACCAAGCTTCAAAAGATATTTGTCCAATCTATCATACCAAGCTCAAGGAGCTTGCTTCAATCCATATAAAGCTTTCCTTAATGTACAAACCATATCTTTATCATTTATCAATGAAAATCCATCAGGTTGTTCAATGTAAACTTCCTCTTCAAGATCACCATTCAGAAATGCACATTTTACATCCATTTGATATACTTTATAGTTCTTGTGTGTTGCAAATGCAAGAAATAATCTAGCTGCCTCAATTCTAGCTACTGGTTCAAAGGTTTCATTATAATCAATTCCCTCTTTCAGTGAATATCCTTTACACACTAATCTTGTTTTTTTTTTATTACCTTACCATCTTCATTGAATTTATTTTTGAATACCCATTTAGTTCCAATTACATTTTTGTCTATAGGTCGGGGAACCAATGTCCATGTATTGTTCTTTTCAATTTATTCTAATTCATCTTCCATAGCTTTAATCCAAAGTTTATCTACACATGCCTCAATAACAAATGTTAGTTCAATTTGAGAAATTAAACATACCTCTTCATTTTCCATTCTTCCTCTTGTCATAACACCTTGATACTTATTCCCAATTATCTGACTTTCAGAGTGATTCAGTCTTACATACCTAGGTGTGTTCACTTGTTGTTGTTCTCTAGTCACTATGGAATTCTCTGATGATGCTAGTGTGACTGGAACCACATTCTGTACCGGTGCACTCTGTATAGGTTCATTTGTGATAATCTCAACTATCAGTTTAGAATCCATACTGAATTTCCTCTAAATTGTTCATCTATCTTCACATTTGCACTCTCAATGATTTTTTGCAATCTTTTATTAAAACATCTATATGCTTTTCTCTTAGATGAATAACCAAGAAATATTCCTTCATCACTTCTAGGATCAAATTTACCAATATACTCATCTCTCCTAATGTAGCATTTGCTTCCAAATATTCTGAAGTATTTACGAGTAGGAGTATTACCAAACCATAATTCATAAGGTGTCTTACCAGTTTCACCTTTGATGTGAACTCTATTGAAAGTGTAAACCATTGTATTCACTGCTTCTCTCATGTACACATGAGGTAGATTTTCTTCTGATATCATGCTTCTAGTTGCATCCAGAATAGTTATGTTCTTCCTTTCCACAACTCCATTTTGCTAAGGTGTCTGGGGTGCTGATAGTTGTCTTCTAATTCTATTCACTTCACAAAATGTATTAAACTCCTTAGATGTGAATTCACCTCCTTGATTTGATCTTAAACATTTGATTTTCTTACCGGTTTCATTCTCTACCATTGCCTTAAATAATTTGAATTTCCCAAAAGCTTTTGATTTCTCATTGAGAAAAGTAACCCAACACATTGTAGAATAGTCATCAATGATTAGCATAAAATATTTATCTCCCTATAGACTTCTTGTTCTAGCCAGACCACACAAGTTAGTATGAATTAAATTAAGAACATTATTGGATTTCTCAGAAATACTCTTAAAAGTTGTTCTAACTTGCTTTCCCATTTGACATTCCTTACATACTGGATTATGAGGTTTTACAATCTTAGGTAAATCCCTTACTACCTTAGATGAACTAATCTTTATAATGCAATCAAAATTCATATGACAGAGTCTTTTATGCCATAACCAACTTTCATCAATATGTGCAATCAAGCATGTCTTTTCACTGTTATTCAAATTTAACATATTACCTCTAGTCTGATTATCGATTGCAATCTCCAAACCAGTTCTATTCATGATTTTGCATTTGCCATTCTTGAATTGTAACTAAAATCCCTTTTCAACTAATTGACCAACACTCAAAAGATTATACTTTAAACCTTCAACAGAATAAACGTTGTCAATATTATGTGTAGTCACATAAATCTGTCCATTTTAATTAAATGAATATTTCGTATTTATTTGGTTAAAAATCCACTAGCCATCAGTTAATTAAATTAATATTTAATTAATTCATCCCCAAACATTCTTCTATTAATTAAATAAATTATTCAATTTATTTTAATTAATTCATTAAATCAAATTTCAATCAATTAAATAAATAAAATCAATTTATTTAATTAAATCCCTTTTTCCTCTTTTAAATAAATTAAATAAAACATTTATTTAAATCATTATCCCCACCCCACTTGCATTTTCCTACAAATGCAACTGACACACATTTATTGAAATAAATGAATTTTTATTTTTAATAAAATCCTATTTTCCCTCACCCACCAAATCCACTTGCAAAAATCTAATCCCCTTCTAGATTCTTCTAACCCCTTCCTAATTAGCCTAATCCATTCCCTAATTATTGTCACATTCCTAAGCAAAATGGAGTCACTTCTCAAAGCCTAAAAGTCTTTGATAACCATTAAAGGCTTCCAACCTTCAACCACTTAATCCACAAAGTCTTCAAAAACCATTAATGGTTAATTCAAACTCTCCCACATGGTTAAAACATTTGTTTTGACTCAACCTCTACCCAACCCAAGGGTCTCATCAAGCCTTTAATGCTTTGACCATGATTATCTCTTAATCATTTGCACAAACATTTATCCTTGGATTAACTCTTAATCCAATGGGTAATCTTAATTTAGGCTTGACCCTTACCTTCTAGATAACCATGAGGTCTTCTTAGGCATTCAATGCCTCCAACCCTTTTCTTTCAAACCAACCCTATGTTGACACTTGTCACCATTTCATTGGTAAAAATTGTGCACATGGATCTCCAACTTTCAAGCTTGACCCTTGATTAAACCTTTCAATCCTGGCCATCCATTGCTCCATTTTTCCTATAAATAGAGCCCATTCCTTCATACACCAGATCCTGAAAACTTGTATGCATTTAGGCTATAGACATTTTTAGAGAGCATTTAGCATAAGCAATCTAACATCTTATCATTTTGGTTAAAATATATCATTTTAGCATCAATAGATTAGTATTAGCTTTTCATTTCACATTTAGAGCTATACTACAATCTCAATCCTCCATAAGCATCCATAGTGCAAAAAGCTGCTGAGAGCTACACTATTTTGGAACTTGGAGAGGAGAGGAACAAGGGAGAAGAAGCTAAGGCCATGCTAAGAGGCAATTGGAGATGCCTCATAATCTGTGTTTTGTTTATTAGACAAATTAGCATGCCTTTTAGTGTCTCTTTTGGTATGCCTTCATAGATTAGTTTTAGATTGATTAACACTAATGTTTTGTGTGTTTTGTGTTCTTTGATCATTTGCTAACCTTGTACCATTTAGGAGGGCATCATTTGGTGAACCCGACGTGAAACGAACACCAAAAACATATGCTTTTTTTTTAAAAACTAACATGTTTGCTTGTTGAAAGTGACACATAGGTCACGCTTCGGCGCTATTGAACACGTTCTAGCGCTACCGACAATTTTTCTTTTAGCGCTATTATTTTTACAATAGTGCTATTGTAAAACTTTCGACACTTTTGACATTGTTTTAGCGCTTCTGCGATTCTTCTGGCGCTATTGGAAACATTCTAGCGCTTCCGTTTTTCTGTCTCTTCTGTTCTTTCAGCGCTACTGTGTAAATTAGCGCTTCTATAAACACAGACTAGCGCTACTGTATAAATTAACGCTTCGATCAAAACACAGACTAGTGCTATTGCGACAGAGTGTTGTCCAAATTGCCTTGTAACCGAAAAATTGAACATTTTAGGCTTGTGGAAGCCCCCCTTGAGCACCGATTTTTACTAACTTGTTTTTGTTCATTCAGGTTAAAAACTCACCATAAAAATCACAAATTTGTCCTTTGGTGCTTAAAAAGAACTTGAAAAACACAAAACAACAAATTTTCATTATTTTCTAGTTAGGATTCATCTTTATTTTGGTGTTTAAAATCAACCAAACAAAGTTTCTTTCATTGCATAACATCTAAAAATCACAATCCACACTTCAATTTTTTTTAGGCAAGTAAAAAGAACAATCAACTTGTTTCAAAAATTTTGCAAAGCGATTTTTCCTTCATGCAAGCGTGTTTTTCATTAAGTTGACCAGGATTTCCAAAATCTAGATTACAAAACACATTGCCTTTGGAGTTAAAAAGAATACCATGACTGTTGGAGCAACATCTCCAAATAGTTAGATCACATTGCAATGATGGATTAAAAAGAACAAGTGTCTTTCGTGCTTGACACACTTGTGCAAAAGGTCAGTCGAGTGGTCCTACTTCTAACACACACTATCCTCTCCCTTGGCTTTCGTGGTCCTAGGTGCAAGAGAAAAGTGTTAGTAACACTCAAATTTTATCTTTTTAAGAGAGGCCTGCCAAGGGATCGATACTCTTGGGAATGACCTCAAGCGGTAAATCCTTCGAGCCGCTATAGAAATCAGGTGAGAGCGAAAGCTGTAGCCTTGGGTATAGCTGTTCCTACAGTGTAACTGGCCGAAAAGGACAAATGGGCCCCACCACCAGTTACAAGGCTCTTAAGTGAGTCACTGCAGAATGAACTTATGTCCAAAAACATCGAACATGACTAAACACCTTTAAGTAGTAGCCCACCCATTCTATTGATTGAGAATATTTGAGATATAATTTAGTGCAAGAGCATAGATGGTTTTGCTCCCAAGATACTCACCATACATATTTCCTTGAATAGAAACATAGCTTTTTGAAAAGTCACTTGTGGCTTGATAAAAGTGGTGACTCCCCCATCATAGGGATCATCTATTTGTTATGTTTGTGCAAGACTTAGTATATCACATCCTTACCTGCCACGGCAGGATTCATAAGGTATGTAGTACCAAAGTCGAAGAAATATCAAGATGTGGGCTAAATTTATCACAACTGGCCATTTGACCTTAGGGATAAAAAGTGTTTGAAGTGTGTTCATTTTAAAGACCTAGTGCAAATTGAGCCGACTTCAGGCTTTGGAAATACACCTTAAAATACATCTAAAGGAAGGGTCATATGCAAGTCCAAAGATTGGGTTGATCTAGACCCATACTCATTTGTGCCTTTGAGGCTACAATCTTGTGTTTGTGTGTTTGCTTTGTTTTCTTGTCGAAGAAAAATCAAAAAAATCACTTTCAAAACAAAGTATTCATCCAACCAAACATTTCTCAAAAACAACCAAAAACATCAAAAACAAGGTACAAACAACAAAGAGTCAAATTTTATGACCATTCTTCACATCCTCCGAAAGAAGAAAAGTCATCAGAATATCAACTTGAAAAGAAGACCATTAAGCTCAAAGGCTTTGATCAAAAGAAGAAAGTTCTTCTATCTAAATAGACAAATCTTTGTCTCACATAGAGTCTTTCTGCATCGCATGCGTCTATACCTTCAAGGCAAAACAAACGAATTTGATTCTGAATCATTAAACCATAGAGCTTTTATGCAATATAGAGCTCTGAGTTATCACAAAAATCAAGGAGGAAAGATTAATCCCAACTTCTTCCCAAACATATGTATCACCTACAACACAGCTCAAGAAGTGCCACCAACGCCTAAAAGGGAAGAAGTAGAGTTTGTTTCATTTGTAACACAAAGTTTTTATTGAAAGTTGAAAGCAAAACATCCATCATCTTACTCATTCATCATCACTTCATCATCAATCCATCCCAACTCTCAAAACATTAAGAGGTTCTTGTCCCAAGTTATCTTTTAGATATTGCTTGAAATCAAACACATCACATCACTTTTTAGATTGTTTCTACATCTAGGATAAGCTCATCCTAAGAGACAAATCTACGCAGGTTAAAACTAGTTCATGAGTGAATCCTCTCATTACTAGGTAGTCAAAATCTGTAACACATCTTAGATTTCTCTACACCTTATCACATCCAAACTCCTCAAACAAACAAGCAAATCAAAGAAGGAATTTCGGTTACATCTACCTTAAAGTGCTAGAGATCCCCATACAACACAAATCACCAACCATCAATCTTTCATTTCATCGACAACTCATCATCATCTTCAATCAACTTCAACAAAAACTTGCAAGCAAAATGGCTCAAACTCGATCACGGTCAAGGCAACGAGAAATAGAAATTGAGGAAGAAGAAGATGAAAATCTCAATGAATTTCAAGAAGCACTTGGAGGCAATATAAATGATGAAAACCCAAGTACTCCCACTCCTTCAACAATCGAAAAGGTTCAGCATAACCCTCACTTTAACAGATTGTTTGATGAAATACTCAGGAGCAATGCGGATGCTCACTTCTTAAAACTCGCTCAAGAAGGAGCCAAACTCCCCTCTGACTTTGATCTTGCCCAATTAAGACAAGCATCAGAAAGAGAAAGTCGCCATGAGGAGGAAAGAGGTAGAAATCACATCAGATATAACATTCCTCGAGGTAACCCACCACCTCCTCCTCCAAATGAAATGGAGATGTTGTGGCAACAAGTCGAGAATCTCACCCAACAACTTCATAGTGGTGTTAAGACCAACCAATTCTCACTCAATGACATCTGTCCCTATCCTTTTGATAGGAATCTTTACATGCCACCCTTTCCACGCTGATTCGAAACACCCAAATTTGAAAAATATAGAGGAAAGGGAGATCCTCGTGATCATGTTAGAGAATTTCATTCTGCTTGCCTCGAAGTGGCATATGAAGACACATACCTAATGCACCTTTTACCCCAAAGCTTGGGAGGAACAACCACATCATGGTTTTCCCGACTACCAGGTGGCATTAGAACATTTGAGGAACTCATCCAGAAGTTCCTATCTCATTACTCTTATAACATTGAACGCGACATCACCATGGCTGATCTGTGTAATACCAAACAAAAACCAGGTGAACTATTCTCAGTATTCCTACAACGATGGCGCCAAATGTCTAGCAGACGTTCTCTTCAGTTACCTGAACGAGAACTAGTGGAAATTTTCATTTCCAACTTAAACGAAGAAATGGAATTTCACCTGGATGTCAAAGACACAGACTCTTTTAACGATATGAACACCAAGGGTTTAAAATGTGAAAGGGCACTCATCAAGAAAGGACTCATCAAAATTTAATGAACCAAAAGATGGTCCTCGCCCGCGCTTCAATAGTGATAAACCAAACTTCTAGAACAAGAACAAGAATATCGTCAATGATGGGGTTGTGGATGCTCGAACTATCCAAAATGCACAACCTGTGGTTCGGTTTGCAGGACAAAATCCTCCACCTCAGAACAACACAAATGTTCCTTCTAATCAAGGTCGCATCACATCTCACGATGAACCTAGACCTTGTCAGCAAAAACAAAAATGCACATACACTCCCTTAGGGGAACCCATTGAAACAGTGTTGCGACAACTCATTTCTCAAAATTTGATCACTCTACCTAAGCTATCGAACTATGAGCCTCAGGTCAAACCAGCATGGTGGAGAGATACTGAACATTGTGAATTCCATCAAGGAAGAGGACACAAGACAAGTAATTGTCACTGATTGAAAGATCTCATTCAAGATCTTATTGACTGAGGAGAAATTAAAATTGAAGGACATGACCCAAAAATGACCAATAATGATCATCAGATGTTCAAGAATCCACTTCCATCACAAGATCAAAGGGGTCCTTCCACTTCTTGGCGAGGCACTGATACCACTGATTATACGCAGGCTGCGTATAATTATACTGTAAATCATCTGTATGATGCCAGTGAACAAATTGCAACTATAACCTTCAAAAATCCCAACTCAAATTGCAATGTTGTTACGCGTCGTGGCAAGGTCACCATCAAGGCAGCTCCACAAGGCACCACCTCCAGCCCAAAGCAGTACAATCTTGTGGAACAATTAGACAAAACGCCTATGCTTATATCCATTCTAGAGCTTTTGTGCCTACCGCCATCTCATAAAACAATCTTGGATCAAGCACTCCAAGAGGCGTCAGTCCCTGCAAACCTGAACACAGACCAATTTCAAGCCATGGTTGGAAATCTAAAGTCATCACCTTGTCTCACTTTTTCCGAAAGTGACAACTCTTCTTTCCAACAACTTCATAATGCTTCACTCCACATCGAAGGATTTATCAACCAGCATCGGATCAAGCGAGTCTTGATCGATAATGGAGTAGGCCTGAACATTTGTACAGTACAGTTGGTCATAGCATTGGGATATGCAATAGAATCAATGGATCCTCGCAAGAAGATCACCATCAAGGCCTATGATGATGCAGAGCGTTCATCCAAAGGAGCTGTGGTACTACCAATCCGAGTAGGCCCTATGGTAAAGCACATCATCTGTCAGGTTCTGGACCTTCCTCTGCCATATAATCTATTATTAGGGAGACCTTGGATACATGCCATGCAAGCCGTTCCATCCACCTACCATCAATGTATCAAGTTCCCACATAACGGTACAGAGATCACAATCCTGGGTGATGCAAATCCCTTTGCATTTTGCCATAATATCAGCCATCAACCAGAAATTACTGTTCCTAATAATAGGGAAGCCATTTCCTCCACATCATATGTAAGTCCCGCCTCTCTTGCCAGTTCGAACACCCCTATACCCAAGCAAAAAAAGCTTAAGATGAAAATCGCAGAGGAAGGTCCCGGGGAATATAACTTAAGTCAACTCTTTTGTGTGGGACAAATGCCCACTTCTCCTAGAACACATGGTAAACCACAGCAGTTACTCCAGCAACCACTAATCACGCCTGCATGTGCCTTGACACCTTTCATCCTTAGAAAGAGTCAAGAGGAAGAGACACAAGATGAGGACCTAGCGGAATGGATCTATAAAGATCCCATCACCACTGATAAACCGCGAGTTACACTTCCTACGGAACAGTATGGAAAAGGCCTCCTCATTATGCAAAGAATGGGATATGATGGTTAAAGTGCTTTGGGATACTGCAAACAAGGGTGACATGAACCTCTACTACCAGAATTCAAGCCCAAAGGTAATACAGGCCTAGGCTTTGAAAAAGAGATCCTTCCTAAACTCAGATTCAAAGGAAAACCCAGCAAACCATTTTGCCCACCTACTACAAAGAGGACACCTTTCATAATCAAAGCACCATCAAGCACTATCCCCACTGCCCCATCAAGGCTCACAACTCCACCGCAACCATCACCAATGTCCATCATCCCACCAAACGAACCAGTAATCTCATCCGCGGCAGCCATCACATCAATAAAATCATTCGCAACAACAACTGTATCCGAACTCGCAGCAACATCTATGGCACCAGCCATTCCAATAGAAGCCACTAAGTCAACACTACCGATACTTCCAGTAACAAATCCTTTAATCCCCATCAAAATTCCTGCAGCAATGATTACTACAAAGGTCCATAACCCGATCACACCTGCGGTATTTAACTCAAACGACATCCCAGTATGGTATAGCAATCGGATGCTGGAAAGTGATTCAGAGACCGACTCACATGAGTGGGAATTTGATTCTGTACAGCTTAACACTTCAGATGAGGAAGGCACATCACCACCTCCACCACAAAAAGACATCCCTATTTACGGAGAAGCACAAATAATGACCACTTGGGTACCTGAGCTAGAAACATCTTCCACATACCTTACGTCTCATCCTACGCCTGTTTCTGACAGGGAAAGTACCATCAACGACCTTCGCCACACTGTCTTAACCCTCACTGATACCTCTAACGAACTTAACCTAATCGATGAAGTAATGCCTATTATCCACCCTAAACTCATCGAATGGAACCAACCAAATCCACCATGTCTTGACCTCTTCCAAAATAATGAGGCTATCATTGACTTTTTGGAATTAAGGGATAATCTACCAAGTGGGGATCACAAAGCTAGATTTGCCATTGAACTTAATAGTGCGGCATACTTCGAGGCAGATGCCAAACCCTTCAGCTGCAAAAACATAATAATAAAACATGGATCTTCTAGTGAAAACCACACTGTGGCGTTGTTTGATCTAACAAAAGTAAAAAGAAAGAGCGTATCCAACGGTGAAAACCTCTCTGAGGCACCTGAGGATGAAGGGTTTGACATTCTCCCTGCTAGTACACAACAGGAATGATCAACAATTCTTATCGAGGAAACCAATGAATACAATGTGGGGACTCCTGAAAATCCTTATATCATACATCTGGCATCTCTTCTCACTCTAGAGGAATAGCCTCAATTTATAGAGTTCTTCCAGAAGCGTCAGATCAACTTTGCATGGTCATATGCAGACATGCCTGGGCTTGATCCTGATTTAGTCATGCATCACCTCACCGTAGCAGAAGGAGCCAAACCTGTCAAGCAGAAGCTTCGTAAGATGCATCCCCAGATTGCAGTGCTAGTCAAAACAGAACTCAAGAAACTCCTAGATGTTGGTTTCATTAGGCCAATTGATTATGCAGAATGGATCTCCAACATTGTGTCTGTCGGCAAACCAAAAGGGGGCATCCGCATTTGTACTGACTTCAGAGATCTGAATAAGGCCTATCCTAAGGATGACTTCCCCCTTCCAAATATTGACATCATAGTGGATCTAACAATAGGACATGCAATGCTTTCACTCATGGATGGCTTTTCCGGCTACAATCAGATAAAGATCGCACCCGAAGATCAACATAAGACAGCCTTCACATGTCCATGGGGCACATACTGCTGGAATGTAATGCCTTTTGGTCTAAAGAATGCAGGAGTGACCTATCAAAGAGCAATGACCACCATCTTCCATGACATGATGCATACTATGATGGAAGATTATGTGGATGACTTACTAGCAAAATCACTCACTAGAGATGAGCATCTCCACATCTTAGATCAAATCTTTGATAGACTAGAACAATACCATGTTCGACTCAACCCAAAGAAATGTTTCTTCGGAGTGACCTCCGGGAAGCTTCTAGGATACAATGTCTCAAGCAAAGGCATTGAGGTTGATCTAGCAAAGGTTAAGGCAATAATGGACATGCCACCACCAAAGAATATCAGTCAGCTAAGGACACTACAAGGACGGCTTCAATCCATCCGCAAATTCATTGCACAATTGGCTGATAAGTGTCACCCATTCACACACCTGCTACACAAGAACATCCACTTTTAGTGGGATGACAAATGCCAACAAGCATTTCAGGTGCTTAAAAACTATCTCATGAATCCACCATTGATGATCCCACCAGATCCAAGTAGACCATTGTTACTTTATATCTCAGCAACAAGTACACCATTGGGTGTACTACTAGCACAACATAATACAGAAGGCAAAGAGTGTGTTGTATACTACATCTCTCGCACACTGGTTGGCTATGAACTCAATTACACACCTATTGAGTGAGCTTGCCTAGCAGTAATCTTAGCAGCCACTAAATTGCAGCACTATCTGTTGACACACAAGGTACAAATCATCGCAAAGATTGATCCACTCAAGTATTTACTCAGCAAAGCAGCATTGACAGGTCGCTTGGCCAAATGGGTAATGATTCTAAGTGAATTTGACATTGAGTATGTGGACCGTAAGGCTATCAAAGGGCAAGTTATTGCAGATCAGTTGGCCGATGCACCACTCATAGGCGATCATCCTCTCATTTCCAATTTTCCAGATGAAGAGATATTCATGATCACAGAAGCACAACCCTGGAAGCTATATTTTGATGGTTCATACACTAGGCACAGCTCGGGGGCAAGCATTCTGTTTATCACACCTCAAGGTGATAGCATCCCGAAGTCTTACAGGCTCACATTTCCATGCACAAACAACATAGCAGAGTATGAGGCCTTGATCACAGGACTCAGGTTAGCCGTACAATGGAAATTACAAGAACTACAAGTATATGGCGATTCCCAACTAGTCATTCAACAAGCAATAGATGAATATCAGACCAAGGATGATAAACTCATGCCATACAAGCAAATGGTGGACAATCTAAAGACATCATTTATTACTATCACCTTTGAGCAGATACCAAGAGATCAAAATCGAGCTGCTGACGCTATGGCTACTATCGCATCTCTACTAGATCTTCTGCAGAATTCAACAAGCTACGAGTTCTTGGTAGAACAGCTTTGGATTCCTGCTTATGATATCCCCGAATCCGAAATGATATGTCGCCTTGTCGGTTCTGAATCCCCATGGTACGGTGAATTCTACACCTATCACCGCGATCACACCCTTCCTCCCAACCAATCAAATAACCAACGTAAAACCTTCATCCGCCAAACTGCTCGATATACCATTATTGCTGAAACCCTATACCGACGTAGTCTTGATGGTACTCTCCTTCGATGTCTAGAACAAGATGAGATAACAAAGGCTTTGGAAGAGGTACATGAATGAATTTGCGGGACTCACTCAAGCGGTCCGTCACTAGCCAAAAAGATCATGCGAGCTGGATACTATTGGCCATCTATGGAAAAAGATTCCTACTACTTTGTCAGGAAGTGCAAGAAATGTCAAGTTCATGGCGACCTGATACACGCACCAGCCCAGGAACTACAACCAATCACAACACCATGGCCTTTTTGTCAATGGGGCCTTGACCTTGTGGGTAAGATTCATCCATCTTCATCCAATGGCCATAAATTTATTATTACCGCCATCGAATATTTCACCAAGTGGATCGAAGTTGTTCCACTTACCCAAGTCATCGGCAAGCAGATCGCCTCATTCATCCTCAATTACATCATCTGCCGGTATGGTGTACCCATGTCCATTGTCACAGATAATGGTCTTGCTTTCAAAAATCAGGATGTCCGTGAACTTTGTGAGAAATTTCATATCCAAAACCGCTTTTCCACTCCCTATTACCCACAAGGCAATGGTCAGGTTGAAGCATCCAATAAAAACATATTGAGGATCCTAAAGAAGACAGTCAATGATGCCGGCTGTGATTGGCATGTTCAATTGAATCCAGCGCTATGGGCATATCGAACTAGCATTCGGACCCCTACAGGTGCAACTCCTTATTCATTGGTCTATGGTGCTGAAGCTATCTTACCTATTGAGGTCAAGATACCATCCTTGCGAGTTTCATTGCACAATCTCATCGATGATGAAGCATACAGAGTATCCCGTCTTCAGGACTTAGAGTTACTAGATGAGAAGTGACAAGCTGCATACAATCACCTCAAAACCTATCAGCAACGCATGAGGAGAAGCTACAATCACTGAGTTAGATCTCGTACATTTGAGGTAGGTGATCTTGTTCTTCAAAAAAATCCTCGCAACCAACCAAACAGAGAACATCAAGGCAAGTTTGAATCAAACTGGCTGGGCCCATATGTTGTCACTGCTGTATTCGGGTCCGGGGCATATCAGTTGGCTACATCAGAAGGAGAACCGCTCGCAGATCCAATCAATAGCATGCACCTCAAACGGTTTTATACCTAAGGTATACAGAGCATCAGGCTCCCGTACATATCAGAAAATATCAAAAAAAATTCAGAAAATGTCCTAAAGAAAATACAAAAGCATTGCATCAAAAATAAAAATAAAAAACAAATCATACATATATCAACCTGCATTCATATATTAGTATCCAACATCATAAAATCATCATAAAAACATGCATAAAAGAAACATCTCATCAAAAATGCATACATATACATCTAAGCAATAAATCATCATCATGCATAAGCATCCATACATAATCAAATGCATATCATCACAATATGGGATCTCCTCATATATATCATCTCATATATCAGAGTACAATGAAGTCTACAAAATCGGCTACCAAGAGCCATCCAAGATACAGTCCATGAATAAACAATGATACAATATATATATGCAAAAATGCTCTCTCTCAAATGCCGCTCTGGCCAGATGCTGTCCCACCACCTCTACCTACTCCACCACTGGTACCTGCACCACCTGATCCATCTCTCCATGGAGGCCTCATCGAACCCCCACTCCCTCATGCATCTCCTGATCTCTCCCGCCTCAAAGGGCCCATCACTCCCCCACTGCTTTGCATCCTCTATGATCGCTCTGATCTCGTCTACCGCATCTGGGTATAACTAAGAACTCGCTGACTGAGTGGTACCACCTGCTCATATAAATCTCGCCAGTACTCTATCTCAGCCTGTGCTCGCCCAAACTGCCTCATAACCTCCCCCGTAGGCCCTTGTGCTCCTACTCCAGCTCGGACTCTCTCCTGCAGCTCCGCTAATCTCTCCACCGCAGTATCTCTCTCCCGCAGCACCACCGTCAGCTCTAACTCACGTGCAAATAACTGCACATCCCTAGCTGCTACCTCCTCCTCTAACATCTCTATCTGGGTCTGCAAGTAACCTATCATATGATCCCGCAGATCTCCAATAGCTCCCTCTCCCATGTCCATCGCTGCCTCACCTATATCACCCTCTCCAATAGGTCCCTCCCCTGCACCCCCCTCTCTAGAAATCTCCTCTCCTCTATCCATCAGGATCTCTCTCTCCATCCCCCTCCCACTCAGTTGCACTCCTCCCTGCATCAAAGGTCCCTGTGATATCTACAGAGGTAGTCCACCTCTCCCTCTCCGCTGCCTTGGCATCCCCAGCCCACCCCCTCCTCCCCCACCTCCTCCTCCGCCACCTCCATCCCCACCTCCTCCTCCATCTCCTCCTCCTCCTCCCCCACCTCCATCTCCTCCTCCTCCTCCTCGACCTCCTTCTCTCCGTCCTCGTCCCCATCCTCTCTCATCCTCAAAAGCTAGGATCGGCTCTGTTGGGTCTGATATTCGTCGGATCGGGTGTGCTGCTCGGTACTGTGTATACTCCGCTGTCACCCCTGCATCAACGACCCTTGGTCGTAGGTCCCATGGCCTCGCCTGCAGTGTCCGAAACTCTGCCAGTGTCTGATCATACGGTAGCACTGGACCCCATGCATACCACTCCCGAATCACCCATGCATACTCCCCTGATCCACTAGGCAGTCCCTGCTGCCGTCCAAACTGCCTTATCACTCGTCCAGGAACCTGTCTCTCCACATGATATGAGGTCCTCCCAATGAGGAATCGGGGCATGAACACATACGGTAGTGCCTCTGTGTCATCCTCCCATGGCTCACACTCCAAGTATGGCCGCCATATCACTGCATCCAGGTCATCCAATGCCTGCCGCCACCACTCTAACTTCCCCAAGTGGGGCTGACTCATCATGCCACTGTACATAAATATGTATGGCTGGTCCACGACTTGGAATCTGAGACTCACTGGTCGAGTCACTGGTAGGTACTCCCATGCCCAAACATGTAGCAACGTCATGCCCACTGCTAGAGAACCCCTCCCTCGGTACACTACCTCATGGAGCTCCTGATACATGTGCGCCAGCACGCACGGCCCCCATGCAAATCGGGTCCCCTCGGTCATCATCATCTCTATCACCTATCCCCATCCCACTGCCAATCCATGTGACCGCCTATCTGGACACAGAAGTCCTCCCACAATCCCTGACAACACTGCTGGAAGGGGCTCATATAGTGCCACTATATCCTCCCATGCAATCGAGCCATCGTCAATATATACATCATCATCAAAAATCCTCTGACATGAAACCGTCCCCCAAGATCTGTCATATGTGACCAGCTCCCCTCGAATCGGAATCCGCAGGATGCGCCATACGTCCTCCAAAGTCACAGTCATCTCCCCCTGTGCCAAATGAAAAGTGCACGTCTCGCTGTGCCACCGCTCTGCTAGTGCTGTAATCAAACCGTGATTCATATGAATCACAGGCATGTGCATCACCTCATACAAACCAGTCGCAGCAATGCAGTCTATCTCAGTTTGAGTCAATCGATCCCGCAACCCCTGTGTCGCAAGATGACGCTTGCGTAACTGCAACACGCGCAGATCCTCCTGCACATTGACATTTGTCAATCACCATCAGTTGTTTTGTTTTCAAACTTTCTTAAGTTTAAACCTAGACTATCATCAGATACTTTGATCAAGTATCTTCGGGTCTCAACAGGTAAGCAATCATGGCCACCTAGACTTCAACAAGCATTTATCCTAACAAATGACCTAAGTCTCATCGGGCTGCTATGGTTCAAAACAACTCCCACTTCACCTCGCCATCCATCAATCATTGGCATCAGGAGATTTGTTTTGTCCAAACTGGGGCATCTCTTTATCCTAGAGCAAAAGCGTTATTTTACCTACAAAAATGCTAGTTTTACACAATAGCACTACAACCCTGACAAAAGTGCTCAAAAAGCTATACAAAAGCGCTACAACTACAAAAGCGTTAAACCAGCTATACAATTGCGCTCCTTCGCAACAATAGCGCTCAATTCACCTTCCAATAGCTCTACTTAGTCAATAGCGCTAAAACTTGCATACAATAGCACTAATGCATGGCAAAAGCGCTCAAACAAGAGCACAATAGCGCTATTGCTGCACAATAGCGCTAGTTTATGGAGCAAAAGCGCCAAAACCAGAGTTCCAGTACTTTTGCTCCGACTTGACTTGGACTTAACCAAAAACCTATCAAAAATGCATGAAAATTGAGTTTTCGAATTTGCGTACCACTGGTCTGTAG
Source organism: Cryptomeria japonica (assembly GCF_030272615.1). Taxonomy (NCBI): domain Eukaryota; kingdom Viridiplantae; phylum Streptophyta; class Pinopsida; order Cupressales; family Cupressaceae; genus Cryptomeria; species Cryptomeria japonica. The sequence goes on from NC_081405.1 coordinate 256,558,073, forward strand.
TCCTCTGGCCGCTGGAACCGTCGGACGTGCTCGAATCTGTGCTCGGTGATCAGAATCGGCATCGTAGTTACTCCTTGCTCCTCCAAATGTCACTGTTAGAGCTCTCGTTTTCAACTGGTCGCGGTCACAAATGATCCTATTTTCACCCCTTTCACCCCATTTATATCCCTAGCCGTCACTGTAACTTCGCCCTGCTCATCGCCATGGTCCCCCTGAACTTCCTGAGCCCCCCATTTCTCCATGTTTCACCCGATTTCTTCTATTTTTCACCAGTATACCTAACTTCTTCTCTTCTATCACCCTGCCAATTTTTGTTCTTTTTCAAGAGATCGCCCGATTTTTAAATTTTTTTTGGTCCATCTCTCGAGGGGGCATACCACCCATTAAATTTACATTTTATGGGGCATTTCTTCACACTAGTTTTTCTTTCTTTGAAACGATGTGATAAAACGCATCGTCTCAAAGAGGGGCAAATGTAGTCACATAAATCTGTCCATTTTAATTAAATGAATATTTCGTATTTATTTGGTTAAAAATCCACTAGCCATCAGTTAATTAAATTAATATTTAATTAATTCATCCCCAAACATTCTTCTATTAATTAAATAAATTATTCAATTTATTTTAATTAATTCATTAAATCAAATTTCAATCAATTAAATAAATAAAATCAATTTATTTAATTAAATCCCTTTTTCCTCTTTTAAATAAATTAAATAAAACATTTATTTAAATCATTATCCCCACCCCACTTGCATTTTCCTACAAATGCAACTTACACACATTTATTGAAATAAATGAATTTTTATTTTTTAAAAAATCCTATTTTCCCTCACCCACCAAATCCACTTGCAAAAATCTAATCCCCTTCTAGATTCTTCTAACCCCTTCCTAATTAGCCTAATCCATTCCCTAATTATTGTCACATTCCTAAGCAAAATGGAGTCACTTCTCAAAGCCTAAAAGTCTTTGATAACCATTAAAGGCTTCCAACCTTCAACCACTTAATCCAGAAAGTCTTCAAAAACCTTTAATGGTTAATTCAAACTCTCCCACATGGTTAAAACATTTGTTTTGACTCAACCTCTACCCAACCCAAGGGTCTCATCAAGCTTTTAATGCTTTGACCATGATTATCTCTTAATCATTTGCACAAAGGTTTATCCTTGGATTAACTCTTAATCCAATGGGTAATCTTAATTTAGGCTTGACCCTTACCTTCTAGATAACCATGAGGTCTTCTCAGGAATTCAATGCCTCCAACCCCTTTCTTTCAAACCAACCCTATGTTGACACTAGTCACCATTTCATTGGTACAAATTGTGCACATGGATCTCCAACTTTCAAGCTTGACCCTTGATTAAACCTTTCAATCCTGGCCATCCATTGCTCCATTTTTCCTATAAATAGAGCCCATTCCTTCATACACCAAATCTTGAAAACTTGTATGCATTTAGGCTATAGACATTTTTAGAGAGCATTTAGCATAAGCAATCTAACATCTTATCATTTTGGTTAAAATATATCATTTTAGCATCAATAGATTAGTATTAGCTTTTCATTTCACATTTAGAGCTATACTACAATCTCAATCCTCCATAAGCATCCATAGTGCAAAAAGCTGCTAAGAGCTACACTATTTTGGAACTTGGAGAGGAGAGGAACAAGGGAGAAGAAGCTAAGGCCATGCTAAGAGGCAGTTGGAGATGCCTCATAATCTGTGTTTTGTTTATTAGACAAATTAGCATGCCTTTTAGTGTCTCTTTTGGTATGCCTTCATAAATTAGTTTTAGATTGATTAACACTAATGTTTTGTGTGTTTTGTGTTCTTTGATCATTTGCTAACCTTGTGCCATTTAGGAGGGCATCATTATGCTTACCATCAAAAAATATAGTGCCTTTTCCTCTGCTCAAACAAGCTTTGTCATCCCTAAATATTACTAGACCTCCATTGTATTCCTGAAAAGATAAGAATTTACTTTTATCACCAGTCATATGATGTGAACATCTGGAATCTATAATCCATTCATCCTTTTCTTCAATGCTAGTTGACAGGGCCTTCTCTATCGGTGGAACAGTAGGTGCCAGTTGATCTTCTTTTATTGCAACAAAAGCCCATCCATTATCTATTGGTTCTTCATCAGAATCATCAGTAACACCTTCATCAGCATAGTAACATGATTTGTCTCTATTCTTCTTAAATAATTATCTCTGATATTCAGGTTTAGGCTTATATGTCCTTTTAGTTTCTTCTCTTAATCTTGCATGTCTATCAGGACATCTAGATGCCATATGACCAACTTTATTGCAGTTAAAACATTTAAATGGTTCTTTACCTTCATACTTACTTCTAATAGGACCTTTAGGCATTTTCCTTGAAAATAGTGCTTCAAGTTCTTCCAGTTCTTCATTTTCCTTTCTGATATCTTCAAATTCTCTTGCATAAAGTGCTTTCCAATCAGATTTGTTAGATAATGATGATGACGTAGATGATGCTTTGAAGGCTAAATCTGTCTTAATTGTAGCAACAGGACCAAATTCCTCAAGCTCAAATGTTGAAAGTTTTCTAACCACAGTTTCTCAACTCATTAATAACAGTTACTTTCATTTTGTATGCTTGTGGCAATTCTCTCAAAACTTTAGAAACAATTTCATCTTCACTTAAGGAACCTCCACAGTATTGTATTCCCAAAACAATTTCATTAACCCTTTCCATAAAAGCAAAAATTCTTTCATCTTCTTCCATTTTCAGATTTTCATACCTGATCAGGAAGCATTCCAGTTTTGCAATTTTGACAGTGGTATCTCCTTCATTCAATGTCTCTAATTTATCCCAAATAGCTTTAGTAGTAGATTGGTCTGATAATCCCGTGATTTGCTAATATGACAAGGTGCTCAATAGTGCTTCTCTTGCTTTGCAATCATTCTCTTGATCCTTACCCAATGTTGGTGGATTAGGTCGATTCGATGTAGGACCAACATAGCCATTCTTTGTAACATCCCATATGTATTTTCTAATGCAATTCAGATGTGTCTCCATTCTGATCTTCCATATACCATAGTTAGTTCCATCAAGTTTCAAACTATCCTTCCTAAAAAAGTTAGCTGCCATAGAATCTCCTCAAGTTGTTAAAATTCTGCAAAAAGAGGACTTGGCTCTAATACCAATTGTTAGAACTTGGAGACAACTGAGAGGGGGGGGTGAATCAGTTGTCAATTAATTTCAACCAAATATAACTTAATCAAACTTGATACTTAATACCATTAAACCAAACTTAATGTTGGTTGACAGATTAGCAATTAATATTAATACCGGTGAAACTCATTGCATATAATAGAAAGAGAAACAACATCCACAACACATAACACAAAGATTTGTATGTGGAAACCTTGTAAGGGGAAAAACCATGGTGGGAAACTTTACCCATAATCAGATGATACTACTATAGATAGTATGTGTATACAAATGGGGTCTGCACATGCAGAAACGCCAACCGCCTAGAGCTCACTACTCAATCACAAAATAGGAGTCACACTGACTACAATTGGATGATTAAATCCAATGATAATGTACTGTTCAAAGTAGCATCTCCAAAGCTGGATTCAGTACCGGTTAAGCTCTGATAATCACCCTCAAACCCTCCTTGAACCTTCTCTATGGTCTGCTCATATGATCTTCAATATCGCACAGACCATGTTACAATACCATAACGATATACTGTCTCTCGATTCTATTTCTTCCTTACATCATCTCACAAATGAGATCTTACATATATACCAAAACCTAAAACCAAATATGTAGGTCGGCTAATAAATAATATTACAATTAAATCAATTACAATAAGTCAAGATGCGATGCATCATGTCGGCTCAAAACATTTACAACCATATCCAATTGATTAAATGATCTCCATAATGTGTCGTGTTGATCTAGAATAGATAATGCATGTCAGTCCATAACCTAGACCAATTTACTGGTAACAACAAATATGTCAACCTGATTAGACCAATAACCAAAATACCAAAACCAAGTGATCTCCAGATGATAACAAGTCATCCTCAGTGTCGGCGAACAATATAACTTGTCGGGGAGTGATATATTGGTTACTATGCATAAGTCACTGAACTTGTTGGTTAACATAATGTGCCGATTCAACATAACCAAATATCTCGAGAAGGATAAGTGTTGATAAATGTTGACATCACTGACAAAATCAATGCAACACATCTATAATACCAACATAGGAGCTACTTCTAGATGGCTAGAGAGCTAGAAGCTAGCAGAAATGAACTTGAATCCCTTAGGGTCAAACTGAAAGCTTCTCAAGTCAAAAGGAGAGAGCTAATTGATCAACTATTAGAGATATCTAATAATAGTTCTTCAGATGAAGCCAATATTGATGCTTTAGCAGAGGAAGTTGAAAATTTGAATGGTGAGAAACTGAATCTAAGGAGAGAGCTATAAGGTCTCACTATCCACATGAGTTAGGAACTGGAAGCCAGAAGAGCTGATGAAGATCTTATCAAGCAAAGAGATCAAGAGATTACAAATATCAAACGGGAAAAAGACACTATGCATGAGAATTTGATTGTTGAAAGAGAAGAAAAGGAGAACCTACAGTTAGATCTTGAGCTTGTATCATCTTTGAAAGAGAACCTGCCTAAACATAATGAAGATCTCATCAAATAGCTTACTGAAGCCAATGAAAAATTGGAGAAGTTCGATAGAAGTTCCAACATGTTGGAAGAACAAATTCAATCACAAAGAATGAAAGGTGATATCTCTAGACTTGGTTTTTTACACAGCTGAAAAAGGTGAATCCTCCAATACAAAGAGTAACAATCCTAAGAACAAATCTGCTCCTAAGATCAATAAGACTACCTATAAGGTCTTTAAACCTGACTGCTTTGTTTTCCATAAACCTGGTCACACTACAAATGTTTGTAGAGACAAACCTAACATAAATGCAAGTTACAATACTAATACTAGGTATGTGTCCAACAAATTTGAAGGTCATTGCTACACATGTGGAATGTATGGACATAGATATGTTGAATGCAGATATGGAGCAAACAACCTTGTGCCACACATGCATCCAAGACCAAATGTGACCAGATGAGGAACTTTGATAACCGGATAAACCTAAACTGGAAAAGATCCTATGACAACTGGTTTAGTCCATTTAAGATGGAAAAGGTAACAAATGTTATTTGCATCTTCTATAATAACTTTGGTCATGTGGCTATGAACTGCAGAAAAAGAACAAGAAGAGGAAATGCAGGACCTTGGAGATCATCTGGTATGGCCTTTTATCACTGTAACAAACCAGGGAACCTAGCAAAATTTTGTAGATATAGAAACAGCAAACCAGTCAACTCTTCTAAAGATAAGAAAGGAAAGCAGACAGTTGATATTGAAGAAACCAGAGAGGAAATCAATCAGATGTGGAAGAAGAAAAGTGATGACTCATCTAGAGAAGAACTTGTTCCTTCACCCAATGAAGAGAACCATGCACTAGTGACTTAAGCCTTTTAAATATGGCTAAGGGGAGCTTAATGGTTAAATTACCTTCGGACCCCTTGTGAAAAGTAAGTGGAAAAAGAATTTTGAAAAATGAAAGTTTGGTAACTTTTTGTCGATATGTTATCAACCGGTTTTTTCCTTGAACGGTAAAATTAGGGTTTGTAACCCTAAACAGGTGAGCATAAATTTGAAGCAATTGCAGAGCTAAGTAAGATTGTCTTGTTGTTAATTGTGGAATTGTTTCATGATTTGAGAAATTAAGTTGAATTGAAGGTTGCAGAAGATTGAACTAGTGTGCACTTGGGCATTTCAACTGGAAAAAGGAGCGACGTATGCGAAACAAGGTATTTCTTTGAACATACTGTTTCCAATCTTGTATGTCTAGAATGGCATCTACTTCAAATTCTATAGAGAGGTTGATGATCACTTTAGAGCCTATGGAAGCTCTAAAGGCAGATGAAATTGTGTCATATAATGCATTATCGCAAGTTCCAAGCGGAGTTGTGGTAAATGGTGATCTATCCAGTTATATTGACTGCAAGTTAGAGGACTTAGGGTCACTATACATCTACACATAAATGAAATCACTTTGCGATGAGAATGGCAAGATTAAGACATAGTATGCTTGGATTTTCGAAAAGGATTTTCATAATGCCTCTTATTTTCTTGAAGATTTTGAGGAAGCACATATCAGAATCATATTGAGTCGGGTTCATGGAGAGAACATGTACTTAGAAAGGACTCACACAATTACCAAGGAAGCCATTCAGGCTATGACTGGCTACTTTGCAACTGGTGAAGTACTTGAGCTAAGGAAAATTTCTAAGGACACTGTCTTTGACTTAACCGGTTCTACATCTGACAGGCATTCTTTTCTTGTCAACAAGCTCAGGGACCCTGCAATGAAATTAGCAGCAATGGTGATAGGCTACCGAGTATTTTACTCCAGTAGACTTAACAGTGTTCCATCTACAACAATCCACATAGCTCATAGAATGATTATGGATAATGCAAACTATGATATCTGTGAAGCTATCAGAAGGCAACTATTTTTGAATTTAAAATCTATCAAGAAGGATAGTAGTCAGAAATTCAAGTTTGGTCAACTTTTAGTCGGTCTATTATTTTACTTTCAGAATTTTGTACCAGGGATAGGAGACATTGAGTGGTCAAAGGACTCACTGCTCTTGGCACAAATCAAGAACAACATCAAGGTGGTAAAGAATACTTTCCATGCTGCCCTGAACAAGTATTTCAACGAGTTCCAAAAGAAAATGAGTATGAGAACAAGAATACCAGAAGAGGTGGTAAAGAACTTTGAGAAGGATACAATCTTCACTATTACCACTATTTTTTGTCTGATGCAAGATATTGAGCCAAGAGAGGAAGAAATGGAAAACATGAGTTATGAAGTAAACTATGATCTTCTGGTTGGCTATGCTAACACCTTATTGGCATCACCAATAGCCAAAGAGAAAAGAAAATTGGACATTGTGCCAGTCCAAAATGAAGCTACACAAACTGATACTGCACCTGTGAAAAGTACAAAAGCAAAGAGTAAAAAGTCGGATGAAGCATCTCCAGCAACAAAGAGTACTAGGGTTACCAGGAGTGTCCTAACCAAAAAGGAATCGAAACCCAAAGTATCTATTAAGAAAGAGATGAAGAAGAGAGGCAAAAAATTAATTTTGCAACAAGAATTTGAGGGAACGGATTCTAATGAAGAACCAAAGAAAGCAAAAACAACCGGCAAAATATCCAAGAAGGTTAAGGAAGTGCCAAAGTCAACTATGCCGATTGATATAACATCCTTCAAATCTGAAACCCATTTTGAGAGAACAATGAAGACACTAGGGAGAAATGGATTTGAAAATGTCAAAGAACATTTTGATTCTTTCACTGAAGATGAGCAGAAGAAAGTCATTCAGGAGGTAATCACTCATTTGGGGCATTACAATAAATTTTCGCATGATTTGGGAAAGGTTATTTCAATTTCTTTGTATAATATTCTTTTAGAAAAATGGGAGGAAGCTATTCAATTGGAAAAAGAAATATTAATGAAATATTTTTACAATATTTTCCCAATTTATCTACGGATGGAATTAGTTCTTTAATTGATCGGTACAAAGCACAATTTGCTTTCAAAGCAAGAAGATTGAAACTTATTAATGGAAAAAGGGGAATTATCGAATCTGAGACACATCAAATAGCCTGTAGAATCAAAAATATGGAAGAACTCATCCATTCTTCTAAAGAGACTGATGCTACTGATGATATTACTCTACCAGAAATGGATGAAGAGGAGATTATTCAACCTGATGAGGTATATCCCCTCAATAAAAATGATGATTCCATTATTTTTGTTGTTGATGATGATGTTCAAAACATACTGGACCTATCTGGAGATAATATTGTACCAGATATGGAGCCCCCAGCAGCTAATGATGTACAGGTTACATTAGTTGAGCAACCGGCAACTCAACTAAAAGTAAACATTCCACCAGCAACAGAACAACTTGAGAAACCCCAATCTCCACCGGTCATTCAAGAAATTTAGAAGGAGACTACAAAAAATATTGCCACACAACCACCTTAAAAGACAACAGAGCAGAATACAGAGAAATCATTAAGGTTGTATCCCTTGAACCGGAAAAGCATAAACAACTTAAAGATGATGATGATGATGATGATGATTCTTTAAGTAGTTCAGGACCTATTGATATGAACACTTTGAGCGCATCAGAAATGATGAAGATTGCTAATGTCATGCAATCTAGAGAGCATAAGAAGAGATTGAGAGAAGAAAAGATTGCAGCAGAGACAATTCAGACAATAGTAGAAATTTTGTCTTGTCTACTACTGGAAATATCTATAGCACATCTTTCTACACCCATGAGAAAACTTGGTCAAATAGTTGTATATGCATCTAATCAAATCAAGTCATTAGAAGATGTTGCTCAACTGTATGCTGAAACAACCCACAAGAAGAAATATGGAGAACAACTGACAAGGGATATCGATAATGGCAAAATGGCTTTATGTCATAATAAAGGTCTATTGAGAAAAGCTATTGAAACAGGAGGAAAGTATCTTGCTTCTACCTCCAATATTACTTTCTTTTATTCTGACCTTTCAAAAAGTCAAATTGAAATAGAGCAAGAACGGGAATAGATATGCAAGGCATATGTCCCACTTCATAATTCCATACATGCCTTTAACAAGTTTTTAGATGATTTGCATAACAAAATGGATAGCTATAATAATGAGAAGGCAAAGAGACTTCTACCTCTCAAAGAACTCAAAAGTCTACTCACATCACAAGTAGACATTCTTTAGAGAGCCTACTCCAATGCAGAAGTTGTTCTTGCAACCCTTGAGACTTGCACATTGGACTCAATGGAAGAATTCCATTCACAACTGACGTCTACATTTGACTATTCTACAAACATTTTGGAATCATGGGAAAACACCTTATCGCAAATGAAGAAGAACTTCACTGACATTTTTTTGAGATTAGATAATGCATGAACTTTTTTTAAGTTATTGTTATATATGCAGAAAACTTTGATTCAAATTTTCTATATATATGTATATATTTTACCTTTTCAATTGGCATTGTTGTCAAAGGGGGAGAAGAAATATGTATGTGTGTTTCTGAAAATTTTGTATTTTATGCATGCATTAAGGGGGAGTATGTGCATATGTGTAAATTTGTTGTGTATGCACACTTAGCGGTATTACTGTAAAATTTTCTAAATGTTGCCATCAATGCCAAAGGGGGAGATTGTTGGCTTTATGATGATTGTAATGTATTCATCATTTGTTGTCATTGATGAAACACTCACACACACATTTGACTATATTGACCACTAGTTTAACTTCAATTGTTTACATTGACAATCAGTATACTTAGTGGTTTATCTCTAACCGATACTCTGTGTTAATCGGTATATGCATAAGGGACAACCTTTGGTTATACCTAGTCGTCATTATGATGAAGATCAAGCCAAAGGACAACAGTTCATATGTTTTATTCAAACCAGTACAAAATGTTCCAACCAGCACTTGTTAATTTTTGTGATGAGTTACCAGCACTAACTACTTGACGGCAATTTTTGTGATGAGTTATGGTTGCTTGTCCAGATACACTGCACCTCGAAAATTATGTTATGATTTCGTCAAGCCGACATGAAATCTGAATGTCTATATATATCGACATCTCAGTAAAACTTTAACAACTGATGGTATTCATGAAGAGAAAATTTTTTTGTTGAAAATCAATAAGTGTTAAGATGAAGAGTTTGTCAAAAATCAGTGTTGAATGTACTTAGAAGGATCTGATCAAGCAAGTACTATGCTACTCAGAACAGATCAAACCATTCTTGTTGTTCTATAACCATTACAACATAATCAAATCACTTAACCAGGTAAGATCTAACAAGCTTCAATGTATAAATCCTCTAGCAAGGTGATCCATTAGTTTGGATTCTTAAATCCTCCAGCAAGGTTACTCCTAACAGGGTACTACTCTTAACAGGGTATACGCTTCTAATCAAGCTTTGGGATCTCTAACAAGATTCACTCCTAGCAGAGCACTTTGTAGACCTTAACTGGTCAGTTATCTATTACTGCAGATATTTAACTTGTGAGTTCCATCGCACCATGGTTTTTACCTATTTGGGTTTTCCATGTACAAACACTTGTGTTATGGTGGATGCTTTACTTTTTGTGAATGTCGTTATATCATTTTGGATTATATGCTTTGTGTTTGTAAGCTATGTTAAGATCATCTACCGGTTAGTGTTTGAAGTAGTTAAGTTTTTGGTGACACTGATTCACCCCCCCCCCTCTCTCAATGCTTTTCAAGTCCATCACAAAGAAGTCGATTAATCTGATCAACCTGGCACCACAACTCACGGTAAAATGATAGGTAAATGGACTGGGAGACTTGGCAGCGATACCGACAAACCTGCACTTGAAAAACACGTAACTGTTTGAGACCAAACCAAATGTTGCATGCTACCGATGGGTGAGAAGAGATCGGTAGTAATGTAACTGCTCCATCGAAACAACAGTGACCACGAGATAGGGGATTTACAATGATATCAAACACTTGTTTTCAGGTAAGCATTAGCATAAGTCGAAGAAGATAGTTCAATGTGGAGTAAAGGAGAGTAGTCTATTAATGTTTGAAATGATATACACAGAGCTTATTCAATATGTGGACTATTTGTGATAGGAGTTCTAAACCATTTAGAACTGAAAGTACTTAATGGCTAACAGTTGTGGCCTAGAGATGGCTAAGTAAAACCAAAAAGATTTGTGATACTTATGGAAGAAAACCACATCCAACATGGAAAATAAGGGAGGCTTTTAAATAGAAATCCTGCTAAGAAAGAAGTTTAATGCAAGAGGCTAGTATGTCCAAAGGAAGAACCTATAAGAAATCAGCACCCTCAGTAATAGCCTTATTAGCCAAAAAATCTGCAATGACATTGATCTCCTTGAAACAATGAGAGATGGAGAAAGTGGAAAAACACTTCAATTGCACAAGAATGTGATCTAATAAATACTGTAAATGCCAAGAGAGACATTTTTTGGCAACAACCGCCTAAAAAACCAACATTGAGTCACCTTCAATAACAATGTCTTTAATATTCAAAGAGATAGCAAGATCAAGCCCAAAGGATAAAGCCTGGAACTCAACTACATTATTAGTGCCCTGACTAATATATTTTCCCACAACTTTGATGATCTTAGAAGAATGATAAAAAATGACCACTCCAATACCAGACCTTCCCAGATTTCCCTTAGAAGCCCCATCAAACTGTAGCTTGAAAGTAGACTGGGGGGGGCTCCATTTGGCCATCTTACGTTTAACAAGAGAAGATAGACCAGCTGATAGAGCCCCATGAGAAGGCATCAGACGAAGAGAACCCCATTTCCAAGTGACCCAATTATCCCAATGAGAAAAAGACCTGAGGTGATCTAAATTTTTATGGATGTAAGAAAGCACCACCTCACAGATGGAGGATTGAATTTTGCCAATCACATCAACCAAAGTAGCAGATTTATGTTTAAAGATCCTAGAATTCCTTTCAAGCCAGAGATTCCAAGTCACCAGTGACGGAGCCACAACCCAAAGATATGAATAACGTATTTCATAAATTTATATTATTTTCTTGAATACGAAACTAAAGGAAATAGAAAAAGAATCTATTTAAATTATTTGTACAATTATTCAATATGAAAAAGCTATATAATTTTCAAATAACATTTTTCATTTCTTTTTTGAAAAGGAACTTCTTTAATATTTATAAACTAAAATGGTGAACTCCACCATAATTTTATTACAAACTAATAATCCTTTATAAATTAAAATGACACTTAACTAGAATTTATTGACAATAAATTAATTATCAAATGTGCATCCCCAACATCTATCTATAAATCTACAAAATATAATTGACAAAATAGTTAACATATATATACATTATGAACTCAAATGTAATTTAAATGTTTTACAAATTGTTGGCATTTACATGTGTCTTGGCTCATTGTAACTATATGATTTATAGAGGTGGTAGATAAGAAATTTTAGGCAAGAATTTGTTTTCCATGAGTTCTTGTAGAACCCATTCAAATACCTTAAAACATAGAAAACTACCTAAGAATTGTTAGAGCATATTTAACTATTAGTTGTTTTTTTCAACTAGTTTTTATTTTTTGATTAAGTTCATTCAAGAGTGCTTGCTTCTAATTTAGCTTTTGTATATCTATCTTTATTTAGAGTTGATCTTTATTTAACTTCTCATGCTTGCACTTTAGTTCTCCTAAATTTAGCTTTGTGCATTCTTTACAAGCATCTCATTGTACATTTGTAATTCAATTTGTATTCTTTGGTTTTGAGTAATATAGCATTTATTTGTGTAGCTATCAATTGTGAAATTTTGTTTGTCATTTGATCTTGTAGATGTTTGTGTTGTAAAATTCAACATGGTATCAAAGTGTGGATGCAACAAGCCCCTTTTCAAATCTGGAGGGTTTTTCATTGCTCAAAAGCATTCCAGGGTCACAATTTTTGTTTTAGTGGATCTAGAGGTGGAATATATTTTTATCACTTTTGGAGAAAAATAAGCATCACCATCACATCCACAACATCAAAAACCTTAAGATTGATTGTTTCATTGTGTCGAAATTTGAGCAGTTGAATTTTAGGGTCAATCTGACTAAGGGCATAAAAATTGAGGCAATTTCTAGAGGTAGCTAAAAAATATAGGCATTATGGAGTGAAAAGGAGCTCATCATTGCATTTAGAGGGCCCAAAAACCCTAGATTTCCTATTAAATCATTGAAATCAAAGATTGGCAAAAAAATTGGTTATTTTTTCAGGCATTTTTTTCCATGCAAGTACAACTTTATATATTTGTACAACTATACCATCATTTACATCAATGTTTTGTCAATTTAATTTTGGGCAATATATTTTATATGCAATCATCAACCATAACAACCACAACCATATCAACTACAACACCAAGGACCAATGTCCACAAAGCATAAAAATTAAATATCCAATTCTGCAACACCATATCAACAGATACAGAGGAACACACAATATTTCTTCAAAACACACATCAATACATATTGTCGCATGTAAAAGAATTCATCTTAAAGCATCAATTAGAATTCAAAGGGAAATCATGAATCCCTATCTAATCAAATAATTCAAACAAACAGACAATGAAATAACACAATCAAATCAAAATAGGAATTATAAAGTAATTTAATCAAAACTCCCTATTCCGTGACTGCGTATAACTTCCATTGTTCTTCTCCTCTGTGTGGTATGGTGGCTCTCAGATATTGCGCTGGCAACTTGCAATTGACACAAAGATTCAAAGTTCATGATTGTTGAAAATGGAGATTGAATGCTCAATTTATAGATTATTGGAGAAGATTGATTGAAAGGTGGAACAATTTGATCAAGAGGTGGAACTCAGGTGAGCTCACATGAAAATTGATAGTTGAACTGCTGATTTGGAGGTGAAACTGAATAGATTGAATAGATTAATTGAGTTAACTGATTGAGAAAAAGCTAACTGAAGGAAGAAAAAGAATGATTGGAGGAAATTAAGAAGATGACAAAGCTAACTAGAAGATGAAAATAGAGATTGGAGAGATAAAAGATTTAATTAATTAATTGACTGAATTAATTAATTTAGCATGTGCTTGCACTTTAACTTAGATTTTCAATTTAATCTTTGCATGAAATTTAATTCAAATAATTAAATTTATTTTAAATTCAATTTATTATTTGAATATATTTAGAACTTGAGGTTGATTTTCAATTTGATTTTTGAAAGCGTGCACATGTATTTGAATTTAGAAGAATTTAGAAGAATTTGAAATTGAATGAAATTACAATTTGGGGATTTGGAATTGGAATTAGAAGAATTAATTAGTTAATTAAATAATTTAAAGAAACTATTTAATTATTTTAGAAATGAAATTTAATTAAATAATAAAGATTATTTAAATTAAAGGATTAAATCACAATTAATTAAATAATTAATATTTAGAAAAGGGTAAATATTTAACTAATATTTAGAAAAGGGTTGAATGATTAATTGATTAAAGATAGAAATTGAAAATAGAATTTATTTAAATAATGAAGATTATTTAAATTGGGGAATTAATCAGAATTAATTAAATAATAAATATTTAATTAACATTAAAAAATGGTTAAAATGATTAAATGATGAAAGAATAAGAAATAGAATAATTAGTAAGATTATGAGGAAATATGAAATTAGAAGAATAAGATTAATTAACTTAATTAAAGAATTATTTAATCAATTAGAGGAATAATTAGTACATGATCAATGAGACATTTTTAGGTGTCTACACATACTTCTACACCAACTTTCTTTCTCAAACTTTCAAGGACCAAAGAGTCCTAGAAACATAACCTTCTCACTCAATACAATATCTTCGTTCTTTTGGCATGCATCTAATCATCACCTTAATGTCTCAAGTTATCTAAACTAAATCATGCTATCACTACCATTAGCCACATTTTGAACATCATCAACTGTATCAACATAGCATACTAATTGTAGACTCAAACATCAAGAAGGTGGACATCCACAAATCATCTACAACCAATATCCCTCTTTTTTTAACAACAATCTCTTCATATTAGTCATACAAAACACAACAATAATCAAGAACATCATATATTGTCAACATCAGGTTGACATCAATGACAACAAATATTGCCAACAATCATAACCATAACCATAACCATAACCAAATTAAACCCCAAGATTTTAACTCTTACTAAAATCTAATTCAAATTGAAATCTAACCTTTAATATAACTTTAACTAAACCCTAACAAACAAAATAACCAAACATTAATAAAATAATAAAAAATGTGAAAATAAAGTTAATGGCAACTTGAAAAAAAAAAGAACACTACTTTATAGATTTCAATTCTTCATTTGACTACACAAAAGATGAAAATAGAAAAATGTTGGCAGCTAATTCACATCACCTTAGAAAACAACCAAATTAATTCCACCAATATGTTTAACATTATCTCTCTAATTACACTACTAACTCAAACAATAAAAATTTTGAATTACAATAATAATGGCCAACAATTAAAGCATAACTGAAATCATGCCTACAAGTTTTATTCTTAAAAACCATAGACTATCATTCATGCAACCGTTAATTTTATAAAGAAATTTATTTTAGTTTTATAATCAAATTAAGAATAAATAAATAAATATTTCTTATATAAAATAGGCTAGAAAGAGAAAATATAGAAGTTAAAGGAGTTGATAATGTTGGATTGTTTATTTAGTTTTTGCTTTGCAAGATTGTAAATATTTTGATTCAAAATATTAAGAAAAAAATTATATTATTTAGTTTGGTAATTTTATTTTTTTAGGAAGAAAAAAGAGTTGATTTTAATCATAAATCTATTTAATTTAGATTAGGGGACATTTTCTAGAATGAGCTGCAATTTTATGAATATACAAGAATTTATAAATCAATTATATTAAAATTTTAAAAGTAGAATCTTTAACAATTTTATTTGAGGGATAAATTGAAAAAACAATATATTACTTGATAAAAATTGATAATAGAAGAACCATGATCAACAAAGAAATAGGAGAGAGTAAAAAATAAGAATTTTGGTTTGTTGCTTGAAAATTTAGCTAGTTTGTACAATATTCAATTCTTAGATCCAATAATTACTTTAACTCATAAACATCATTGAAAAAAATCATTTCATACCACTTACATAACCATGTCCCACAAAAATTGCTGCCAAAAACATTCATTGCAATCATATTCATATGTGTGCATGTGTATGTCGTTGTGGTTGTGTATGTGTATGTGCATGTGCATGTGCATGTGCATGTGCATGTGCATGTGCATGTGTATGTGTATGTGTATGTGTATGTGTATGTATGCGTATGTATGTCTGTATATGTTACCTTTGCCAACTTCACAAATGAAAATCTTCCCAACAAATGATACTTCAATTCTTAGATCCAATAATTACTTTAACTCATAAACATCATTGAAAAAAATCATTTCATACCACTTACATAACCTCGTCCCACAAAAATTGCTGCCAAAAACATTTATTGCAATCATATTCATATATGTGCATGTGCATGTGCATGTGTATGTGTATGTGTATGTGTATGTGTATGTGTATGTGTATGTGTATGTGTATGTGTATGTGCATGTGCATGTGCATGTGCATGTGTATGTGTATGTGTATGTGTATGTATGTATGTATGTATGTATGTATGTATGTATGTATGTATGTATATGTTACCTTTGCCAACTTCACAAATGAAAATCTTCCCAACAAATGATACTTCATTGACTACTTGTAAATTGATATAAGCTTCTAAATTCAACTGTGTAGGAATTTTTTTGCATCAACGTTTCAAATCATACTCCTTGATTCATCATCACGATGAGAGCTGCAGTAGAAAAACTCATCATTGTGATTCATTATTTTTTCTCCAACAACTCTCATCTTGATGATGAATCATGGAGTGTGATTCAAAACGTTGATGCAAAACAAATTCCTACATAGCTGAATCCAAAAGTGATAACTCAATGATGAACCACTAGTACCAAACCGGTACTGAGAGGGGGGGGTGAATCAGTACAAACACAAATACAGTCCAAAACCAATTTGACAGCAAATACTCGAAATGACTGACAAACAGGGATACTGGTAAAATAAAGTGCAACCGGTAACATCCAGTACAGCTCAATCAGTCATGAACTGGTCACTCAATAAGCTTCCCTCTTAGCTCAATACTACAATATCATTATATTCTCATGCATAAACAGGTAAACTTGATCATCAAATCTTCACAACAGTGAGTTCAATATGTTTTATAGACAGCCATAAAACATAGAACCTTCATATGCTTAACAGGTAAAACAAAGCATCACAAGACAAAAGCATTTCACATGACACACATATTTTTCATGTGGAAACCCAACTGGGAAAAACCATGCTGGGGATGAATACCCACAAGCTGCTTTTTTAACTCTTTAGAAGTCTGCTTTGTTAGGAGCCATGTCCTTTTAAAGACATTACAATAGGTTCTACTAGGAACCGATCCTGTTAGGTATCACCTAGTTAAGGGATACCCGGTTAAGGGTTAAACCCGATAAGGTCACCTTGTTAGAGGATTTCAAGAACTCAATACCTAAAAGGATCTCCTAAGCTCTATAGCTTCTCAGAACTCATTAACCTCGAGTTACTCAGTTAAGGGATTTGAATCAAGCCTGTTAAGACCACCTTGTTAGGGGATTTTGCAACTAGCCAATTAAGGCTACCCGATTAGGGGATTTTACAACTGTTGAAGTGGTTAGAGATCAACAAGAATTACAATGATCTATTAATAGCACTCAATGCTAATGCAGAACCGTTTTGGCTCCTCTTCACCTTCTGCACATTCACTTTGCAGGTATCTCTTCTCTCCTTTGGTCTGGCAAGAATTATGTATCACTTCCCTAGGATACACACACACAACTTTTGCCAACAACCTTAGAAAGAAACACAACATCGACCTTATAGGAAACATATAGGTCGGTAGCAAAAACCCTAAAACCTAAACTTGTTAGGTTAAGCAATTCAACCAAATCGATCCTGACTGTTGAATCATATTGCATTAAATGCAGCAATCTTGAATCGATCTCAAGACATTCTCCATCGTCCATTATCCACCGATTTCATGGCGGCTGATAACCCATCACGTGTTATCACCGTTTGACAGACTTCGCACATTCCCGAGGTAGATAGGAATAGTCTTCTTCATGCAAGATCCTTCACGCGCATAGAGCTTACGTGGCAACACAATCTGATTTCCATTATACTGCTAACTCATCACATGTAGATCACCGATTGAGTCACTTGAGGTGCTCCAACCGGAAACCCTGAAGTGGAAGCTACCTACCAACCGATAGTCATACAATGCTTCCATGTATCAGTTCCCATAACTACATGTCGGTTCATCTTGAACAAATATGCCACTTCACTTTGGCATATAAACCGGTTCATACATATGTCAGTTCCTCTCTCTTTTCACCTATCACATATGCGAGTTCTCTTCATAACACATATTGACATCAATGACAACATATAATGTCATTATGTCTTCATGTTGGTTCACATAATGCCAACAATCTCCCCCTTTGGCATTGATGGCAATATACAAAGATATCTCTCCACTTCACTCCTTCTCCCCTATTTGCTGCAGATATCTTTTCCGCTTCACCCTTCTCCCCCTTTGACAACAATGCCAAAGTGGAGGTACAAACATCTCTGTTCCATCATGCTGCTCCCCCTGAGGAGTAGCATCCTTCAACACATCAATCAACCAAAAATTTGTCTATCCAATACCTGACTGATGTGGAACAATTACTTTTAGTTCACCTCCTGAAGGGGCAATACCCCTAATTCACCTCTCAAATGCACAAATGTTGTCTTTGGGAGAGGCTTGGTGAATATGTCTACTAACTACTCCTTACTGAACACATGGTCCAGTGCAATCTCTTTATTTTGAACCTTTTCCCTCAAGAAATGATACTTAAGCTCAAAATGCTTGGTTCTAGAATGTAAAACCAGATTCTTTGATATATTGATAGCACTTGTGTTATCACAGAATATGCTTACCAGTTCAGATACAGGGATCTTGAAGCCTTCCAGTACATGCTTCATCCAGATTGTCTGAGTGCAGTTCATGAAAGTTGCAACATACTCTGCTTCTGCTGTAGACTGAGAGATAACAACTCTGCTTTTTACTCATCCATGAGACCAGTCTACCACCGAGAAAGAATGCACCACTGGTTGTGCTTTTCCGATCATCCACATTACATGCCCAATCAGCATCTGTGAACACTTTCAGATTGAAATTATTGATGTATGGGTACCACAATCCATAGTCAATTGTTCCCTTCAGATACCTAAGAATCTGCTTGACTGCAATCAAGTGAGATTCTCTTGGACTCTTCTGTAACCTTGCAGTAATGCCAACTACATGTGCAATATCCGGTCTGCTATGCACTACATAATGCAACTTACCAATCATTGATCGGTATTCCTTCTCATCAACCAGTGCAGAATCATCCTCTTTTGTCAATTTGCAACCGGTCACCATCGGTGTACCAACCGATTTTCTATCTTCCATGCCAAAGGTCTTCAGTACCTCTTTGACATATTTGGACTGAGTGATAAAGATTACATCTTCCATCTGTTGGATCTGTAGTCCATTGAAGAACTTAATCTCCCCTATGAGTGACATCTCAAACTCTTTCTTCATCTCATCAGCAAACTCATGACTCATCTTGTCATCTCCTCCAAAGATGATGTCATCAACAAAAACTTCACAGATTAGGATTTGATCTCCTTCAGACTTCAAGTAAATATTGCTATCTTCACTTGTTCTCTCAAATCCAATCTTCACAAGATGGGAATGTAGGTGCTCATACCATGCCCTAGGTGCTTGCTTTAGACCATATAATACTTTATGTAGCCTACATACTATGTCACTATCTTCAGATAGGGCAAACCCATCTGGTTGCTCAATATACACCTCCTCTTCAAGTACACCATTTAGGAATGCAGATTTTACATCCATTTGATATACTTTGAACCTCTTAAAAGCTACATATGCAAGAAGCATAAGAACTCCTTCCAATCTGGCTATAGGAGCAAAGGTTTCCCCATAGTCTTCTCCTTCATCTTGAGCATATCCTTTGTATACCAATCTGGCTTTATTCCTTATCACTATGCCATCCTCATTCAACTTATTTCTAAACACCCATTTGGTGCCAATGACATTTTTATGCTCAGGTCTGGGTACCAAGGACCATGTACCATTTTTCTCTATCTAATCAAGTTCCTCTTCCATTGCCTTGATCCAATCTTCATCTTTATGAGCCTCTTTGAATGATTTAGGCTCAAATTCAGAGATCATACATGAGTTTTCTCTGATCT
The DNA here is from genome assembly GCF_030272615.1 of Cryptomeria japonica. NCBI lineage: Eukaryota > Viridiplantae > Streptophyta > Pinopsida > Cupressales > Cupressaceae > Cryptomeria > Cryptomeria japonica. The sequence continues at coordinate 256,578,147 of NC_081405.1, forward strand.
TTCTTCTTGTAAGGATTCTTGCATCCTTATCACCTATGATCTGCTTAGGATCATGATTCAACTTGACATACTGAGGAATGGTCTTAACTAGTTCTTCTTGCTTTTCTTCTTCATCCTCATCTTCATCAGTATCAACATTCACCGGTTTAGGGACACTATTACTGGTACTTGGTTGGCTAACAATCCGTTCCCAGAAGGTTGCAACCGGTTCATTTACAGCTTGCTCACTGCCAGTTTCCTCAGTCTTCTCAGAGGATTCATCAACTCTTACATTGATGCTTTCCATAATTCTCAGAGTCCTATTGTTGTAGCACTTGAAAGCTTTATTCTTGGTGGAATATCCTAGAAATATTCCCTCATCACATTTAGCTTCAAATTTGCCCTGATGTTCACTCCTCTTGATGTAACATTTGCTACCAAATACCTTAAAGTAGCTAACCACAGGTGTCTTACCGATCCAATACTCATAAGGAGTTTTGTCCTTACCCTTTTTGATGAGTACCCGGTTCATAGTGTAGACTGCACTGCTCACCGCTTCTCTCCAAAAGGTGTGAGCTACCTTTCCTTGAATCAACATGGTTCTAGCTGCTTCAACCACAGTCTGATTATTCCTCTCTGCTAGGCCATTCTACTGTGGAGTCTGGGGGGTAGACAGCTGTCTCTTGATGCCAAATTCTTCACTATACTTGTTGAATTCACTGGAAGTGAATTCCCCTCCTTGATCAGTTCTGAGACATTTGATCCTTTTACCGCTTTCCTTCTCCACTAATGCTCTGAAAGCTTTGAATTTCCCAAAAGCTTCAGACTTGTCTTTCAAGAATGTGACCCACATCATTCTTGAGTAATCATCAGTGAGGATCATGAAGTACCTATCACCCTGCAAACTTCTAGTTTTCATAGGACCACACAAATCAGTATGTACAAGATCAAGCAAGTTGTCAGGAGTGAAAGATTTACCTTTAAAAGTTGAGGAAGACATTTTCTCCAATTGACATTCTCTACACAAGGTATTATCCGGTTTTCTCAGCACCGACAACCCTCTAACTACCTTGATCTTACTAGCCTTCACAATGTTATCAAAGTTCACATGGCAGAGTCTCCTATGCCATATCCAGCTATCATCAAGCTTGGCCATAAGACATGTACTTATATTTGCATTCAGATGAAATAGGTTACCTTTAGTCTACATGCCGATGGCCACTAATTTACCATCTTTTCCTTTGATTCTACAAACTCCATTCTTGAATTGCAAAGTGAGGCCACTGTCATTTAGCTGGGCAACCTTTAGAAGGTTGTGTCTAAGACCATCAACCCAGTACACATTGTCAGCACTACTCTTTCCATTCAAAGAGATGGACCCTCTGCCTTTGACCATGCATGGTGCATCATTGCCAAAGTGAACCACACCACCATCATACTCCTCTAAGGATAGAAACTTGTTCCGGTCACCAGTCATATGGTGAAAACAGCCACTGTCAATGATCCACTCATTGGAATCATCAAACGGGGAGACAAGAGCCTTCTTGTCTGCCACATCTTCCTTTACAGCAACAAACACAATGTCTTCATTCTCTTCATCTTTTGATTCCTCATCTGTGACACCTTCATCAACTACCACAAAATAATTTCTCCGGTTTCTTCCTTTGAATTTCTTGAACCTTTCCGATTTATCCTTGTTGTCACTATTAGGACAGTTCATAGCAATATGTCCTATCCGGTTACAAGAGAAACATTTCAAAGGGATCTTACCTTTGTATTTACCAGTTCCTTTTGGAAATCTACTGGCAAGAAGAGCTTCAAATTCCATCAAAAACTCTTCATCATTCATTTCTTTGTTCTAATTAGGTTCCCCACTAGTGCTAGCCTCTTTTCCTTTTCTGGATGGTATAGTAGAGGCTCTAAAAGCTGATTCTATCTTTTGAACACTACCATCAAAACTATTCAGCTCATAGGATGTCAACTTGGCTATGATGGAGTCCAGGGACACCTTAGACTTGTCTATTGATCTTAGCTCCTAAATAGCAGCGACCCTTATTGCATAGACCAGCAACAGGGATGTCAGGACTTTACTTACCATAGTGGAATCTTCTATTTTGCCACCTGCACTCTTTATTTCTCCAGCAACTGTTTTGATTCTTATTCCATACTGCTGAATGGTCTCTCCTTCAACCATCCGCATGTCTTCAAACTTCCCTCTCAGGCTTTCTTCCTTAGCCTGTTTTACATGCTCATCACCACCATAGATATTTTCAAGAGCATCCCATACCTCCTTGGGATTTGCCTTGTCCTGAACATCAATAAATTCAATGTCAAATAAACTACTGATGAGGGCTTCCATGACTTGCCCATTTTCTTGTATCTCTCTCTTTTGGTCATCGGTGAGAGTATTGGTAGGAACAACATATACATTTTCAACATAACTCCAGTGTTGAACACCCATGCTTTTGATGAATATCTTCATCCTGTCTTTCCATATACCGAAGTTTTCCCTGTTAAACTTTGGACCTTCCCTCTTCATCATTTGACTAGGATCTTTTCCTCAAGCGGTTAAGCTTACAGCATAGAGGGCCTGGAGGGCTTTGATACCAATTGATAACTCAATGATGAACCACTAGCACCAAACTGGGACTGAGAGGGGGGGTGAATCAGTAAAAACACAAATATTGTCCAAAACCAATTTGACAGCAAATACTCGAAATGACTGACAAACAGGGATACTGGTAAAATAGAGTGCAACCGGTAACATCCAGTACAGCTCAATCAGTCATGAACCGGTCACTCAATAAGCTTCCCTCTTAGCTCAATACTACAATATCATTATATTCTCATGCATAAAGAGGTAAACTTGATCATCAGATCTTCACAATAGTGAGTTCAATATGTTTTATAGACAGGCATAAAACATAGAACCTTCATATGCTTAACAGGTAAAACAAAGCATCACAAGACAAAAGCATTTCACATGACACACATATTTTTCACGTGGAAACCCAACTGGGAAAAACCATGCTGGGGATGAATACCCACAAGCTGCTTATTGAACTCTTTAGAAGTCCGCTCTATTAGGAGCCTTGTCCGATTAAAGACATTACAATAGGTTCTGCTAGGAACCAATCCTATTAGGGATCACCCAATTAAGGGATACCCGGTTAAAGGTTAAACCCGGTAGGGTCACCTTGTTAGAGGATTTCAAGAACTCAATAGCTAAAAGGATCTCCTTAAGCTCTATAGCTTCTCAAAACTCATTAACCTCGAGTTACCCAGTTAAGGGATTTGAATCAAGCCTATTAAGACCACCCTGTTAGGGGATTTTGCAACAAGCCAGTTAAGGCTACCCTGTTAGGGGTTTTTACAACTGCTGAAGTGGTTAGAGATCAACAGGAATTACAATGATCTGTTAATAGCACTCAATGCTAATGCAGATTCGTTTTGGCTCCTCTTCACCTTCTGCACATTCACTTTGCAGGTATCTCTTCTCTCCTTTGGTCTGGCAAGAATTACGTACCACTTCCCTAGGATACACACACACAACTTTTGCCAACAACCTTAGAAAGAAACACAAGATCGACCTTATAGGAAACATACAGGTCGGTAGCAAAAACCCCAAACCCTAAACCTGTTAGGTTAAGCAATTCAAGCGGTTCAATCCTGACTATTGAATCATACTGCATTAAATGCAACAATCTTGAATCGATCTCAAGACATTCTCCATCGTCCATTATCCACTGATTTCATGGCAGCTGATAACCCATCATGCATTATAACTGTTTGACAGACTTTGCACATTCCCGAGGTAGATAGGAATAGTCTTCTTCATGCAAGATCCTTCACGCACACAGAGCTTACGTGGCAACACAATCTGATTTCCATTATACTACTAACTCATCACACGAAGATCACCGATTGAGTCACTTGAGGTGCTCCAACCGGAAACCCTGAAGTGGAAGATACCTACCAACCAGTAGTCATACAATGCTTCCATGTGTCGGTTCCCATAACTACATGCCGGTTCATCTTGAACAAATATGCCGCTTCACTTTGGCATATAAACCGGTTCATACATATGCCAGTTCCTCTCTCTTTTCACCTATCACATATGCCGGTTCTCTTCATAACACATATTGACATCAATGACAACATATAATGTCATTATGTCTTCATGCCGGTTCACATAATGCCAACAAAAAACTTATATCAATTTACCATGGACTATGGAAATCTCATCTCTCTACTTGTAAATTCTTACCCTAAATAAAAAAGAAAAATAAGTTGATGTTTACAAATATAAATACTTGGAAACAAGTTAGATCAGGTCATACTACACCAAAAAAAGAAACTTATCCATTTGACAAGATCATTCAATGGTGTTACAAGTTGCAAGGCCTACTCTTAGTTCAAAATGTAATGAAAATAGAATGCATGTATTAAAATTTGTATTTAATAGGGTATTTATAGCATTTTTATGCTTGAATATTTCTCTACTCTTCATATTTAGGCTTGAACAAAAGCTATTTATAGATGTGGTACCATATAAACAAGCCCAACACAATTATCATTTTCATCTAGTGAATAAAAATTGCATATCTAGTTTAAATGTTTAATATCTTTCTTTTCCTTTCCTTTGTAGCACTAATGGTTTCCCAACATTCCTAGTTTGAGAAGGGGTTAATGGATATAGGCAAAAGAAGGTTGGTGTTGTAGGAGCAGGACTAACTAGGATTCTTGCAACTAAATTCTTACTCCGTATGTGTAGAGAAGTGTGAATGTCAAATAATCAAAATGTTAGTGACACACCAATGAAACTTTATATAAAAGGATTTGATTGACAAAAAAAATTAAGTAAACCATCCTTCCAAGATGTTCCTTTGTCCTCTATCTCCAAGAATTCCTCTAGTCATGGTTTTGCTCTTAGATCATTGAGGAATAAACCTTTAGAATGACAACTCAATGAACAAGTGCTATGATGAAATCATCTATATGCTTATGCAACTAAGATATATGAGATTATAACAAAGCCTTCTATAATGAAGATTTTATGCTATGATAATGAAACTAACATGCTATGATAATGATATTGTAATCTAAATGCTTCCAAAATGCACTAATGAGAGATACTTGTGTAGTACAATGTATATAAATTCATAATGAAATAACCTCGATCATGTGTAGCCTTGATAATGAGAGCACAATGTATTTAGTACCTTGATAATGAAAGGATGGGTCCTGTTTATAGAAGAAATGGGCAAATTGGATGGCTAAGATTGAATTGATTTAGCAAGGGCCAAGATTGCATGAGGAAGTCTTGATCCTCAATCCATGTTTACAACTTCCACCAATGTCATGGTGACAAGTGGCATCATGAGAAGGCTTGAGAGGAGAGGGAAGAGGCATTAAATGCCTGAAGTGACATGATGGTTACCCTAAGGGGTTTGGTTAGGGTTAGGTTAGTGGATATATCTTTTATCCAAGGGATAAAGGAATGTGCAAGGGTTAAATGGTTACCTTAGTCAAAGTACTAAATGCTTGAGGAGACTTAAAGGTTACTTTGTGGAAGAAAAAGGCTTTTAATGTTATGTAAGAGCCTTAATTGTTTTTGAGAAGTGACTCCTTCCTAATCCTTAGTTTAGGAATGTGCAAGTGTTTAGAAAGGGGTTAAGGCTAAATTAGAAGGGGTTATAAGGATTTAGAAGAAGGGTTAGTATGCAAGTGGGTATTGTGGAAGAAGTAAGTGGGATGGATAAATAGGATTTTAATTGAAATAAAATTCATTTATTTCAATCAATTTTGCAACTTGCATTGGATGAACTTTTAAATAAATATTGATTTATTTAAATGTGAGATGGATTAAATTAAATGTGAAAGGGGAATTTAATCATACAAATATGATTTATTTAATTAAAATGGCTAGGTGAATTAAATTAAATAAATTGAATAATTTATTTAACTAATAGAAGAAGGGAATTGGGATGAATTAATTAAATATTAATTTTTAATTAATAGTTGACAAGAGGGAAAGGATTAAAATTAAATGTGAATTTAATTAATAGCTAGCTGAATGATAATTAAATAAATATAAAATTTATTTAATCAAGTGGGCAGAAATAGGTGTCTACATTTCTCCCCTCTTTGAAGTGATGTGTGGCAACAAGTTGATTCAAAGAAAAAATTGCTTGATGATGCTGACAAAATTTTCGGTTTGCCCCATATGTTGATTGTCAGATAATAGTGCAAGTATGCCCCTTTGAGAGATGAATCAGATAGATTTTTGGATTTTTTAAGACTTTTTGATGATTTTTTTAATTTTATGATTTTTGAAGAATTTTTGAATTTTGAACCGATTCATTTCCTGATAAAAAAAAGAGAGTGATGGTGCGTAGATAAATAAGTAGATAAGTGGAAATTTAATGCCACTTAAATACCCCCCTTTTATCCCTTTTAAAAAAGTAAAAAGTGAAAATCATTTACCATTTCATTTCATTTGCACATAGTGATTGGAGAAGAGAGCTTTGACCAAAATGTCAATCCCATACCACACCCACCGATTTGAGCAAGTTAGGCGATTCTAGTGACATGATGCCTATGGACCTCTAGTGAGTGCTCAAAAAATGCACCCTTTTGTGATGATTTTGATTTTTTATCTTATGTTTTTCATGTTTTTACATGGATTTTCCTATGTTTTAGCGCATGCGAAAATTATTTTAGTGCATGGCTATCTAGGGAAGAGGTTTAGTGCATAGGGTTGATTGTCTAGTGCTTTGATAAGGATTTTTAACACATGCAATGAAATAGCGCATATGATGAGTTTTATTGCGCATTGATAAGATATTGTAGTACATTAATCAATTTAGTACATAGGGGAAACTCCACAATGCATTGGTAGACTATTTTAGCGCATTGGGGGTTTTAGTGCTTTAGAGTGATCTGATAGCACATATACTGATTTTGTTAGCGCATAAAGCATTTGGGCACATTAAAACACTGTTTTAGTGCATCTACGCTAGAATGTTGAAAAAGTTGATTTTTCTCTTTGATTTCGATAGGTTTGATCATAATAGTTTTTTGTCATGTTGATGTGTGATAGACTAGATGATGATTGACCTCATGATAAATGAGAATCAATGATAGGTGCTCACCGAGATTGATTGAAATTTCATTTGAGCTGATTAAATTGATAGATTGATTGATAATTAACCCCATGATAGATGACAATCAATTATATGTGCTGACCAAGATTTGATTGAAATCTCTTATGACCCAATTAGATTGATAGATTGATTTTATTGATCAAAAGATAATTTGTGATTTGCTATGATTTGTAGAACTTATAAGTTCTACAGTTACAGGAGCGATTTCCAAAGTCATGGTGATTAATCCCCCATATGGTGTAGGTTGATTTGGATATCATTTACATATGCAGATTATCATCTTTTCTTGACATGCCCCTATATACGATTAATCGGGGTTTATTGTCAGCTTTAGCAGAGCAGTGGCAAAGTGATGCAGAGCATCTTCTACGTGGAGGAGAATTTTTTTTTATTATGTTTTCCCTATAGTATACGTTAGTCTCTATCAGCTCATTATGAATAGTCTTTTTGGGGGGGGATATGCCTTACATCTTCTAAATTGTGTAGACCCAGTAGAGTTAAATTAGGAATTTTGTTTAAATCTACTACTTCAAACATAAAAGAGTGGGGGAGAGAGTGGATTTTTAATTGAAAAGTTTTTTTTTGTTGTTTTCAGGGAGAGGTTGTCATAGCTTTCATGGTAGAAAATTTTGGGATTTTTAGGAGTGTGGGTTATTGGGTTTTGGGTGTGAGATTCCAGTTGAAGAATAGAGGGTTGCAATTATTGTTCTGGGTGACAAGTTGAATTTTTGGACTATAGGAGTAGCTTAAGTGTGGGATTTGAAGGAAGGCTTTTGAGCAGCCATTATATGTTGGTAAAATACCATTTTTGCATGTCTGTGAGAGACCAAATTAGATGGAGAATTTATAAAGTGAAGCCAATAGGTTCACTATTTTTTAATGCAGATTTGCTTGAGTTTCAATAAGAATTTATGGAGTATATGCATTAGTTTACTATCCATGTTTAGTTATTTTCCTATTATACATTCCATATTTGCATGTGTGTTTGAGTGTTGATTGTGGTAGGTTTGTGTGGGTTGCCAATCTCACTATGCATCAGTGGTATTAGAGCCAAAAGATATTGAGTGTGCGAGAAGATTCGTCGGAGGGAGGCATCTTGCACTAGAGTCAACTTTATGTGTGTTGATAAAATGCATGCAAGAGGATTCCCATGTGGTTGGGGTATATTTGGAGTTAGAAATAGGGGAAGAGGTGATAATTTTGTTTGTGATGATGATTTTAGAGCCCTGAGAAGGTAGGTTGAAACCTTACAATATGAGATAAGAAGAGGGTTTGGAAAGATAAGAGTCCTGGTAGTGATGAAGATGAAAGCACTAAAAATGAAAGTCAAGCTGGGAGTCAAGGAAGTGCTGGAGCAGTAGCAATATCCCATGATCCTTTGGTAATTGCATTATCAAAGATTGAGAAAAGGCCAAAAATGGATGTACCTACTTTCAATAGAAGCTTAAACCCATAAGAGTTGATTGATTGGTTGAATGAAATGGATGAATATTTTGAATTTGAGGAGATAGAAGACCCTGACAAAGTGAAGTTTGCTAAGACAAGATTGAAAGCCATGCTTCAATATGCTGGAAGGAGGTGCAGCTAGAAAGAAAACGAAGAGGAAAAGATAAAATCACTAAATTGGATAAAATGGTGGAGAAATTAAAAAGAAAATTTATTCCTCTAGATTATGAACTGGACTTGCTCAAAAAGATGCAAGGATTGAAACAAGGGAGTAGGAGTGTGAAAGAGTACACTGAGGAATTCCACAAAATTCTTATAAGGACTAGACATTTAGAAGTGACAAAAGAGAAGAATGAAAGGTACATTAATGGACTAAGGTCAAGTATTCAAGAGGAAATGGCAATGGTTAGAGTTGTGATAATGGAGGATGCCTATTAAACAACATTAAAGGTTGAAGAAAGATTAAACAAGAGGTTTAAAAATAAGAAAAAAGGAAGAGGACATGGAGGTAAGTTAGGAGGAAGAACCTACAAGATTTATAAATAATATTTTCAACTAGGGAAATAAATTTATTTCCTTGGCTTGTAAAATACAAGTTGCCAGTAAAATATTTCTTGCAACTCATGTCTATTACTCTTCGTGTTGGATGCCTTCAAAAAAGGGGTATGACAATCTAATTAAAGTCATTCATCAATTTATTTGGGCAAAATAGGATGGTAATAGGGGCTTTATTTCCACTTCTTGAAACCATTGTATTCAACTCAAAAGTAAAGGTGGCCTTGGGTTAATTGACCCCAGAACACAAGGAATCTATTTGGCTGCTAAGTGGATCATTAGAGATACTCATGGTGATGAACTGTGGAAGATTCTTATATGGAAACGTATTTATTTTGCCTCAGTCAAAGGTAAATGGTAGCAAGTTGGGTGGCTAGATAAAATTTTGTTTGCATTCTGGTGCATTTTGTATGACCAGTGAATGATATGGTTGTCATTGTTGGCAACATCATCTCCCAAGTCTTCATAGTCTATTGACAGTAAGTTGACCGGTATACAGAGGTTAATCGGCTAAGCAATGTGTAGATAGGCTAAGCAGTGAGTAGACTGGCACATAAGAGATCAACCGGCAAGTAGTGAGTAGACCGGCACAGAAGAGGTCAACTGGCAAGTAGTGAGTAGGTCAGCACAGAAGAGGTCAACTGGCTAAGTAGTGAATAGGTCGGTATACAAAAGGTAATTGACTAGGTAGAATTTGATCGGTACACCGGTAGAGTTTTTAACCGACAAATGGGTAACGTTCAGTTAACATCCAGTTAAACCAACATTCTTCTCTAGTCAACCAACGAACTTATCGACATGAACGACTGTCTTGACAAATATTCCTGCAATGATTTTAGGAGAGTGATTTATGGTGTTGTAACAGAGTTTTGAATCCGATGTTTTGGAGGGAAAGTTTGCGATAGACAGAAAGGGTAATAAATTCACATAACTCATTCTAATAATGTTGTTCATGCAAAAAGTGATAATGTGAAAGTGAACATAGGGGGAGTAGAACAGAGTGCAGAGCCAAGTAACAAAGGACCAGCAAAGTGTACAGCTGAGGATCAGTAAATCGACAGAGTGCAGAGACGAAGGCATAATCAAGAAACTGGTGTTGTGTAGAGTAGACATAATCGATGCAGATATAATATGTTTTTCAGTGTGATCTGATCAAGCTATCAGTAGCCACTTCAGCAAATCATCTTTATGTTTCTTTCTAATCATTGCGACTAAAATCCCTTAATAGGGTGGACTTTAATAGGTCCCATTGTAAAAATCCCTTAATTGGGTGTCATCTTAATTGATGATCTTAAGACCTTTAACAAGGCTACCTTTAATAGGGTAAAGGCTCTAACAATCCTGAATCAAAATCCCTTAACCGGGTGGCACCTAATAGTGTCCTTGTAATCTCCTAACAGGTATTAATCCTCACCGGGAGTACTCCAGAAGAGTATAAATTTTGTGAGTTTCTACTCACACCGTGGTTTTCTCCCATTTGGGTTTCCACAAGATAAATCTTGGTGTCACTGTCTATCCTTTCATGCATGCTTATTCTACTGCAGTAGTTATTTATATTGATGAATGCTAAGTTAGTGAAAACTTAAGTTAAAAGTTTTAATTGGGTAAAATTGGTAAAGTTTTGATTCACCCCTCCCCTCTCGGCACCGATTGGGACTAACAATTGGTATCAGAGCCATATTCCTCTAAAGTGAAGCTTGATAGCTTGAGGATAAAGATCATGGAATAATACTGGTATCAAAAGCCGGTTGATGAAGAAAATGAAATTATTGCTCAACTGAAAGAGAGACCGAGAAAATTTATTGCAAAAAGAAAGGAATTAGCTCAACAGCTAAATGAGAGTCTAGACATCATAGATCAACTCTCTGAATAGAGTGGATCTAAAGAAGTTGAAGGAGCAGTGTCAGAAATCATAGAAAAGAACAAGAAGTTGACCAAAGAAGTCACACATCTCAAAAGAGAACATGAAGGTCAGGCCCTAAGAATGACTGAGATACTGGAAGCCAACATAAGTACCGATGAAAGAAAAAGGGAGGCAGAAGAAGATCTGTCAAAAGTTGAAAGAGCCACGAGGCTTGTTGAAGATGCCTTGAGAGAAAATGATGCAACCATGATTGAGGAAGATGAATAAATCTGAATTCTCACTCAAGAGAATGAATATATACATAATCATATGCATGACAACACAGAAGAAAAGGAGAAGATGATGAAAGAGATTGAACAAATCAAGAGTGAGTTAAAAACTGAAAAATGAAAGAAATGAGAAGCTGGGGAAATTCAATGAAAGCTCTGAGAAGTTAGATAAATAGTTGAAGGCTCAAAGAAGAATAAAGGAAACAACCGATCTTGGTTACCCTGGTACAGGTCCTATGGAAACTAGAGAATCATCTAAATCCAAAAAGATGAAGGTTGATAAAAGGAACCATTAAGAAGTGAAAGGTATGAATTTTTTGAAATCCTCTTGTAATCATTGTGGTAAATCGGTTCATAAGACTAACGATTGTAGAAATAAACCGGTTAGTCAAAAGAAGATGTTCACCTTTGATGGATACTGTCATAATTGTCATAAGTATGGCCACACTACTTATGAGTGTAGATCTCAATCTAGCAGTATGTCAAATAGAAAAAGATTTAATTCACATGCAATAAGTTTGGACACAAATATGAAGAATGCAGGTTCAAGTCAAATGTATCAAGATCACTATTCAAACCGATTAGTCCTAATAAAATGAGTAATCAGTTCAAAGCCACATGTTCCATGTGTGGTAATTTTGGTCATGTTGCAAAAAATTACAGAATGAGAATGGGCCACAGAATTAATTCAGGACCATGGAGGACAACTGGTATGGCAAGTTTCAATTGCCATAAGATCGGTCACTTAGCCAGAGAGTGCAGGAACTAATACTATAACCGATTTGAAGACAAGAACCGGTTTAATAAGAAGAAAGAGCAAAATGACCTAAAAGGAAAGAAGACAATTGAAGAAGAGAGAAATGAAATGAAAAAAACATGGATCAAGAAGGAAGAAAGAAAAGAAGGAGAAGGTCATTCTGAAACCAAGTCATCATCCATCTGTGATGACAGTTCCTCTTCTAACTAGGCATATTGATGCCCAGGGGGAGCACATATGGTAAGATTATCTTTATATCCCCTTTACCAGTTTAAAGTTATGTTTATCTGCATAGTTGAGAAGCATTAAAGTTAGACAAAAGTTCTTGTTTGATAAATGCCTTGTGAGTTAATTGTTTGTGTATCGGTATCTATAACTGTGTGGGGGAAAAAGTGACACTAAGCAAACATGCCCTAATTTCACTTTCAATCACACACTTGTGGAATACGAAAGAGCCTAGAGGTATCACACAATTGGCTACTTCTTTTTGTGGAAGAGAGAGCCACGGGCTACCTATTAGGATTTCTATTCCTTTGTTGCAAATGATAGATAGAATGATGCAAGTTCAACTATTAACCCTAAAGGTTAAGTATGAACTAGTAACAAGATTGCAGAATTGAGATTCAACAATGGAAAGCTGTAAACACAAGGACAAGATAAGAATGCAGATGTGTACCCAGAGTTAAAATCTGAGTGAAAATGTTCAGGACGGGGGCGCGGGTGCCACTGTCCTGATTCTGCTCCTGAAACTGTTGTTTTGCAACCTAAAAAGCTGTCGGAAAGTGCTGAAAACTTGCTGTCTGACAGAAGGACCAGGGCACCCAGTGCCCCTATCCTGGCAGGACCAGGGCACCCCACGCCCATGTCCTGGTCTCTTGCTCTGAAATTTGGTGTGTTGTTCTGTCTCCATCCGCTTCCGTCAGATCTGCAACTTGCGGCATCGTCCGAATCCTGAAACCTGCACTTATATCTGAAAAGGTATGGTGGGCGGCTATATAGGGTTTTGCCTTAGTCAAACCCCCGCTTTGGTGATTTCCACCTCCACAAATAGCCAAGTTGTATTGTAGAAGTAGTGTGTGTGCAGACCTTGTGTGTGTGCAAGATCCTAAAATGCAAGTAAGCAAACTAGAGCAACCTAGAAAGTAAACCCTAATTGCTTGTAAATTATAATGTAAATGCTCCAAATCAAGATGTAGAGTGATCTAAAGCATGAATAAAAATGATGTAATGAAGCTTATGCAAAGACATGAAAACAACATGAAATCATACCCAACCCCAAGGGAGGGGCACAAGCCAATCTTCAGTCGGTGATCCCTTATTGTTCTTCAATGCCTTCAAAGCCCTAAATGGATGAATGAAATTGACGGATGCTTGATAGATGGATGTTGAATGTTGTTGAAGTCTTCAAAGATCTGCTCTTTCACTGCATAGAAGGTCCTTGAAACCAAAATTTGGATCCTTTCAAATGAAGAAAGAGAGCTCTTATATATGAAACCCTAGGTCTTAATTTCAACTTTTGGCTAACCTAGAGATTGAATCTCCCACCAATTTCTTGGGGTTAACCTTTATTTTATGATTGGATCGTGCTCCTAAAATCTCGGGAAAAATGTCCGGGACCATGTGCACTCCGAGTGCCATGGTCCCAGCAACTTTTCACCAAATTTTCAGGGCCGTCGGATATGATGATTTTAGAGAGAATCCCGAAGTTACAGGTGATTTTGAGATGTTTTGACCCCCGAAATCAAGCCCCCAAGTTCAAAATAGGACCTAATTAGGGTTTTTGATTAAATGATGTATTGGAAGAATAAAATGAAAGGGGCACACTTTAATGAAAGGGCCCAACTTTATGATGTAGATGATGATGAAATAGAACCTTAGACTTAATTAAATTAATTAATTAAGTGCTAAAGGGGAAATGCAATGCAAAATGCAAAATGCGCCAAGGCAGGTGCTAAACTAGGTGTGAAATTGTGCCACCCTAGCAAGTGCGTACAATTTACGACGCTACAATAACAAACAACCAGTAAAAGGCAAGTTGTTGTACCTTAGGTTGTAAGTTTCAAAACTAACCACATTGTATCATTACACCATTAAATTTCAATGAATAAATAAGGAAATGTCAACACATTTTCATTTACACTGATTTCTTGTGAGCTTTCTTGAGCTCTTGTGCGAACAAAGGCGATTGAGATCTTGTTAGTATTTTTTCAGTGTGATCTAATCAAGCTATCAGTAGCCACTTCAACAAATCATCTTTATGTTGCTTTCTAATCATTGCAACTAAAATCCCTTAATAGGATGGAATTTAACAGGTCCCATTGTAAACATCCCTTAACCGGGTGTCATCTTAATTGATGATCTTAAGACCTTTAACAAGGCTACCTTTAACAGGGTAAAGGCTCTAATAGGCTTGAATCAAAATCCCTTAACCGGGTGGCACCTAATAGTGTCCTTGTAATCTCCTAACAGGGATGGCTCCTCACCAGGCCTACTCCAGAAGAGTACAAATTTTATGAGTTCCTACTCACACCGTGGTTTTCTCCCATTTGTGTTTCCACAAGATAAATCTTGGTGTCACTGTGTATCTTTTCATGCATTATTATTCTACTACAGTAGTTATTTATATTGATGAATGTTAAGTTAGTGAAAACTTAAGTTAAAAGTTTTAATTGGGTAAAACTAGTAAAGTGTTGATTCAACTGTCCCCTCTTAGCACCGGTTGGGACTAACAAATTCGTCATGCTCATGTTTTCTCAATCGAGGCATCCTTTCCTCTTTAGTCAATATGGAAGGCTTGGTAACATATTTTTCATCTTCTTAGTTGGAGAGAAAATTTTCTTCAAAGTGGATTTAGTTTCTCCACCTCTTCTATATGGTGGAATAGACATATTCTTTATCATAACTAGCCCCTTGCCTTAGTGTTTCCCACTCCTTCTCTTCACTTGTTCAAAAAAGGGGTTTACAAAGTTGGGGATCTCTGGGACTTCTCTTCAATAATTTGGTTACCTTGGCATATTGTTAAAGTTCAATTTAGCCTAAGCAACAAATATAAAGTGTTTTTGAATTTTGTGCAATCTTTAGTGCCTTTGGATTTATCTATGAAATTTTGCACTCCCATCCACTGTAGTTTCTTCAAGGACTGGTTATGGATGTCTTCTTATCCTTTTCTATTTTTTCCTATTAAAAAGTCTAATTATAGTTGCTTCCTCATATTCTATTCAAGTCTCGATTGAACTCGAAAATAAATGTAGATTCAGTGAGAATTTTTGGTCAAAACTCTCTACTCAGATTTAGAAATCAAAAGCTGGTACACATTCTCAATTAACCGCCTGGAAGATTCTACATTGCAAATTGCCTATTGGTGGCAGGTTGAAATGTATGATGGTCAGGTTGTTTAATTGCCCTTTTTGTCACAAGCAAGAAAATTTGAGACATGTTTTTTGCGGGTGTCGGTTTGTTAAAAAACTATGGGATATTGTCTTTTTAATGATTTGCCTGATATTTTTTAACACAAATTAAGTTGGAAAGAGGCTCTTCTTGGATTCGGCCTTCATGCTAACATTATCGTTGATGGTGTTAGACATGTTATTTTGTTGCATATTTGGAAAGAAAGGTGTAAGGCAATCTTTAATAACCAAAATAATCACCAGGAATTTGTATATTTAAGGCTTTACTCTGACATTTTTTATTTCCTTGCCTCTCTTTTTTCACAATTATAGGTTGAAGTTGAAAATAATTTAAAGGTCGACTTTCAAATACAAAGAATCAAATCTCAAGCCTCACAACTAGCTGGTATTGGGCAAAGGTTAAAGTTTCTATTGCAAGACTGATTGGAGTTGTTGGTCCTCTTTGCGTTGTTGTTACAACATGTTGTATTTTATTTTTTAGATCTATTGTAGCATTGTAAAGTCTCTTTCTCCTATTGTTGGTCATTATAATAACATATATACTCTGTCAAGTCTCTTCTTTTTGGCCATGTCTTCAGTTCTCGTACTCTTCCTGTCATGATGTTGGTTGCTATTGCAACATGTATACTATTGTAACTTCTTTTCTTGTTGGTCATGTCTTGAGTTTTTATTATTGTAGTTTTCAGCTACAATTTTTTTTGTAATCTTGCATTCTTTAAATAAATAAATAAAAAAATAACACAATAGAGATCATATTTTAGTTCTCATTTAAACACGAGACAAAATTTTGGTATGAGAATGTTGCTTTTCAAGAATTTGAAAGCAAGAAGATTACAACTTCACAGATAAAATATATAATTATTCAAACCTAATTCTATATTTAGATTGAATTCTTATTGTTAGGTCAACGAGAAGATCCTAAATATTTACACAAAACTGCTATCTATTAAATTTTATAAATATATATTGATCAATAATTAGTCTGTCTCATTAGATACAATAATATCACATTGGATTATTTCATTACAAAAAAAAAAATTATACATTTGTGCTAACATTTCATTACATGACAACATCACAAGCACTTTCATTACTTGATTGAGATTTCTTCAATCCTTTTCAATGAGTAAAATGGTTTGATTTGTTATCAACAAAATCAGAAAATCATCCTTGTGAACCCTTTGAACACATCATACCCTAAGGTCCTTTTCAACACCATCCTTGTTTTAGACACAATTTAAATTAAAATATAAGTAGAGGACTTAACAAGTAAAAAATGGGGCTACACTACAAATACAACCTAGTCTAGAGTAAGCCCAAATTTGAAATACAAGTTTGTTAAAGTCTAAAACTTATAAATCAAGTTTCAAAGTTTTAATTTTGATTGCCAATGTAATGTGGCATAATGTTCCTCATTAATGATGAAAAATTTATAAAAGAGGTAACCCCTTCTACACTCCTTTACTTCATTTGCATTCATTAGTTTCAACTCAATTGATTTATGTCCAATTGTACTTGATGTATCTATAAATTAGAAATATTTGAATTAATAATAGGTTGTAGAAGTAATTACTTATAATAAGATAGCGCACAAAGTTAATGAAATAAAAAGTTCGATATTAAATATCACACCAATTTCTATAAACTAAATGATTTATACAAAAGATATTATATTAAAAAATATTATACAATACTAAATCATCCTAAGATCAATCTAACAAGATGCCATTAATTCAACATGAAAACAAGATAAGATAGATAGGATTTAAAAATTTGTATTCAAGAGTTGTGTTTAAGGAAATAAAATAACAATAATTTATATAATACTATCTCCCCACCACTTTTGATGATATGATGGTGATAAACTAGGGTTTGCCAAATGCTTATGCTAGGTTTGATGACTCCAAAAGATTGGCAAGGAGAAACACCAAGTGGAAACCACCAATCCCAAGCTAGTATAAACTTAATTTTGGTGGTGCTACTAGAAGGGATAAAGTTGTTGAGGGTGCAGTCATTAGATCCACCAATGGGGATTTGGTGGCTACCTTCACTAGGAACCCGAATAGTTATACTAACAACTAGCCCGAGGGGATGGCCCTATTGTGGATAATTAAATTTTCTCTTTCTATTGGTGTTAAGGCTTTAGGTATTGAAGAGGGCTCAAAACTAATCATTGAAGTGGTGAAAGGCCAAACCAAAACTAGTTGGTCTATTGAATGAATTATTGGCGATGTGAGGAAACTCCTCCTAGGGTTGGATTTGTTTGTCATTGAACATTTTTTCAGGGAGGGGAATAGGGTTGTTGGTGCTTTAGTAGCTATGGGGATTGAAATTGATGGTATAAGGTGATAGAGAAATATCAATTGTATCCCACCACATGTTAGAACTCTCCTAGAGGGAGAGATAAAATTCAACCATAATTGAAATGGGGTTTAAGAATTTATCGATACGAATTACCGTGTTCTATATAATACTATTGTTGAACATGGATTATATTGTCAACACCCCAAAATGACAAAGGTTGGAAAAATTATGGTGATGTGAGGAATTTGAAATGGCTTAGAAGGAAGCAAGGGTTAGAGGGAAGGGGCACTTACATGGAGGGGTCCTCTTGTAATATGTTGAGGTGGCACACATGGAAATGCAAGGACCCTGTGAGTATTTCAAAGGAGGCCCTAATAATGAGATGGCATCATGATGGGATGAAAAAGGTAAAATTTTGAATCATTTTAAATTTGAGAAAGCAAAAGAAAGATTTGGTGATCTGGGCCATATTCATTACTCATCAAGGAAGGTGTTGTCTGCACAAGTGCGAATTTATGAGATGGACAAGGAGTAGGAAGGATAGTGTTGGCATACAATTTAATAATTACAACCTTTTATAGCTATTTACGCCCTCTTTTTTTATGCAATTTAGGATAATTCTAAAATTTGTGTGGGTCTTTCTAATTCAGTGGTTGAGTTTGATAGAATGGGTGAGGATAGGGTTCGAATTAAGCCAAGCAAGCATGATGAATTAAAAAATGATGCCACAATCTGGCACATTTGCTATGAGGATGGTGTGTCTTAGTTCATTGAGAGCATCAATGGCTATGGGGAGGGCTTCTATGTTCAGTTCAAAACTTTTTGGTTAGACATAAGGGTTTATGTAGGTGGAATTTCATTCAGAGTTAATGAGGAAATCATTACTCAAGTAATGAGATTTCCAACTATGGATAGAAAATGAAAGAAGACAGGTAGAGTTTCTAACAACGATAGCCTCAACCAAGTTTTTGGATGGAATGAGAGCTCAATTAAGCTACATGGTGGATTTAAAAGAGAGAAATTATTGTTCCCATGGAACCAAGTATGTCTCATGATAATGAAGTACCTTAGCTTGGAAGTCAAATTTAACCTCTTTTACTTTTACCATTTGTCATTGCTCAACCATTTTAGGAATCATAGCCTCATTTCATTCCTTTTTTTTCTTCTCAATTATTTTGAAAGCTTTGTTCATGAGGTTGTTGAGAGTGCCAAAAGCCAAGAGAAGTGGCCTATCCAACTCTATTGATATCCCTAGCCCTAGCATGAAATAATGCATCAAGTTCTCAGGTGCTATTAAAATTTCATCCTAACCAAGGTCTCCCAAATTCCCCTAAGTGATTGAGAATGATCCAAGGGACCCTAAACACAAAGCCTCTCTATTTAGCACTAGAAACAAAAAAGGCAAAAAAAACCCCTACCAAAAATCCCAAATTGACTATTCAAGAGGTTAGTGAGGAGGAGGAGGAGGACGAGGAAGCAAGTGAAGATATCAAGAAGTATAAAAATACCCCTAGAAGGTCTTTTAGGCTAGCCACCCACTCTACCAAGAAAGGAAAGTTGAAGAACCTTGTGGACTATGATACTAAGGATTAGGCAAAATTGGGTAGTGAAGATGAGAAGAAAAGGAAGAATGTGGATACAGACAAAGGGGGGCTAAAGAGGAGGAGAGGAAACCTCTAGGAATGCTGACAATTCCACCCATATTTTTGAGAGCCCAATTGACCTCGCTGAGGATATGATGCCTGATGAAATGGAGATGAACAAAGAAAAAGTAGCAGAAGGGACCTATAACTCCCAATTGGAAGGAACCTGTTCTAGATGTGAAACAAATGCCAATGAATTGGAGAAAGTTAAAGCCAAGATCTCAAGACTAGAAAGGAAACTAGGGAGTGTCTCCCAGTTCATCTTGAGGATTATGCACAGCTCTACCATCTCCTTATGTTTGATGTAAAAGAAGATCTTGGGAGCTAACAAGGAAGAGGAAGGAAATTACAAGGATCTATTCAAGTTCCTTATCGAAGATCGGTTCAATGTCCTTAACCAAGCTAGTTGCAAATTTAGCAATGGTAGCTAGGGATTATTTTACTTTAAATTTTGTTGTCGATGTTGTTAATGTCGTTTTTGACCACAGAAGGCCCCCTATTAATAATTTTACTTATATTGGTATTACTTATGTTTATTGCAGTAGGTGGTCTATTATTAAGACTTTAATTAGGATTGATAGATTGATGGATAAGAGTTCTAAAGATATTAGGTTTTTTCATATCTTCTTGATGGTTATTTTTTTATATTAGTTGGCTATTAATGTGTTGCTACTACTCTCACTATTAACTTTATGCTCATTGGGATATTGTTTATAGGGGCAACACCCTTGTTTTGTTGTTCTCTAATATAAAAAACATACTAAATAGGAAGGGTGAATATAAACTATTGAGGAATATGGTCCCTAAAATCACACATAATAGGAAATCAACATAAAGAATGTTATGCACATATATAAGATATCAATATAGATGAAATTTTACATTCCCTACTTGTAGTGATAACTCCATCTACAAATTTAAAACTCTATGAGTAGCATCTAACATAATTATACTAAATTCAATATACAAAAAATTAAAATATAGATGTTGGAATATGAATGGGCTATCATAGATTTAGAGCTCTTTATGAACCAACATAACCAATAGTGGTAAATGTGGAGTTGCAAACAAACCATCTTGAGTGTAGGGTTCTGAAAGAGCCATCATGAAAATCATCAATGTAAGGTTATGGAGAAGCCATCATAAGATAATATTATTAAAAATATACACTCTCTCAGTTTAAGCATATATCATACAAGATATAATCATGCAATGATAAGGCAAATGTGATCATGATATCATAAATTGTAAGCATAATTAGCATAATTAAATATCATATAATTGTAACTTCATCAAATCTAAATGCATAAAGTAACATAAAAGGGATGCCTCAGAGTGATAAATGCATAACACATAATATAAACAAAAATGATATGTGATACTTGAACTTAAAATGACATAATAAATAGCCCGTGAATTGAGAATAAATATTGCATAACAAAAACAATATCCACAATAAAATGAAACATACAAGACATGATAAAGGAAGAGCAAAAAAATATGGATTAATCAAAAGGCCAAATTTAAGTTAGAAAAAACAATTATACTCTTGGTGAAGTTATGAGAAAGTTTGTCAATCACTCTATAATATTGTATCATTCCAAATGAATAAGAAGAGCACAAAATTAAACATACAGAAGATGTAAAAGAAGAAGTGGAGTGGGATATTCTTCCTCCACAAGGTCATCTTCATCTCAATCATGAATAATACTACACATGCGCTTGCAACTGTAAATAGATATAAACAAGCTAAGCTAAGTCAACCTATGTATTTACACCTATAAAAAACTTTGATTAAGCATAAGGATTGATTAAAACATTGATGAATAAGCACATAAACTGTCACCAATACCAATCATTATTGGACCAAATTATGGTAGTTGTGCCACACGATGGTTGTTGATGATATGTGAGTGTTCTTGTCAATAGCATAACATTCCTTTCCAAGGAGAATTCAATAGATAATGGTTTGGGTTGAAGCTGATGGACATGAAAGGGGACACAAGCCAAACACAAGATTCAAATGTTAGTGAGTTAGATTTCAACCAAAACTAAAACATATGAAACAAAATCCTTCACATACAGATCAAGAAAGATTAAAAAGAATGCAAAGAAAGAAAGATAAAAGAAGAGAAGGAAGAGTAGTCTCCCTAAGATGCTCCATGATGCCTTTGATGTTTCTTCCTTGTCTCTCTCCTCCCCAAGATCCAAATGAGTGTATGTAGCTCTCAATTTTAGCACTAAACCATGGATGCCAATGAAGATTCAAAATGGTTGAATGAACTAAACGTCACATTTCTATGCAAATGCCTACAACAAGATTACTATGAAAAAGCTTAAGTGTTAGTGTCTATGCAGGTATAGTAACAATGCTTAAGATGTTTCCTCCTTTGCTTGAGGGTAAGGGCTCCTTTTATAGGAAAAAATGTTGATTGAATGGCCAAGATTGAGTGAGCTTGTGAAGGGATAGGATTGATTGGTTTGTGATCCATGTGATGGTTTTCAACCAAATCCCATGATGACAAGTGTCAACATGTAATGTCTTGAGAGGAGAGGAAGGGAGCATTAAAAGCACGAGGGGACATGAGGGTAACCTCATGTGGTTGGGGTTATTAGATAAATCTTTTATCCAAGGGTAAGGTTATTATCTAATGGGTAAACTTTTGTGCAAAGTTTACCCATGGTCAAGCCTTTATGAAAGGATCAAGACCCATGTGGGTTGGAGTGATGAAAGAGGAAATGCATTTAAGACTCTGTAAGAGCCTTAAATGACTTTTGAAGACTTTTGGGAGGGAATTTGGATTAGGATTGTGCAAATGTTTAGGAATGAGATTAGGCTAATTTGGAAGGGGTTAGAAGAGTGTAGAAGGGGTTTAGAGAAATCTAGAAGAATCTAGAAAGAGGTGGGTGTGGGTAAATCAGTTTTTATTAAAATAAAAATCTATTTAAATTTTCCACTTGCATTTGTAGGAGAATGCAAGTGGATGGGTTAATTTTAAATAAACGTTGATTTATTTAAAAAGGAGATTTAATTTTTAAATAAATGTTAAATTTATTTAAATAAGAAGAAGGGGGATGAATTAAATAAATTAGATTTATACTATAGTTAGTAATTAAATAAATTGATTAATTTATTTAACTAAAACAGAAGAATAGGCTAAGGTGAATTAATTAAATGTCAATTTAATTAATAGAGAAATATTTAGTCATTAAATAAATATTTAATATTCATTTAATTAATAGACAAATTTATGTGTCTACATAAGCCATATAGTTTTTTTGATGGATTATTTGGTTATGATGATTTGAGGGATTAAAGAATCATATTCATTGTGAGGGTTGGGTTGATGAGGAGATGATAGGTGTATCCATGTGGTTGGTGGATATGAAGTGGTCTAGGATTCAAGTGGGTGATTAGTAAGCCAATCGGTTTTAGCTAACTTAGTTAAAAGTAGATGTAGCGTCCTAAAATTGTGACACTTGCAATTTCGACTGCATTTGGGTCTTCACGATGGCGATGCAACACGGAACCTGAATGGAGACCCCAAAACTTGTCCACGACATCAAAAACTGCATTTTTCTAGCACCCTGCCTGATCCCTCCTTGCACCCTGTTGTCCTGGGAGGTGGGACCAGAGCGCCCAGTGCCCTGGTCCTTCAAGACCAGGGCGCCCAGTGCCTTGGTCCCCCAGGACCATGGCGCCCAGCACCCTGGTCCCTGGCCCTATTTTGGGCCCGGTCTCCTATGGGGCTTCGGGTCTTTTAGTTTGCAAATTGGAAAATATTGTTTCCTGGTCAGCCTAAGGTCAGGAAAATCAGTCTATCAACCCTAATTGGCAAGTATATAAACTACATTTTCCTCTCTCATTTGGATGGATGAAAAAAAGGCAGAAGCGATACTCAAGTATTCAAACATTCAAGCATTCAAGCATTCAAGCATTCCTTCAAGCAATTGATCATTCTAAGTCTCCATTCAAGGCTAAGTGTTGCATTCAAGACAAGGATTCAACCATTGAAGAGGAGATCACATACCACATACAACATACAACAACATCTACACCTTCGCATGTAAGAATACAAACATTCTTACAACAAGGTACTAGTACTTGTTTTGCATTATAGTCATTTACATTTACAGCATTTCTCATTTCTTGGTTAATTCCAAAACTGGGGTTTGACCTAAGGGAAAACCCCTAATCCCTAACCCCCCAATCATCTTTGCTTTTCTATGTGTAGGTTGTAGGTACACGGTTGTAATTGAAGATCTGGAATCCTTGTGCAGAGACGAACAGATCCCCCTTCGTTTCGCGGATTTTTCGGAGGACCGTGTGCACGCTGGGCGCCATCGTCCCGTCAACTTTTGCTCAAATTTGCAGGATAGTGTCGTCTCAACATTTTACTGCTAATTCCAGGTCTGCAGCTTCATCCTATATCCCTATCTCAGTTTATAAGCGAATCTTTCTCACTTTCTATGCATTCCTAGCTTAATCATTCTATCCACATTCTTTACAAAAGAGGGTAGCCTTGCTGTCTTGACCCTTGAAACTCATTTAGAATCCAATCTTACATTGCGTGAGATTGGATCTTGTGGGTTTCAACCCCTCTTTTGAATATAAAGTCTCCCCTAAGTGAAAACCGTCAATCCTAGTAACCTCCCTTCTCTCTCCTTGGAGTTGGAAGAGGGGAGAGCAACTAGGGTTCGATTTTCCGCTTTACATTTTGGTGAACCCGACGTGAACATCCTTTTTGATTATTCATGGCTAGATCTGAAAATTGGATTCCTTGATTACATTTCCGTGTTTGATCTTTTGCAAAATTTTAGAGGTTGATTGCATAAAAAAACCCTAAATTTCCTTTTTAGTAATTGAGCTTGCGAAATGTTTAATTGTTAATGCTTGTTTCAGATATACCCTTCTATTACAAACTATCAATTCACATTTGTGCTTTAATTTTGAAAATTAAGTGGTTAAGTGTCAAAACCCTAATTTTTCAAACCCTCTTGATTCAACCTTTGTCTGACAATTTCACTAATCAAAACATCTCCAAATCAGCTATAACTTTGGATTCCGCAATAAAATAATAATATCTTTCATCCCTGAAAATTTGGAAAAAAGTGGCGAGGACCGTGTGCACTCCGAGCGCCACAGTCCCTGACATTTTTTCCGAAATTTCGGGAGATTGTCGTGATTGCATTTAACAGCTTAAATCTAGAAGATTGGCTGATTTTACTGAAATTTGCTACCTCTAAATTCAAAATCTCCTCTCCCTCTCTATTGCATGAGTTTTACAACAATAAGCCCTACTTACACTATTCCCGTTAGACGAAGCCATAGAATTAAGTCTTTCTGAGGTTTAATTACCGAGGAGATGGAACCTAATTTGAATAGCCTTTTTAACGAGGACATGGGTAATTCCTCTAATCCTCCTAATGATGAAGAAGCTCTCCATGAGGTTTCTGTAGAACAACTTTCGAAATTGGATAACCAATTTGACGATTTTCGACAATGGATGTCTCAAGAATACCCCGATAGTCAATCTCTTCCTTTAATTGAGGGTCTAAAACATATGCTTCAAAGTGATAAGAATGGAATTGATATTTTGTGTGGTATTGCACACATTGTGGATTCGAATGTGATGCCTATAAAGAGTTGTGCCGAAACTTTAGGTTATACACAACCTCCCACTCAAGTCAATCATTCTATTCCTTTGACAACTTCTATTGCTAGCATACCTACCTTTACATCAAACATAATGACTACTTCTATAAAAGACATTCCTCCTATGATCACCAGTCATGGGGGCAATCCTTCCTCTTCAATTAACCCTCTGCCTTCATTCAATCCAACTTCTTCATTCATTCCTTCAATGAGTGTTCCTATTACATCTCCACAAATGAACATGACGCAAGGGGGCAATTCATTCAACCATTTCATTCCTCCTTGTAGTGTTCCTCCTTTCCAATCCTCTCCTATAAATAACTATCATAGTGTCCCGCCACCTTACTCTTTACCTTCTTTCAATAACATAACACCTCCATCTCAATCTAACACATCTAATATGAATTCTTCAACTGAAGCAACCATTAACAATCTTGCACAAACTGTCTCTTCTTTACAGCAACAAATTGCCTCTATGAATCAATCTAAGTTTAGTATGCCCACATTTGATGTTGCGAGCCCACTTTCTCTTGACATTGTTCGAGCTATCCCTCCTAAACATGTTGAAATCCTGCATTTGGAGCTTTATAATGGTAAAGGTGATCCTCTAACACATGTTAAGACTTTTCAAACAATATGTACCGATTTTGCTTATGACCAAAGGTTGCTTGCAAAACTGTTTACTAGGACATTAAGAGATAAAGCCCTACAATGGTATTGCTCGTTGCCTTCTTATTCTATTACTTCTTTCGAACAACTTGCAAATGCTTTCATTCAACAATTTCAAAACAATATAAGTCCTAAAGTTACTTTGATTGATTTAATGCATTGTAAACAAGGTGTTAAAGAAAAAGTGACTGATTTCATTGGTAGATATAAGCATTTGTATGCTCAAATCTCTTTTCCAGTGCCTGAAAATGATATTCAAAGAATCTTTATTTCTAATTTACAAAAAGATATTCGAGATAAACTTCTGTTTTCTGAGTTTACTTCTTTCCAACAGTTGTGTGCAACTCTTCACAATTATCAACTGACTGTGAGTCAAATGGAACAATCACATCCTATGGCTCCGAGTGATAAGGGTGATAGCAGTCAACAACCATTTGGAAAGTTTAAACCGAACAAAGATTCCATCAAATTCAATGAAAACATCATCAACAACAATGTGAATGCAACATCAGGTGTGCCTCCTATTTCTAAGTTTTTCAAGAAAGAAAGAAAGTATACTCCTTTGAATGAATCATTGCATAGTATTATGAATAAGTTATTGGAACAAAATGTGCTTACTCTTCCTCCTATAAGGCAAATTGATCTTGCAAAGATTAATTCACCTTATTTTGATAACAAATCTTTTTGTCAATTTCATCGTCAACCTAGGCATGATACTGAAAAATGTTTTGCTTTAAAGGGTAAAATTTAAGATTTGATTGATAATAATACTATCTCTGTTTCTGGAGTGAATGATAAAGGCAACACATCTGTAGCTCTTCCTAACCAAAATCTTCAGATTTTTACTGATCCATTACCTTCCCATACCTCTAATTCGATTGAGACTAATGATTCCTCTTTTTCATCTGATGGTCTTGTGTCTATGACTTCGAATGTGATTAACTTTGTAGAGCAGCAAGAAAACCCTAAAGAACCTTCCATCACATTTGATTCTAGTGAAACTATCAGGGCACCTGATGGTCCTTTATACATAGTTGCAAAAGTCAAGAATACACCTTGCCGTGGAGTGCTTGTTGATCCTTCATGCATGGTTAATGTTATTACAGAAGAATTTCTTTTAACTTTGCAATTGAATCAAGTGATCTATGACAAAACAGATGTGATTGTGAAATTATTTGATGCATTTTCTTCTCCTGCAATTGGTTCTATTACATTACCTATTGAAGTTCATAACAAATCCCTTGATGTGAACTTTTCTATTATTCCATCTTCCGAACAATTTCGTGTGAAGCTTGGTTATCCTTGGCTATCTTCCATGAAAGCTATTGCTTCTCCTATTCATAAGTGTTTGAAATTTCCCCATAATGGTGAAGTTGTTACTGTCAATCATAGTCTCTTTAAACCAGCTGAAAGAACTTCTAGTGTTCCTATTGATTATTTTTGGCCTAAACAATTCCAATCTCTTCCTCCGCGAAGTGATCATCTTTTCAAATCTTATCAAAAGTGGAAAACAGATATGATCCTATCTCTAAGTGAACCTAGAACACCCAAACTTGATATTCCTATCGTTCTTGAGAAGGAACTTCTTCCTTTGAAAGATAAAACTAATGTCTTTCCTCAAGAAGATTCCCAACCCATTCCTATGGATGTGACTATGTCTATGTCTAATAAACTTTCTAAAAGTAGACCTATACCTCCTCGTCATGATGGACTTGGTCTCCTTCCTAAACCAAATATTCCTCCTTTATACAAAGCAGTTCCTCCTCCTTCTTTTTATAGAGAGAAGAGACCTTCTTCTTCTCCTAGTATCCAGCCTAAGAGACCACAACCTAAACACCCAAGTGATAAGGATGAGAACATTCCTCCTCCTCAATCTTCTCTACTTCCTACTAAGACTAGATGAAATCATTCTGCACGTGAACGCCGACGAAAGCATCGTCTTAGAGCTTAGGCAGCTACTTCTCAAACTCTACAATCTCCAAAAACACCTTCAACAAGCATTATTCCATTTTCTCCAAAATCTCCTAAACATAAGATGCATGATGGTCTTGATCCTGTGCAAGTTAAAGATCCTATTTTTATAAATCTTGATGATGATATAGATGAAAATGTTATTCATGATGAAAATGTTACTTCTCTTGCTTCTGATAGTGAATATGAACTTGTTGATATTGATAACCATTTATCTAATGAATTTTCTAAAGCACTTATCCTAGCTCCTAGACAAGAACAACGTGGCTTGGAACATGAACATAGCCCTTGTTTGGCTCCATCTGCTGTGTTGGATGTTCCTCCTCTAGCATGTTCCCTGCCTTCCCGAAACATTGATCAGCAAGATCGGGGGGTAGATGACGTGCTAGACTAGTTTCATTAGCATAGCAGACTCTCTCCTCCTCTCTTTTGTTACTTCTTCTATGTGTTATTCTCATTCCTCTATTTGTTGTCCTTAGTTTTGTCTACTTGAGGATGATGCAAAGCATTGAGATCTCTTTTGGTCTCTCTCATGTTGACTCAAAAGACACATGTGTTCCCTTCTTCTAGGTGACCTTCCTTGATTGGGGAATGAAGAACAATTATGCATACATACATATGATATACATGAATTATCATACAGCATACTGACCCCAAGGAAAGCGAAGTCACCTTGTGCTTTGTGTTTTGTATCTATTATCCTTGCGTTTATCTCACACTTGGGGGCTAAATCTTTGTGATAACGTGCTCCTTTCCCTTCTCATTTCTTATGTGTATCACTACCTTAAAGTAATCACCCTCGTTGAGGCGTGTGTGATCGCTTTAACATAGGGGGCCATACACCCCATCTATCCCTTCAAGATACTTGAAAATTTCGTGGCGAACTTAGCTTTGCCTTGAAAATTTTTGGTATTTTTCTTACATGACTCATAGTGAGGGAACCTTACTACTGACAGTCATGGTTCTCCCTCGTGATCTTCCCTTTTACATTGTCAATCGAAGTCGTAAGATCCTTAGTCCACTGGGGGCTTGGTGTGTCTTGCCTCCTTGACGTGGTGAAAGTCTTTCAATGTTGTTTCCTTGTACTTTACCGGAAGTATGAGCATACGCTTATACTCCCACTAAAGTGGGGGCTAAATGTAGCGTCCTAAAATTGTGACACTTGCAATTTTGACTGCATTTGGGTCTTCACGATGGTGATGCAACACGGAACTTGAATGGAGACCCTGAAACTTGTCCACGACATCAAAAACTGCATTTTTCCAGCACCCTGCCTGATCCCTCCTTGCACCCTACTGTCCCGGGAGGTGGGACCAGAGCGCCCAGTGCCCTGGTCCTTCAAGACCAGGGCGCCCAGTGCCCTGGTCCCCCAGGACCATGGTGCCTAGTGCCCTGGTCCCTGGCCCTATTTTGGGCCCAGTCTCCTATGGGGCTTCGGGTCTTTTAGTTTGCAAATTGGAAAATATTGTTTCCTGGTCGGCCTAAGGTTGGGAAAATCAGTCTATCAACCCTAATTGGCAAGTATATAAACTACATTTTCCTCTCTCATTTGGATGGATGAAAAAAAGGCAGAAGCGATACTCAAGTATTCAAACATTCAAGCATTCAAGCATTCCTTCAAGCAATTGATCATTCTAAGTCTCCATTCAAGGCTAAGTGTTGCATTCAAGACAAGGATTCAACCATTGAAGAGGAGATCACATACCACATACAACATACAACATACAACATACAACAACATCTACACCTTCACATGTAAGAATACAAACATTCTTACAACAAGGTACTAGTACTTGTTTTGCATTACAGTCATTTACATTTACAGCATTTCTCATTTTTTGGTTAATTCCAAAACCGGGGTTTGACCTAAGGGCAAACCCCTAATCCCTAACCCCCCAATCGTATTCTCTTTTCTGTGTGTAGGTTGCAGGTACGCGGCTGTAATTGAAGATCTGGAATCCTTGTGCAGAGATGAACAGATCCCCCTTCGTTTCGCAGATTTTTTGGAGGACGGTGTGCACGCCGGGCGCCATCGTCCTGTCAACTTTTGCTCAAATTTGCAGGACAGTGCCGTCTCAACATTTTACTGCTAATTCCAGGTCTGCAGCTTCATCCTATATCCCTATCTCAGTTTATAAGCGAATCTTTCTCACTTTCTATGCATTCCTAGCTTAATCATTCTATCCACATTCTTTACAAAAGAGGGTAGCCTTGCTGTCTTGACCCTTGAAACTCATTTAGAATCCAATCTTACATTGCGTGGGATTGGATCTTGTGGGTTTCAACCCCTCTTTTGAATATAAAGTCTCCCCTAAGTGAAAACCATCAATCCTAGTAACCTCCCTTCTCTCTCCTTGGAGTTGGAAGAGGGGAGAGCAACTAGGGTTCGATTTTCTGCTTTACAGTAGATAAAAGGGAGATTTAAATAAATATAATATATTTATTTAATTTTGGCGATGAGGATGAGGGACTAGATAAATAAATATTAATGCTAAAAATAGGTTTGGGCCAATGGTATAAATAGTGATTTTATAAATTCAATAATGAAATATTATCTAAGTCATTATGAAATGAAAGTTGAATAATTAATTAAATAAACAGATATTTATTCACCCAATTATAGAAAAAATGATTGAGTGATTCTAAGTGTGTACAAAATAAATATTCCTCATTACCATGTGAAGTACTTTGCAAACACTTTTACATGTAAAATTCAAACATAATAATTGTTGATTTCTTTCTTTAGAACGATTCAAACAATTTGACTCGTTTTAAAAATGAGAAACTATAATCCCTAATACGTTTGTTCTTTTCCTCTTTTCTTGATCGATATATACTCTATTAATCATATAAATCTTTTTAGACTTATAAATATCCAATCTCTTATAGGTGATTATGTATTATAGATTATACCATTTATAACCCTTGTGACCTTTTAAATCAATCATCGCATTTACTTGTCCTGATGGAGGGAACTATGAAGTAGCAGTGTAGGCAGTCTTTGTGGAGGAGGTAGATGTTGAGCAGGGCTAAAAAAAATCACCAACAACTCCTTTCATTTTTTCAATTGTATTACGAAATGATCTGACCAGTCCCAAGACTCATTTTCCTTGCTTCGATATCTCATCATCATAAGATTAAGAAAAACAAATCCATTATGATGTTGCCTTAATTTCCTAACCTACGAATTCCACACTGTGTTTTACCGCGTTCAACTTGATTTACATAATCCCCTTCCTTTAGCTATTGCAGAGCTGACTTATGCAGCACATTTGAGATTATATTCTTAAGCTTTTCGAAGTTTTAGAGAACAAATATGGAGTATCACTCGCCCACCCCCCAAAATCTCCCTCGATGTCAATAATAGGTTTCATGTGTTTCTCAGCTTTCGTGGACCAGATGCCAAAATTACTTTTGTCGATCACCATCTTTACGAGCTCTCTCTGGAGCCGGACTCGGGGTTTTCCTGGACACCGAAGACATCGATTCCAGCTTGCAAAAAGCCATTCAAACAAGTCATATTTTCATCCCTATATTTTCCAAACACTATGCGGAATCAACCTGGTGTCTGGAGGAAGCGGCGAGGATGTGTAGATCGAATGGCTTCATCATTCCCCTGTTTTATGATGTGGAGGTCTATTCGCCCAGGCATTTGAGAAGCATTAGACCCATTTAGATCGACAGAATGAAAATAGAATTAAGGAATGGAAGATAGCACTTTATCAAGCATTACACCCATTTAGGAAGAGAAGAATTTTAAGGAGTTTGGTAAATTACCACGGAGAAGTATTGAGTGTTGATGAAGGGAGAAATCTGATGAGAGATCGAATGCAAGGAATTTGGGCTCTTGTGGTTTTTGATGATGTGAATGATAGAATG
The DNA here is from genome assembly GCF_030272615.1 of Cryptomeria japonica. Lineage (NCBI taxonomy): Eukaryota > Viridiplantae > Streptophyta > Pinopsida > Cupressales > Cupressaceae > Cryptomeria > Cryptomeria japonica. Next base: position 256,609,712 of record NC_081405.1, read on the forward strand.
CAGCTGCATGCGGTGTATGGGGATTGGTTTGGGCATGGCAGTAGACTCGTCATCACTTCCCCAGACCAACACATCCTAAGGTCGACTCAGTTTTTGAAATGACTGGACTAGGGAAAGATGAAGCTCTCAAATTTTTCAGTTGCCATGCTTTCTGTAAGGCAGTCTCGGAGACCCCTTACAAAAGAGCCTGTCGAGGGCATCCTCTTTCATTAGAAGTCATTGAGCACAATTATTTGATAAGGAGTCCAATGACATCCAATGTTGGGAAGAAGTTGTCCATAACATTGGGGAAAATCCAGACATATCTAGAATTTTTCAAACCAGTTTTGATGGACTTAGCCATATCGAGAAGGAAATATTTCTGGATATATCTTGTTGCTTTGTTGGTCAAAGGAAAAGAGACACTGATCTTTTCTGGGAAGTTTTATACCCCAATAAAGTTCAAACAGCCATCAAGAATCTTTCACTAAAAATGCTTATAAACATCAATAGCCCTCAAGATTCCTTCCATATGCATGACCTTCTACGGGAAATGGGAAGAGGAATTTAGGAGCAGAATGATGATAATAGCAGACTCTGGCTTCCTGTGGGTGCACACAAAGATTTGAACAGAGACAGGGCAGAGAGAATGAAAATGCTTGTTTATACAGGACAAAATGCAAGTGAGCCTATTATCATGCATAACATGCCTTCCTTGCACTACTTATTTTTGCAAAATACAAAAGTAACCGGCAACATTGCAAAGCTAGCTCCTAATTTGATATGGATAAAAATTAGAAATTGTGAAATTGTAAGTGATATGCATACATGGATAATGTCAAGAAACAGAGTCCAATTGGATGGCAGGGGATCACAAGTGAGGATGTTAAGTCTACAGGAGTGTGCTAGTCTCACGAAAATCCCAAAGATGCTCGACAGCTTGGTGAACCTTCAATGCTTGTATATGGGGTATAATAAAGCTCATAAAACAATTCCAGACTCACTCGGCAATTTGTCACAACTCAAGAAGCTCAAACTGTGTAGCTGTAGAAGTTTGACAAGCCTTCCCGATACCGTGGGCAATTTGGTGCAGCTAAAAGAGTTGTGTTTGGGCAGCTGTACAAATCTTAAAAGCCTTCCCTACACTTTAGGCAATTTGGCTGAACTAGAAAAGAGGTAATTGAGTATGTGGCACAATGTTTGGAATGTCAGCGAGTGAAAGCTAAGCATGTTCATCCAACATGACTTTTATTTCAACATGTTATACTAGAGTATAAGTGGCAAGTAATCAGTATGGATTTTATCCAAGGATTACCTATGAGCAAAAATAAGCATGACACTATCTTAGTAGTTGTGGATAAGTTGACAAAAGTTGCGCATTTCATACCTGGAAATCTCAAGGATGGATCATTTTTTCTTGCAAAGAAATTTGTGCAAGAAATATTTCGTTTGCATGGTGTACCAGAAACCATAATTTTAGATAGGGATACCAGGATGACATCTAGATTTTGGACAACATTAAATGCAACTTTGGGAACTAGACTAAATTTTAGTTCAGCATATCATCCTCAGACTGATGGCCAAACGGAAAGGCTTAATCAGGTTGTGGAAGATCTTCTATGAATGTATTGCATGGATCAGCAATACAAGTGGGAGGAGTATTTTCTTTTGGTTGAATTTGCATATAACTACTCTTTTCACGCATCTTTAGGGATGGCACCTTTTGAAGCACTCTATGGGAGAAAGTGTTGCACACCTATTAGTTGGGATATAATGGAAGATAGGATCATAATTGGTCTTGATCTACTCAAGGAAATGGATGAGCAAATGACATTGATCAAGAGTAGGTAGAAGGAGGTAGCTGATAGACAAAAGAGTTATGTTGATAGAAACAGGACTTAGAGACAATTTGTTGTAGGAGATAAAGTCTTTTTGAGAGTCAAACCTCATAAGAGCTCTATCTCATTTGGAGAATCATCAAAGTTGGCACCAAGATATGTGGGACCCTTTGATGTGCTGGAAGTTATTAATCCAGTTGCTTATAGATTAGCTTTACCACTTGCTCTATCTTGAATCCATAATGTGTTCCATGTTTCTTTGTTGAAACCTTATCATGTTGATGGATCTCATATATCTTGATTGGCGATTTTTACATGTACAGGATCCAAGGGTGGTGCTAGTGGAGACCATCTATGATTGACCATCATTTTCATCATTTGCTTTCTTAGAAAAGTAGTTGCTTATTACATGAGATACCTTGGAACAATGATTTTGATTTTCATGTTGTGAACTTGGATAGCATGTATGCTATTTTTATTATTTATATTTAAGACTTTGATGTATGGTTAACATTATATGAGGTAGAATTACTATGTGCTTATTGATGGATAATAAGACATCAGGACGATGTCTCTTCCAAGTGGGGAAGGATGTCACGAACCATATTTTCAATAATTATGTTAGTAGGAAAATAATGTGTGCTTTTCGTTTATGAATTAAAATTGTAATGGAGAAGAATTTTTATTACGATGATATTGCAGACAGTATGCAAATGAAATGATTTATATTTCTTTACTCATACGAATGCAATTACATGGCTAGTGTTATTTTTTATTGGGGATTGTCATTACTGATAAGCTATTGAGTGCAAGTGATGCAGGGACAAACGAACGCAAATGAAGGCAAGAATAGGCCTCAGGTAGAGTTGTCTTAGCTCATGGACTTCGATAGATTAGAGGAATCTCACACACCATCATAGAAAATTTATATTTATGCAATTATGATTTCATCGATGCATGATTTTGAATTGGAAATAATTTTTTATAAGTAATAGCAATTGTTAAATTTATTTCATCTATGAAGCTGAAAATTAGATTGATATTTTGAAAAGAGTTAGTGATTTAATGATTTAACGTTCATTATGTAGGATGATTTAATGTCCCTTGTATAAGAGAATGTAAATGTAATTTCAGTAATGATTGTTTTGTTTACAATTATACGAATTTCATATGCATGTTAGTTAGATAACTGTGATTTAGTCGTATACATACATACATACATACATATATATATATATATATATATATATATATAGATATAGATATACACATATATATATATATATGTATGTATATATATGTATATATGTATATAAAAGAAGGTGATTATATATATATATATATATATATATAAATGAAGGTGATTATGTATTATGTGTATTTATTTTAAATTACACTTAAGTGATTATTTTATCGTTATATAAACTTGTCAATTCAAAATAATGTATTTATGAACATACATATACAAAATTTAGATTATATATATTATTTATAATAACTTTTTACATTAGACTTTATTTAAAATAAACATGTTATATATAAAATAGTCAATTATTATATATAAATGTATACATATAATATTCTAAAAGGTGGCGGATCTAAATCTTAGGATAATTAGAAGCCAACTAATAGTGTAATGGAAGAGTGTTGGCTTGATGATGATTGTAATGTATTCATCATTTGTTGTCATTGATGAAACACTCACACACACATTTGACAATATTGACCACCAGTGTAACTTCAATTGTTTACACTAACAATCGGTATACTTAGTGGTTTATCTCTAACTGGTACTCTGTGTTAATCGGTATATGCATAAGGGACAACCTATGGTTATACCTAGTCGGCATCATGATGAAGATCAAGATGAAGATCAAGCAAAAGGACAACGATTCATATGTTTTTTTCAAACCGGTACAAAATGTTCCAACCGGTACTTGTAAATTTTTGTGATGAGATACCAGCATCGACTACTTGACGGTAATTTTTGTGATGAGTTATGGTTGCTTCTCCAGATACACTATACCTAGGAAATTATGTTATGATTTCCTTAAGCTGACATGAAATCAGAATGTCTATATATATCGACATCTAAGTAAAACATTAACAACTGATGGTATGCATGAAGAGAAAAAAATTTTGTTGAAAAGTGATAAGTGTTAAGATGAAGAGTTTGTCAAAAAGCAGTGTTGAATGTACTTAGAAGGATCTGATCAAGCAAGTACTGTGCTACTCGGAACAGATCAAACCATTCTTTTTGTTCTATAACTATTACAATAGTATCAGATCCCTTAACCGGGTAAGCTCTAACAAGATTCAATGTATAAATCCTCTAACAAGGTGATCCATTAGTTTGGATTCTTAAATCCTCTAGTGAGGTTACTCCTAACAGGGTACTACTCTTAATAGGGTATAAGCTTCAAATCATGTTTTGGGATCTCTAACAAGATTTGCTCTTAGAAGAGCACTTTGTAGACCTTAACCGGTCAGTTATCTATTATTGTAGATAGTTAACTTGTGAGTTCATCTCACCGTGGCTTTTACCTATTTGGGTTTTCCACATACAAACACTTGTGTTATGGTGGATTCTTTACTTTTTGTGAATGTTGTTATATCATTTTGGATTATATGCATTGTGTTTGTAAGCTATGTTAAGATCATCTACCGGTTGGTGTTTGAAGTAGTTAAGTTTTTGGTGACACTGATTCACCCCCCCCCCCCTCCTTAATTCTTTTCAATTCCATCAATTGGTATTAGAGCCTAACTTCTTTGAAGCCTAATCACTTAGAAGGGAACCTTGAAACCACCATGGGGGATAGGATGTTAGGACCCAGAGGCAACTGAGAGGGGGGGTGAATCAGTTGTCAATTAATTTCAACCAAATATAACTTAATCAAACTTGATACTTAATACCGGTACACCAAACTTAATGTCGGTTGACAGATTAGCAGTTAATATTAATACCAGTGAAACTCAATGCATATAACAAAAAGAGAAACAACATCCACAACACATAACATAGAGATTTGTATGTGGAAACCCTGTAAGGGGAAAAACCATAGTGGGAAACCTTACCCACAATTAGATGATACTACTGTAGATAGTATGTGTATACAAATGGGGTTTGTACATGCAGAAAGGCCAACTGCCTAGAGCTCACTGCTCAATCACAAAATAGGAGTCACACTAACTAAAATTGGATGATTAAATCCAATGCTAATGTACTGCTCAAAGTAGCATCTCCAATGTTGGATTCAGTACCGGTTAAGCTCTAATAATCACCTTCAAACCTTCCTTGAACCTTCTCTATGGTCTGCTCATATGATCTTCAATATTCGCACATACCATGTTACAACACCATAACCATATACCATCTCTCTATTCTATTTCTTCCTTGCATCATCTCACAAATGTGATCTTACATATATACCAAAACCTAAGACCAAATGTGTAGGTTGGCTAATAAAGAATATTATAATTAAATCGATTACAGATAAGTCAAGATGTGATGCATCATGTCAGCTCAATACATTTACAACAATATCCAATTGATCAAATCATCTCCATAACGTGTCGTGCTGATCTGGAATAGATAATGCATGTCGGTCAATAACCTAGACCAATTTGCCGATAACAGCAAATATGTCAACCCGATTAGACCAATAACCAAAATACCAAAACCAAGTGTCCAAACCATGTCTTCAACATAACCAAGTGATCTCTAGATGATAACAAGTCATCCTCAGTGCCGGTGAACAATATAACCTGTCAGTGAGTGATATATTGGTGACTGTGCATAAGTCACTGAACTTGTTGGTGAACATAATGTGTCTATTCAACATAACCAAAGATCTCTAGAAGGATAAATATTGATAAATGTTGACATCAATGATAAAACCAATGCAACACATCCATAATACCAACAATCTCCCCCTTTGGCATTGATGGCAACACAAGATGGAAAAACATCCAAGTGTCAAAACAGAATGCCAAAAACCAAAAACCAATAATCTCCAGGATAGCTTAATACCAGAAATCAAAATACAAATGCAAAGAGTATATATCACTCCCCCAATAAGTAATCTCTCCCCAAAGGATAATGTATATTTTTCCATAGATTTCTCTCCCCCTTTGACATAAAATGCCAAAGCAATACAAATACTAGATGCAACCAATTCATAGAACCAATTAGAATAACCAATTGTTATAACCAACTTCTCCCCCAGAGAAGTAGCTCTCCTCCATCAAAGCAAGAAAAAAATGGTTTCTCTGTAAATTATGTTGGTTTGATGCCAATCATCATCTATCTAAGTCTCTATCGGTGAGGGTATGACCCCAAGCTGCTCTCTGAGATATTCAAAAGTTTCCTTAGGCAAAGGCTTAGTAAAGATATCTACAATCTGCTCTTTAGTATTCACATAAACCAATCTCACTTCTTTTGCTTCAACATTCTCTTTCAGAAAATTATATTTGATAGAAACATGTTTAGTCTTAGAGTGAAATACAGATTCTTAGATATATCAATTGTTGTTGAATTATCATAGTAAATGATTATAGGTTCTTTTCATTTTACCTTTATGTCCTTCAACATTTTCTTAATCCATAATACTTGAGTACAATTAGTTGTTGTTGCAACATATTCTGATTCTGCTATTGATAATGATGTACAACTCTATTTCTTGCTCAACCATGAAATCAATCTGCTACCAAGAAAGAATGCCCCGCCGGTGGTTCTCTTTCTGTCATCTACATCTCCTACCCAATTTGCATCAATGTATGCACATAAATCAAAATTTTCATCTTTAGGATACCATAAACCAAGATTTGTTGTGCCTTGTAGATAACAAAAAATCTTTTTTACTATTGATTCATGATTTTCTCTAGGATTGCTCTGAAATCTTGAAACAATACATATTGCATTCATTATATCAGGTCTTGCTTGTGTTAAATATAGTAAACCTCCAATCATAGATTTGTATCTTGTCAGATTAATAGAAGCTGAATCATCTTTCAATGTCAATTTATCAGTTGTAGTCATAGGAGTACTTACCAGTTTAGAGTTTTCCATACCAAATTTCTTCAGTAGTTCCTTCAAGTACTTTGTTTGACATATGAATATACCTTTATCAGTCTATGAAATCTGCAATCCTAAAAAGAATTTTATCTCCTCAATCATAGACATTTCAAATTCTTCCTGCATCTTATTAGCAAAGTCTTTACACAATCCATCTTCTCCTCCAAAAATGATGTCATCAACAAAAACTTCAATAACTGAGATGTCTTTATTAGTCACTTTGAAATATAAGTTGTTGTCAGCATTACCTTTAGTGTAACCAAGCTTCAAAAGATATTTGTCCAATCTATCATACCAAGCTCTAGGAGCTTGCTTCAATCCATATAAAGCTTTCCTTGATCTGCAAACCATATCTTTATCATTTGTCAATGAAAATCCATCAGGTTGTTCAATGTAAACTTCCTCTTCAAGATCACCATTTAGAAATGCACATTTTACATCCATTTGATATACTTTATAGTTCTTGTGTGTTTCAAATGCAAGAAATAATCTGGTTGCATCAATTCGAGCTACTGGTTCAAAGGTTTCATTATAATCAATTCCCTCTTTCAGTGAATATCCTTTACACACTAATCTTGTTTTTTTTTTTATTACCTTACCATCTTCATTGAATTTATTTATGAATACCCATTTAGTTCCAATTACATTTTTGTCCATAGGTTGGGGAACCAATGTCCATGTATTGTTCTTTTCAATTTATTCTAATTCATCTTCCATAGCTTTAATCCAATGTTTATCTTCACATGCCTCAATAACAGATGTTCGTTCAATTTGAGAAATTAAACATACCTCTTCATTTTCCAGTCTTCCTCTTGTCATAACACCTTGATACTTATTCCCAATTATCTGACTTTCAGAGTGATTCTGTCTTACATACCTAGGTGTGTTCACTTGTTGTTGTTCTCTAGTCACTGTGGAATTCTCTAATGATGCCAGTGTGACTGGAACCACATTCTGTACCGGTGCACTCTATATAGGTTCATTTGTGATAATCTCAACTGTCAGTTTAGAATCCATACTTAATTTCCTCTAAACTGTTCATCTATCTTCACATTTGCACTCTCAATGATTTTTTGCAATCTTTTATTAAAACATCTATATGCTTTTCTCTTAGATGAATAACCAAGAAATATTCCTTCATCACTTCTAGGACCAAATTTTCCAATATACTCATCTCTCCTAATGTAGCATTTGCTTCCAAATATTCTGAAGTATTTAAGAGTAGGAGTATTACCAAACCATAATTCATAAGGTGTCTTACCAATTTCACCTTTGATGTGAACTCTGTTGAAAGTGTAAACCATTGTATTCACTGATTCTCTCCTGTACACATGAGGTAGATTTTCTTCTGATATCATGCTTCTAGTTTCATCCAGAATAGTTATGTTCTTCCTTTCCACAACTCCATTTTGCTAAGGTGTCTGGGGTGCTGATAGTTGTCTTCTAATTCCATTCACTTCACAAAATGTATTAAACTCCTTAGATGTGAATTCACCTCCTTGATCTGATCTTAAACATTTGATTTTCTTACTGGTTTCATTCTCTACCATTGCCTTGAATAATTTGAATTTCCCAAAAGCTTTTAATTTCTCCTTGAGAAAAGTATCCCAACACATTGTAGAATAGTCATCAATGATTAGCATAAAGTATCTATCTCCCTATAGACTTCTTGTTCTAGCCAGACCACACAAGTTAGTATGAATTAAATCAAGAACATTATTGGATTTCTCAGAAATACTCTTAAAAGTTATTCTAACTTGCTTTCCCATTTGACATTCCTTACATACTGGATTATGCGGTTTTACAATCTTAGGTAAATCCCTTACTACCTTAGATGAACTAATCTTTATAATGCAATCAAAATTCATATGACAGACTCTTTTATGCCATAACCAACTTTCATCAATATGTGCAATCAAGCATGTCTTTTCACTGTTATTCAAATTTAACATATTACCTCTAGTCTGATTATTGATTGCAATCTCCAAACCAGTTCTATTCATGATTTTGCATTTGCCATTATTGAATTGTAATTGAAATCCCTTTTCAACTAATTGACCAACACTCAAAAGATTACACTTTAAACCTTCAATAGAATAAACGTTGTCAATATTATGCTTACCATCAAAAGATATAGTGCCTTTTCCTCTGCTCAAACAAGCTTTGTCATCCCTAAATATTACTAGACCTCCATTGTATTCCTAAAAAGATAAGAATTTACTTTTATCACCAGTCATATGATGTGAACATCTGGAATCTATAATCCATTCATCCTTTTCTTCAATGCTAGTTGACAGGGCCTTCTCTGCCAGTGGAACAGTAGGTGCCAGTTGATCTTCTTTTATTGCAACAAAAGCCCATCCATTATCTATTGGTTCTTCATCAGAATCATCAGTAACACCTTCATCAGCATAGTAACATGATTTGTCTCTATTCTTCTTAAATTTGTATCTCTGATATTCAGGGTTAATCTTATATGTCCTTTTAGCTTCTTCTCTTAATCTTGCATGTCTATCAGGACATCTAGATGCCATATGACCAACTTTATTGCAGTTAAAACATTTAAATGGTGTTTTACCTTCATACTTACTTCCAATAGGACCTTTAGGCATTTTCCTTGAAAATAGTGCTTCAAGTTCTTCCAGTTCTTCATTTTCCTTTCTGATATCTTCAAATTCTCTTGCATAAAGTGCTTTCCAATCAGATTTGTCAGATGATGATGATGATGCAGATGATGCTTTGAAGGCTAAATCTATCTTAATTGTAGCAATAGGACCAAATTCCTCAAGCTCAAATGCTGAAAGTTTTCCAACCACGGTATCTCTAGATACTAATGTATTAGGCATTGTTCAAAACTCATTAATAACAGTTACTTTCATTTGGTATGCATGTGGCAATTCTCTCAAAACTTTAGAAACAATTTCATCTTCACTTAAGGAACCTCCACAGCATTGTATTCCGAAAACAATTTCATTAACCCTTTCCATAAAAGCAAAAATTCTTTCATCTTCTTCCATTTTCAGATTTTCATACCTGACCAGGAAGCATTCCAGTTTTGCAATTTTGACAGTGGTATCTCCTTCATTCAATGTCTCTAATTTATCCCAAATAGCTTTAGCAGTAGATTGGTCTGATAATCCCGTGATTTGCTAATATGACAAGGCGCTCAATAGTGCTTCTCTTGCTTTGCAATCATTCTCTTGATCCTTACCCAATGTTGGTGGATTAGGTTGATTCGGTGTAGGACCAACATAGCCATTCTTTGTAACATCCCATATATATTTTCTAATGCAATTCAGATGTGTCTCCATTCTGATCTTCTATATACCATAGTTAGTTCCATCAAGTTTCAGACTATCCTTCCTGAAAAAGTTAGCTGCCATAGAATCTCCTCAAGTTGTTAAAATTCTGCAAAAAGAGGACTTGGCTCTAATACCAATTGTTAGGACTTGGAGACAATTGAGAGGGGGGGGGGTTAATCATTTGTCAATTAATTTCAACCAAATATAACTTAATCAAACTTGATGCTTAATACCAATAAACCAAACTTAATGTTGGTTGACAGATTAGCAGTTAATATTAATACCGGTGAAACTCAATGCATATAACAGAAAGAGAAACAACATCCACAACACATAACACAAAGATTTGTACGTGGAAACCTTGTAAGGGGAAAAACCATGGTGGGAAACCTTACCCATAATTAGATGATACTACTATAGATAGTATGTGTATACAAATGGGGTCTGCACATGCAGAAACGCCAACCGCCTAGAGCTCACTACTCAATCACAAAATAGGAGTCACACTGACTACAATTGGATGATTAAATCCAATGATAATGTACTGTTCAAAGTATCATCTCCAATGCTGGATTCAGTACCGGTTAAGCTCTGATAATCACCCTCAAACCCTCCTTGAACCTTCTCTATGGTCTGCTCATATGATCTTCAATATCGCACATACCATGTTACAATACCATAAAAATATATTGTCTCTCTATTCTATTTCTTCCTTACATCATCTCACAAATGAGATCTTACATATATACCAAAACCTAAGACCAAATATATAGGTCGGCTAATAAATAATATTACAATTAAATCAGTTACAATAAGTCAAGATGCGATGCATCATGTCGGCTCAAAACATTTACAACCATATCCAATTGATTAAATCATCTCCATAATGTGTCGTGCTGATCTGGAATAGATAATGCATGCCAGTCCATAACCTAGACCAATTTACTGGTAACAACAAATATGTCAACTCGATTAGACCAATAACCAAAATACCAAAACCAAGTGATCTCCATATGATAACAAGTCATCCTCAGTGTCGACGAACAATATAACTTGTAGGTGAGTGATATATTGGTTACTATGCATAAGTCACTGAACTTGTTGGTTAACATAATGTGCCGGTTCAACATAACCAAACATCTCGAGAAGGATAAGTGTTGATAAATGTTGACATCACTGACCAAATCAATGCAACACATCTATAATACCAACATAGGAGCTACTTCGAGATGGCTAGAGAGCTAGAAGCTAGCAGAAATGAACTTGAATCCATTAGGGTCAAACTGAAAGCTTCTGAAGTCAAAAGGAGAGAGCTAATTGATCAACTATTAGAGATATTTGATAATAGTTCTTCAGATGAAGCCAATATTGATGCTTTAGCAGAGGAAGTTGAAAAGTTGAATGGTGAGAAACTGAATCTAAGGAGAGAGCTAGAAGGTTTCACTATCCGCATGAGTTAGGAACTGGAAGCCAGAAGAGCTGATGAAGATCTTATCAAGCAAAGAGATCAAGCGATTACAAATATCAAACGGGAAAAAGACACTATGCATGAGAATTTGATTGTTGAAAGAGAAGAAAAGGAGAACCTACAGTTAGATCTTGAGCTTGTATCATCTCTGAAAGAGAACCTGCCTAAACATAATGAAGATCTCATCAAACAGCTTACTGAAGCCAATGAAAAATTGGAGAAGTTCAACAGAAGTTCCAACATGTTGGAAGAACAAATTCAATCACAAAGAATGAAAGGTGATATCTCTAGACTTGGTTTTTTACACAACTGAAAAAGGTGAATCCTCCGGTACAAAGAGTAACAATCCTAAGAACAAATCTACTCCTAAGATCAATAAGACTACCTATAAGGTCTTTAAACCTGACTGCTTTGTTTTCCATAAACCTGGTCACACTACAAATGTTTGTAGAGACAAACCTAACATGAATGCAAGTTACAATACTAATACTAGGTATGTGTCCAACAAATTTGAAGGTCATTGCTACACATGTGGAATGTATGGACATAGATATGTTGAATGCAGATATGGAGCAAACAACCTTGTGCCACACATGCATCCAAGACCAAATGTGACCGGATGAGGAACTTTGATAACCGGATAAACATAAACTGGAAAAGATCCTATGACAACCGGTTTAGTCCATTTAAGATGGAAAAGGTAACAAATGTTATTTGCTTCTTCTATAATAACTTTGGTCATGTGGCTATGAACTGCAGAAGAAGAACAAGAAGAGGAAATGCAGGACCTTGGAGATCATCTGGTATGGGCTTTTATCACTGTAACAAACCAGGGCACCTAGCAAAATTCTGTAGATATAGAAACAACAAACCAGTCAACTCTTCTAAAGACCAGAAAGGAAAGCAGACAGTTGATATTGAAGAAACCAGAGAGGAAATCAATCGGATGTGGAAGAAGAAAAGTGATGACTCATCTAGAGAAGAACTTGTTCCTTCACCCAATGAAGAGAACCATGCACCAGTGACTTAAGCCTTTTAAATATGGCTAAGGGGAGCTTAATGGTTAAATTACCTTCGGACCCCTTGTGAAAAGTAAGCGGAAAAAGAATTTTGAAAAATGAAAGTTTGGTAACTTTTTGTCGATATGTTATCAACTGGTTTTTTCCTTGAGCGGTAAAATTAGGGTTTGTAACCCTAAACGGGTGAGCATAAATTTGAAGCAATTGCAAAGTTAAGTAAGATTGTCTTGTTGTTAATTGTGGAATTGTTTTGTGATTTGAGAAATTAAGTTGAATTGAAGGTTGCAGAAGATCGAACTGGTGTGCACTTGGGCATTTCAACCGGAAAAAGGAGCGACGTATCCGAAACAAGGTATTTCTTTGAACATACTGTTTCCAATCTTGTATGTCTAGAATGGCATCTACTTCAAATTATATAAAGAGGTTGATGATCACTTCAGAGCCTATGGAAGCTCTAAAGGCAGATGAAATTGTGTCATATAATGCATTATCGCAAGTTCCAAGTGGAGTTGTGGTAAATGGTGATCTGTCCAGTTATATTGACTGCAAGTTAGAGGACTTAGGGTCACTATACATCTACACATAAATGAAATCACTTTGCGATGAGAATGGCAAGATTAAGACATAGTATGCTTGGATTTTCGAAAAGGATTTTCATAATGCCTCTTATTTTCTTGAAGATTTTGAGGAAGCACATATCAGAATCATATTGAGTCGGGTTCATGGAGAGAACATGTACTTAGAAAGGACTCACACAATTACCAAGGAAGCCATTTAGGCTATGACTGGCTACTTTGCAACTGGTGAAGTACTTGAGCTAAGGAAAATTTCTAAGGACACTGTCTTTGACTTAACCGGTTCTACATTTGACAGGCGTTCTTTTCCTGTCAACAAGCTCAGGGACCCTGCAATGAAATTAGCAGCAATGGTGATAGGCTACCGACTATTTTACTCCAGTAGACTTAACAGTGTTCCATCTACAACAATCCACACAGCTCACAGAATGATTATGGATAATGCAAACTATGATATCTATGAAGCTATCAAAAGACAACTATTTTTGAATTTAAAATCTATCAAGAAGGATAGTAGTCAGAAATTCAAGTTTGGTCAACTTTTAGTCGGTCTATTCTTTTACTTTCAGAATTTTGTACCAGGGATAGGAGACATTGAGTGGTCAAAGGACTCACTGCTCTTGGCACAAATCAAGAACAACATCAAGGCAGTAAAGAATACTTTCCATGCTGCCCTGAACAAGTATTTCAATGAGTTCCAAAAGAAAATGAGTATGAGAACAAGAATACCAGAAGAGGTGGTAAAGAACTTTGAGAAGGATACAATCTTCACTGTTACCACTAATTTTTGTCTAATGCAAGCTATTGAGCCAAGAGAGGAAGAAATGGAAAACATGAGTTATGAAGTAAACTATGATCTTCTGGTTGGCTATGCTAACACCTTATTGGCATCACCGATAGCCAAAGAGAAAAGAAAATTGGACATTGTGCCAGTCCAAAATGAAGCTACACAAACTGATACTACACCTGTGAAAAGTACAAAAGCAAAGAGTAAAAAGTCCGGTGAAGCATCTCCAGCAACAATGAGTACTAGGGTTACTAGGAGTGTCCTAACCAAAAGGGAATCAGAACCCAAAGTATCTATTAAGAAAGAGATGAAGAAGAGAGGCAAAAAATTAATTTTGCAACAAGAATCTGAGGGAACGGATTCTAATGAAGAACCAAAGAAAGCAAAAACAACCGGTAGAATATCCAAGAAGGTTAAGGAAGTGCCAAAGTCAACTATGCTGATTGATATAACATCCTTCAAACCTGAAACCCATTTTGAGAGAACAATGAAGACACTAGGGAGAAATGGATTTGAAAATGTCAAAGAACATTTTGATTCTTTCACTGAAGATGAGCAGAAGAAAGTCATTCAGGAGGTAATCACTCATTTGGGGCATTACAATAACTTTTCGCATGATTTGGAAAAGGTTATTTCAATTTCTCTGTATAATATTCTTTTAGAAAAATGGGAGGAAGCTAGTCAATCGGAAAAAGAAATATTAATGAAATATTTTTACAATATTTTCCCAATTTATCTATGGATGGAATTAGTGCTTTAATTGATCGGTACAAAACACAATTTGCTTTCAAAGCAAGAAGATTGAAACTTATTAATGGAAAATGGGGAATTATCGAATTTGAGACACATCAAATAGCCTGTAGAATCAAAAATATGGAAGAACTCATCCATTCTTCTAAAGAGACTGATGCTACTGATGATATTACTCTACCAGAAATGGATGAAGAGGAGATTATTCAACCTGATGAGGTATATCCCCTCAATAAAAATGATGACTCCATTATTTTTGTTGTTGATGATGATGTTCAGAACATAGTGGACCTATCTGGAGATAATATTGTACCAGATATGGAGCCCCCAGCAGCCAATGATGTACAGGTTACACTAGTTGAGCAACCGGCAACTCAACTAAAAGTAAACATTCCACCAGCAACAGAACAACTCGAGAAACCCCAATCTCCACCGGTCATTCAAGAAATTTAGAAGGAGACTACAAAAAATATTGCCACACAGTCACCTTAAAAGACAACAGAGAAAAATACAGAGAAATCTATCATTAAGGTTGTATCCCTTGAACTGGAAAAGCATAAACAACTTAAAGATGATGATGATGATGATGATTCTTTAAGTATTTCAGGACCTATTGATATGAACACTTTGAGCGCATTAGAAATGATGAAGATTGCTAATGTCATGCAATCTAGAGAGCATAAGAAGAGATTGAGAGAAGAAAAGATTGCAGCAGAGACAATTCAGACAATAGTAGAAATTTTGTCTCATCTACTACTGGAAATATCTATAGCACATCTTTCTACACCCATGAGAAAACTTGGTCAGATAGTTGTATATGCATCTGATCAAATCAAGTCATTAGAAGATGTTGCTCAACTGTATGCTGAAACGACCCACAAGAAGAAATATGGAGAACAACTGACAAGGGATGTCGATAATGGCAAAATGGCTTTATGTCATAATAAAGGTCTATTGAGAAAAGCTATTGAAACAGGAGGAAAGTATCTTGCTTCTACCTCCAATATTACTTTCTTTTATTCTGACCTTTCAAAAGGTCAAATTGAAACAGAGCAAGAACGGGAATAGATATGCAAGGCATATGTCCCACTTCATAATTCCATACATGCCTTTAACAAGTTTTTAGATGATTTGCATAACAAAATGGATAGCTATAGTAATGAGAAGGCAAAGAGACTTCGATCTCTCAAAGAACTCAAAAGTTTGCTCACATCACAAGTAGACATTCTTTAGAGAGCCTGCTCCAATGCAGAAGTTGTTCTTGCAACCCTTGAGACTTGCACATTGGACTCAATGGAAGAATTCCATTCACAATTGTCGTCTACATTTGACGATTCTACAAACATTTTGGAATCATGGGAAAACACCTTGTCACAAATGAAGAAGAACTTCACTGACATTTTTTTGAGATTAGATAATGCATGAACTTTTTTTAAGTTATTGTTATATATGCAGAAAACTTTGATACAAATTTTCTATATATATGTATATATTTTACCTTTTCAATTGGCATTGTTGTCAAAGGGGGAGAAGAAATATGTATGTGTGTTTCTGAAAATTTTTTATTTTATGCATGCATTAAGGGGGAGTATGTGCATATGTGTAAATTTGTTGTGTATACACACTTAGTGGTATTACTGTAAAATTTTCTAAGTGTTGCCATCAATGCCAAAGGGGGAGATTGTTGGCTTCATGATGATTGTAATGTATTCATCATTTGTTGTCATTGATGAAACACTCACACACACATTTGACTATATTGACCACTGGTGTAACTTCAATTGTTTACACTGACAATCAGTATACTTAGTGGTTTATCTCTAACTGATACTCTGTGTTAATCGGTATATGCATAAGGGACAACCTTTGGTTATACCTAGTCATCATTATGATGAAGATCAAGCCAAAGGACAATGGTTCATATGTTTTATTCAAACCAGTACAAAATGTTCCAACCAACACTTGTTAATTTTTGTGATGAGTTTCCTGCACTAACTACTTGACGGCAATTTTTGTGATGAGTTATGGTTGCTTGTTCAGATACACTGCACCTAGGAAATTGTGTTATGATTTCCTCAAGCCGACATGAAATCTGAATGTCTATATATATCGACATCTCAGTAAAACTTTAAAAATTGATGGTATGCATGAAGAGAAAAAAAATTTGTTGAAAATCGATAAGTGTTAAGATGAAGAGTTTGTCAAAAAGCAGTGTTGAATGTACTTAGAAGGATCTGATCAAGCAAGTACTATGCTACTCAGAACAGATCAAACCATTCTTGTTGTTCTATAACCATTACAACATAATCAAATCCCTTAACCAAGTAAGATCTAAAAAGCTTCAATGTATAAATCCTCTAGCAAGGTGATCCATTAGTTTGGATTCTTAAATCCTCCAGCAAGGTTACTCCTAACAAGGTACTACTCTTAACAGGGTATACGCTTCTAATCAAGCTTTGGGATCTCTAACAAGATTCGCTCCTAGCAAAACACTTTGTAGACCTTAACTGGTTAGTTATCTATTACTGCAGATATTTAACTTGTGAGTTCCATCGCACCATGGTTTTTACCTATTTGGGTTTTCCACGTACAAACACTTGTGTTATGGTGGATGCTTTACTTTTTGTGAATGTCGTTATATCATTTTGGATTATATGCATTGTGTTTGTAAGCTATGTTAAGATCATCTACCGGTTAGTGTTTGAAGTAGTTAAGTTTTCGGTGACACTAATTCACCCCCCCCCCTCTCTCAATGCTTTTCAAGTCCATCACAAAGAAGTCGATTAATCTGATCGACCTAGCACCACAACTCACGGTAAAATGATAGGTCGATGGACTAGGAGACTTGGCAGCGATACCGACAAACCTGCACTTGAAAAATAGGTAAGTGTTTGAGACCAAACCAAATGTTGCATGCTACTGATGGGTGAGAAGAGATTGGTAGTAATGTAACTGCTCCATCGAAACAACAGTGACCGCGAGATAGGGGATTTACAATGATATCAAACACTTGTTTTCAGGTAAGCATTAGCATAAGTCGAAGAAGATAGTTCAACATGGAGTAAAGGAGAGTAGTCTATTAATATTTGAAACAATATACACAGAGCTTATTCAATATGTGGACTATTTGTGATACGAGTTCTAAACCATTTAGAACTGAAAGTACTTAATGGCTAATAGTTGTGGCCTAGAGATGGCTAAGTAAAAGCAAAAAGATTAGCAACCAATGTAGGATGAGAATAGGATAAATAGCAGTGTAGGCTCAATAGAAAAAGATGACAAGAATGATAAGAGAAGAAAGAATAGTGAGGATATAGAAATAGATAGAGAAGAGTAGAGCAATAAGAAGGTTATTGAAGAGTCTAGAAGGAGAGAAGCAAGTAGATTTGGGCAAGGAAAGGGAGTCAATCACCCCAAATCAGTATCAAGATAAAAGGAGGTAAGCTCTAATTTAATTCATTGGTTGTTATGCATTTATAAATGAAAGTAAGCGTGTCATGAATTAATTCAAAGTTTATGAAGTAGATTAGAATAGAGTTAGATTGATACAATCCATGTTAGAATGAAATTGTTTGAATCTTTATTTTGAATAGCCATATAGGAAAATGCATCATGAGATACCATTTGATAAAGTAATTATTAAACATGCATGGTAGATGCTAAGATTTGTAGGAAATGCATGTTAAGTTGCATTGATTTATTTCTAATAACATGTACTCATTATATTCCAATCATATGTAAGGATTCATACATGCGCTACACCTTCTTTCTTAAAAACTTAGGTTTCATTTACTTTTCAATTTAGTAATGAAAGATTGCTTATTATCAAATATGTATGGTTGTTTATCCATGAAAGATTGTTTATTATCAAATATGTGTGATTGTCTATCCATGAAAGATTGTTTGATTTGATAATCGAAAGTATTAGTAAGGTGATGTTGTTATCTCTATTCAATAAAAAGATTGTCTTCTACATGAATTTGTATTCTTGATTTATATGAACAAAGATAGATAGGCTTGTGTATGGGGAAAGTTACCTTCCGGGATGGGTGCCGAATATGGAAATCATAGGGAGAATAGTTTGTTTTTCCAAACTATCTTTTTTTGCTATGCATGGCATTATATTCGGCTAAGTAATCAATTGAATAACCATTGAAATAGATGGATTCATTTATTTATTCTCTCTACCATATCCTTCATTGATCTTGCTTGTTTCTTAATGGAATTAAAAAAATGAAAATGCATGTATCATCTAGGCATGCACCAAATTCCATCTTGTCTTTTCGAATTCTTTTTGCTAAGCAATTCATGCAGGGTCGGGTATTCTTGATTAAATAAGAATTTTGGGGAAGCGTAAGCTTCAAGGTTGGGTGGAAAAAGCGCTTGATTCTTGTTCTCATATTCATTCAAAAGACTGAAATGAAGCAACTCATATTGGAGATCAAAGGATGCATCTCTCTTTCTTTTATGTTTGAAATTATACATATAGCAATAGAAAGCCTAAGCATTGAATAAAGATATGTATTGAGATATTTCTACATTTCATATGAATTTATTTATCTTCTGTAGAAATCTAATGATTGTTATTTCAATTATCAAGCTTGGGATAAATCGATGTTTGAAATAGACTTATTAAATGTATTATGAGATTATTTAAGAATAAAGAGTATGTTATGTCTTATTTGAATATAGAATAATTTACGTCTTTACAAAATGTATGTATTTTACTTTTGTATTTGGCATTGTTGTCAAAGGGGGGGTAGAATTAGTTTATGAGTCAAAATTTTGTATGTACTGTTAAGGGGGAGTATGAGTCGGTATGATTCTATGTATTTAGGAAATAGAAAGTCGTCACTTTTTGTTTTGCACATTTAGTCGACAAAATTTTTCCTCAGTGTTGCCATCAATGCCAAAGGGGGAGAATGTTGGCATTTCATCAATTAGTAATACTTGTTTTCTTGATGGCTATTTTGTATGTTGGCATTTGAATGATGACTATTTTGTATGTTGTCATTGATGGAAACTATGTGTCTTAAGACATCAAAGTCCTACAATGCAACCGATAAGACTTAGCTAGTAAAGTCGAGATAGTTTTATTAGAATCGGTAATTAGGACTTCAACCGGTAAATGGCAGACAGTTACAATCCCACAACCGGTACAGGAAATTCATGAAGGATGAAATGTTGTGATTTTGAAGAAGCATTGAAGACTATTAGACGAAAAACATGTTCATGACCTCACAAGCAGATTTGATCAGGCGAAAGAATTTTGATTAGTAGAACAGAGGAGTTGACAGAAACTTAACCGGTAGTGATGATAATCACTCAGATAGGTTAACTAGCACAAAATGTGATGTGTTAAGTCAGTCCATGACTTATGTAAGGAGTGTATTGCATGTTTGTCTAGATTCATTGAACCTAGGGAATTTTTCCAAGGTTCTAGCTGACTTAATGATGTTTTTATAATGTGCGATGAGGTATGAAGAATATAAGAGTGTATGAGCTTGAATCCGTAAGAAATTATTATTTGTGATTGTTATATCTCTGATAGTGCGGTAATCAGATAATTTCTGAGATGAAGTGTATGTGTTAATTTAATATTCTGAAGTGGATCTTATCAAACACGGAAAGCGTTATAAGAGGATCTTTTCACTATTGTTATCCTAATAGTTACAACAGCTAAATCCCTTAACCGGGTAAGTCCTAATAGGCCTTAAATCTTTAAGTCCCCTAACAAGTTAGCTCTCAAAAAGGGTGGTAAATCCTCACATGAGGTTGATCCTAATAGATCATTAGGCTCCACGGAGGGTTGATAAGTAAATCCCCTAACCGGGTGACTCTTAACTGGGTCTGCTCCTAACAAGGCATGTCATTCTAAGACCTTAACCAGTCAAGCTTTCTATTCTGGAGATAGTTATCTTATGGGTACTAATTCCCACTATGGTTTTTCCCATTTGGGTTTTCCATGCATAAATTTGTGAGATTTTGCCAAGATAAAGAGCTCAATGAAAAGAACAAGAGAGACAAAATAGATGATAGGAATAAATTGTATTCTATCAAGATGAAAATATTGATCAACTGGATCATAAAGCATTACATATAATGAATATGAGCTTTCTTATATAGGCAAGGCTATATGGATAAGTGAGCACACAAACATGACATGTGGCTCAATAAGAAACAAGGGTAGGTAGGAGAAACAATATAATATTTCACATGAGGTGGATCACCCACCGAAGGTGGAATGTAACAACAAGATAAGTCCACAAAAGGTGGAAATTTTCCTACACACACAATCCCAATGTGGCACAAACATCCAAGTGTCTCATACTCAAACTACTATGAAATGCATTATCCTAAGTAAACTTAAGAATAGTGTAATAATATCCATGATGAATAGTTATTTACACCAACACCCCCCCTTAAGTGCAACTTAGGGGAATTCACTTAAGTCTACAATGCAACTAAGCAATGTAAGATGGGTCCCGGCTACGAGGACATGTTAGGTAGCCATGTACAAATGCAAATACATGCAAACCAATGCAATGAAATCTCTGACAAAGCGGGGAAGACAAAAAAACCCAATAGGAAAAAACCCTCCCCCAAAAGAGAGATGAAAACTAAATACAAGTGAACTCTCATAGAAGCATGTGAGGAACAAAACCCCATGTGAGGAAAAAGTCCCCCCCATGTGAGAGAAGAAGAAGAGAGACTAGGAAGCCCCCCCTCAATGATAGAAGCTCGATGATGTATGAAGAAACTGGTCCACAAACGTCGAACAAAATTCCTCCCCTTAGGAAGAAACAAAACCAAAGTTTTCTCCATGAAGTCTCCCCAATCATGAAGGGAAGATGTATGAAAAAAAACTCATGACGAATGAAGTCTCTGAAAACTGCTCAAGTGTCCCCATGTCAATGTTGAAAGATACCCCCTCCAAAGGTGGTAAACTGTGCCACACTACTGAACAAGGCACTCCAAGATCTAGTGGAGATGAATGTAGAACAATATCCAAAGACTCACATGTCTCCTCAAAAGATAAAGAGACTTCCTCCAACAGCTAGACAAAAGTATCCACAATCATGTCAACCTCTAAAGATTGATCATGTAGAGAATACACAAGAGGGTTAGAGTGATCCCTCAAAACAAATGAAAAAGGATCATCTTCATCAAAGGGAAGATGAATGTCATCAATGATGTCTCCCAAATCTGCAATGTAGGACTCCACAAACAAACCTTCAATGTCTGTCAAGTAGGCATCCCATGAAACTGAAGTTGGAAGACATGAAATATCCTGCTGCAGTGAATCACAAGAAGGCAAAACTGTCATACTAGCTGCATCATCAGGTGCAATAGGTGGTATGATATCATGCAAGGTTCAAGAATAGGGTCAGATGTGAGAATCCCCAAGTTCAAGTGCCCAAAGTTCTCCTCAAAATCTAAATCATCAACATAGGAAGAATCAACCTCATCAATAGGAACAAAATATGGAAAAGAGCACAGCCGAGATGCATGATCAACCACCCCAGTCGTAATGATAGCTCCACTCTCCAAGTCTCTAATGATAATTGAATCAGGTGTGAACTCCACAGTTTTCCTAGTTGCCCCATGTGTGATTTGATAGATGGAAAGAATATTGTTTGTCAAATGGGGTACACACAACACATCATTGAAGGAGTTATCCCTAATGGCAATAGATCCTTTCCCAATCACATCCATGTATGTATGATTGCCGATCAAAATCTGTGGCATGTGGCAAGGCTCAAATGTAGAAAACATAGACTGCGAAGATGCCATATGATGAGAAGCCCCTGAATCTAGAAGCCATCTCCCTAAATCATGACTTGTAGTAGCACAAAGAGCTTGTCCTTTTCCTTTATCTGTCCCAAAAGAGTGATCCTTTCCTTTATCCTTATCCTTGGAAGAAGAAGTTGATGTAGACATTCTGGAAGGTAGATTGATTTTATTCTTCTCAAAAAGATTCTTCAACTCATCAATATCCTTCTTATAACAATGATGTTCATCATGTTCTGACTTCTTGCAATATCCACAAAAAAGATTGTCCTTATATGATTTCCTCTTAGGTGAGAATGGTGAATCACCTTGTTGTGGAGAGGAAGAATGTGCTCCATCTTGTTGTGGTTTTGACTTAGGTTGCTTTTTATTCTTTCCTTTTCCTTGATTACTTCGATTCCCTTTGTTAGCCACCAAAGCTTGTGACTTTGAAGATTTGAGAATCCCCATCTTGGTCAACTTAGATTGCTAAAGTATCAACATCTCCATTAATGAATCAAATGAGGGAGAAGTGTATGAGGAACCTTGAGCTAACCTATGGGTGTGAAAGCTAGATACAAAGGCTACATACTCTAAAGGAAGCTTGTCCAACAAGTTATAAACCAATTGAGCATCCTTTTGGTCAATTCCATAATCCTTTAGCTTTGCTCTTAGCTCAATTGCTTTTGTGACATAATCCTGGATTGTATCAAAATCCTTGGGATCCAAAGTTGTGAGTTCACTATCAAGCTTGTAGCCCTTAATCTCATCAACTTGACCATACAATTTCTCAAAAATATCTGAAGCCTCTTTAATTGTTGTACACTTCTCAATGTGAAAAATGAGGTCATCTGATACATACTTTCTAAGAGTTCCAAGTGCCATAGAATTCTTAGTGAGCCATTCAAGTTGAGCATTAGGATCAACCTTAGGATCAAGTGGTGCTGTAATAGTTCCAGTTACATAATGAATGAGTCATTTTTTCATTAGTTTACTCCAAGAATTAATCTTCCATGAAGCATAATTACGAGGAGTTAAAAGTGAAAATTTAGGAGAACCTATAGCACCAAAATGAAAAAACACAAGATAGAGAGAGGCACAATCACACAAGACACCCCCCCCCAAAAAAAAATTGGTGATTTGGCACTTTATACTTAGTGCATATACAATGGGCCACTTGCAAAACAAGGCAAAGTGGACTTTTGATTTCAATTTAAAACTTCTCAAAATGAGATATAAGAGACTTCAACAAATACTTCTAGTGATCTAAACTGAGATCCAAGTGAAATACAAGTACCAAATATGCCAAGAATGGCCAAATACTGAAAGTACAATTTCTACTTAAAATCACTGCAAACAAATGGTAGATTATGAAAGTAGACAAAAAATTATGCACTTTCAAAAAATTGGCAACTGAAAAGGAGGTCATATGACCCCAAACAAAGCCTTTGAAGTTGCAAAATCAGGGATTAGACAGGTACAGTCATGAAGATCTGCAATTTCTGAAAAATCAGAACATTCTTCCACCACTGCGAAGTGCACAAAATTATAACCCATTTCAAAAAACATTCCACCAAAAAAGGAGCAAATGAGCAAGATATGGCCTTCCAAAGATGAACTGCAAAACCGAAAAGCTCAATGAGAAGGGGTTAAAACATTTCAAAATATTGCTGACATGGCGCTGATGTCAGCAAATGATGGGCTTAAATTTGATGCCCATATGGCCGTCACCAGACCATCATTCCCCCTGCCTATTGTACAAATGATGACATCATCTGTTGATGTGGCAATGTTGACTGAGTAGGTTATTTGGCGGTACAGTAGGTAGAGGTGTCTGATGATGTGGCGGAGGCTGATTGGACTGGCGGTGTGCCATGTGGCAGTATGGAAATGTTGTTGAGGTGGCAGAGATCTCTGCATGGCTCAGAGCCTGTGTGGGGCCCGACAAGCAGAGGTGTCGGTGGGGAGGCTGGGTCTGACCGACAGGAAAGGGAGTTGCCATTGGTGGGGCCGAGTTGGCGAGCGGACTGCTGGAGGGCCGGCGGATGGTGGTTGTTGTCTGCCGGAAGGCGGTGCCAGGGTCGGCTCGGAGCAGCAACGCCGAAACAAAGAGCCACTGAGGAAGGCAAGGTCAGGAAGCCACTAGTCGTCGGTCGGGGAGTCGTTGGTCACCGGTCGAGGGATGGCATGCTGGAATCGGAGGGGTCCAATAGTCTACGAGATCCGAAGAGAAGGTACGAGCGATAGCAACGACACAAAGCTGCAGTCAATGGGTACTTCGGCATCGAGAGGTACACAAACCTGTAGAAATACAATCCCTGCCACACGCAAGGTATGATCAAGGTGGGGGGTGGGGTAATGTCCCCCCGGATTTAAAAAAGATTTTTTTTTTTCACTAACGTTTTTTTTTTCGAAATTTTTTTTCAGAAAATATTTTTTTAAAAAAAATCTCAAAATCCATACGACTATAGCCAAAATAGGGGAAAAAAATTCTCACCAAATATAGGTTGACTTTATAGTCAAAATTCATGGAAACGGCCTCTCGGACTCAACTGTGATGTCCAAATTGTTGTACGATGCCCACAAAAATAGCACCTCCCCAGATCTAAAAATTGGAGCCTCCAAAATGTCTCCAAAAGACTAATCAATGAAGCCCTATAGGCTCTGATACCATGTGGGATTTTGCCAAGATCAAGATCTCAATGAAAAGTACAAGAGAGACAAAATAAATGATAGGAATAAATTGTATTCTATCAAGATGAAAATACTGATCAACTGGATCATCAAGCATTACATATAATGAATATGAGTCTGCTTATATAGGCAAGGCTATATGGATAAGTGAGCACACAAACATGACATGTGGCTCAAAAAGAAACAAGGGTAGGTAGTAAATAGGTGTGGGTAGGTAGGAGAAACAATATAATATTCCACATGAGGTGGATCACCCACCAAAGGTGGAATGTAACAACAAGATAAGTCCACAAAAGGTGGAAATTCTCCTACACACACTATCCCAATGTGGCACAAACACCCAAGTGTCTCATACCCAAACTACTATGAAATGCATTATCCTAAGTAAACTTAAGTATAGTGTAATAATATCCATGATGAATAATTATTTACATCAACAAAATTGTTTGTGTTATGTGGTCATTATACTATTGGTTGATTGCATATGTGATTGTGTTTCTCATTTGCTTATCAAGTTTCAAGTTGTTAAGGTGCATAATCAAATTTGTGTTATTTTTACTTACACTAATTCACACCCCCCCCCCAACTGTCAGTGCCTTATAAGTTCATCATTATGTACAACAGTTGGAGGAGGTCTCTTTATGCTTAGAGGAGACATGTGAGTCCTTGGGACTTGTTCTACATTCATCTCCACTAGATCTTGGAGTACCTTTTTTAGCAGTGTGGAGCAGTTCACCACCTTTGGAGGGGGTATCTTTCAGCATCGACGTGGGGACACTTGAGTAGTTTTTCAGAGATTCCATTCATCATGAGTTTTTTTCCTACGTCTTCCCTTCATGATTAGGGATACCTCATGGATACACCTTTGGTTTTGTTTCTTCCCAAACGGTGGAATGTTGTTCAACGTTCATGGAGCAGTTTCTTCATTCATCTTCGAGCTTCTACCATTGGTGTAGATTCTACATTGAGGGGGGGCTACTTGGTCTCTCTTCTTCTCTCATATGGGAGGGACTTTTTCCTCACATGGGGTTTTGTCCTTCACATACTTCTATGAGATTTATTTGTATAGTTTTCATCTCTGTTTTTGGGGGAGGGTTTTTTCCCATTGGGTTTTTCTCTGTTTCCCCGCTTTATGGGAGATTGTGTTTGCATTTGTACATGGGTACCTAACATGGCCTTGTAGCTGGGATCCATCTTGCATTGCTTAGTTGCATTGTAGACTTAAGTACATTCCCCTAAGTTGCACTTAAGGGGGGTATTGGTGTAATTATTTATTCATCTTGGATATAATTACACTTTATTTAAGTTTACTTAGGTACATGCATAACATTGTAGCTTGCATATGAGACACTTAGGGAGATGTGCATACATTGGGAGTGTGTATGTAGGATAATTTTCACCTTTTAAGGTGTTATCTTGTTATTACTCTATCATATCCACTTATTGTGGAGTGATAATTCCACTTTCGGTGGGTGGTCCACCTCATGTGGGATATTCTACTATTTCTCCTGGATACCCTTGCGTCTCATTGAGCCACATGTCATCATTGTGTGCTCTCTTGTCTCTTAGCCTTGCCTTTATAAGCAGGCTCATCTACATTGTATATAATGATTGATGATCGAGTTGATCTCTTTTGCATCTTGATAGGAATACAGTTTATTCTTGTCACATTTTATCTATCTTGTCATTGTGCTATCTATTGGTCTCTTTGATCTTAGTTGCTTCAAGCATAATCTCACATGTTGTGACGCGTTTTCCTCATGACGCACAGGAACAAGTAGTTACAACTAAACATGGAAAAATTATATGGATTTACTTCACAAAAAGTCTTATACTCCTCGCAAGAAATAAAAAAATAGGACGATCTTAATGATACTTGTACTTTGATGTCAGAATGCGATCGTGATGTGTTTTCCACGTTTGCTTCTATTGGAATTTGAAGTTTAACTCAACTTTTACTTATTATGCGAGTTGCAAGATAATTTAATTTAATTTTACCATTAACTCCTTGCGCTATAATTTTACCAAAATTGCCACATATCTGCTAAAGGCATTCTCACTAAAGATTACATTAAAATTGGCTATCCTCATAATTTAGTTTTGAGACTATTCACCAAATATGGGTCTTTTGCAAAATCGAGAAAGCTATTCACCCTGACACCGAAAGTTTTATAAGAATATTACTTACATTTTCTTCGCTCTCCACTTCCCGATAGTCTTTCCTTTGATTCATACTCAAGCAGCATGTGGGAGATATTACACTTTCATCTTATTTCAATTTCTTCATTTATTTGTTTTCCCAACCTCCCCTCATTTTGCTCGATACACTTTACTGCTCATCATGGGCAGTGGGAGACCTTAAGATCTAATTTTATTATCCCTTACCTATTTTATTGCTTTCAAAAGATAACTTCTTCCGCCGGTTCAAAATGGATTTAACCCTTAACCTTTTTGAATATTCCTTTCTTGCCTGAGGGAATTTTTTTGGAACTTCCTCTTTCCTCAAAATTTATGGATCCCCATTTCTCTTTAAATAAATGGGGCATGTCAACACTTCCTAGAAAAGTTAAAATATAGATACTTTGGTAATCTCTTTTTACACTAATAGTTGAAACCATTCCAAGATTCATTTGTGAATATATATAAATAGGAAATTAGAATTTTCAAGATGTCACAATAATGGTTCATTAATCTCATAACCATATCAAATGATAATATTTTTATTTTTTACAATAGGATAATTTTAAAGGGGATGAACCATCAACCATAATGCCTTATTCTTTAGATTCTTATAGACACTATTAATGTTTTTTGCTTTGAAATAAAACATCTAAAGATGTATCATTGATATATGTTGCATATTGCACATGAATTTTCTATCAAAAATGTAAATTTTTATTTAAGTTTAGTTATGAATATTTTTAATCATATTTTTAATTAGAATCTACATTAGAAATCTAATATCCTTTGGAAGTTTATTTTTCTCAAAAAATAATTATTTCATTTCACATGTACCATTTTTCTCTCACAACTTAACCAACATTATTACCATTTGTATAAATGATTATCATAAATAATAAGCATTTAAAGGACCTCATCAATGATGTACCAATAAGAATGATTAATGCAGCTTAACATTTTCTAATATCTTGTTAGAATTGTAAGAAATGAAGATTCAATGCATACTATATATATATGAAAAATCCCTTCTAGATAAAAGAACCCCTTTAAAAACATCATTCTATTATAAAACAATAGTAGAATTGACTAGATATAATAATTCACAATGCATCTCCAAATCCCATTTTTCTCTTAATGAATGAAAACCTCCTTCTCTATTAAAATTAAAAAATAAAAATATACTAAAGAAATATTAATCACACTTATTTAAAACTAGACAATTTTTATGAAATTTCGTAGTCTAATTATTTATTAAAATACTCAGCAACTGTTGCAACTCATACTCACCAACTTTAAGAGTATTCATCCACAATTTTTTTTAACTAATGATATTGCATAATATTTCATTCATCATCTTGCTTATTGTCACTTTTCCAACATTCTGTAATATCCCAATGCCATTATTGTTAATATTTGGATCCCTTTCGCTAGAGAGATTTGTTAGTATTTATTGTCTTGACATATTACTTGTTGGAATCTTTATACTCCCATCTTCCGCTTTTTTACATACACAAACAAGGGTTTTACAAATCTTTGTAGTCCTAGATTATTAATAACAACTCCTGCATATATGCCACCGACACCAAACTTCATGAGGAAAGAAAGGAATATTTAGGCCATTCTTGCGCATAGGAATATTTAGGCCATTCGAGTTGCGCATAGGAATATTTAGGCCTCTTGATAATACCTCAACAAGAATATCACTGTTATCAATTGCCCAGCTATTGTCTCTACTTTGGCCATCCTCCCTGCCTCTGCATATACGGAGTGACTCGGTGCAAAGACTTTGGTCATCCTTTCTGCCCCTGCATATTCGAACAGATTTCTGAAGATGACCCATCAATGCTTCTCCTTCCTGCTCTCCGTCTACATTAAAACCAACGTAGACATGAAACTTCTTCTGCACCAAGCTTCCCAATCCGGCGCTTCTGCAAAAATTTAAGATCCTGATACTCATTACTTTACCACGAGACAAAATTTCAAACTATTCAATAGGAAGATATCTTCTTTCAAAGTTCTTATATAGAGTCTCTACATCAAATTACTTGCACCTACAAATGACCTTTTACCTGTTTGACTCCCTCAGCTGGGCTAACCTGACAACGATATGATGAAAGCTTCCCAGGCCTGAGCACCCATGAATGTTTAAGAATTTAAGGTTTGATAACATACCCACCGTGTAGGGAAGTCTTTGCAAACCTGAGCATTCAAACAAGCTCAACCACTCGAGTTGTGCCAGGTCGCCAATTGTTTTGGGAAGTCCTTGTAAACCTGAACAACCTTGTAAGTTCAATTGCATGAGTTGTGCCAGGTCGCCAATTGTGTTCGGAAGACTCCTTAAACCTGTACATCTCACCAAGCTCAACGATTGTAGTTGAGCCAAATTACCTAAAGTGCTGGGAAGGCTTTTTAGATCTGCACAGTCGCCCAAACACAACACTTCTAGCCGCACCAAGTTGCCCACAGTATCAGGAAGGCGTTTTAAACTTTTACAGCCGCACAATTTGAGCTCCTTGAGTTGTAACAAGTTACCGACTGTGCTTGGAAGTGTTGTGAGATCCTTACAATGCTGTATATACAAGCGTTGAAGGTTCACCAAGCTGTTTAGCGTGTTTGGGATTTTCGTGGGAAATGCACATTTCTCTAGACTGAAGATCCTTACTTGGGACCAACTGCTGTCAAACTGGAGTTGGGTTCTTGACATCATCCATGTATGCCTATCACTTACAATTTCACAATCCCTAATTTTTATGCATATCAAATTCGGAGCTAGCTTTACAAAGTTGACCGCTACCTTTGTATTTTGCAAAAATAGGTAGCGCAAAGAAGGCATGTTATGCAAGCTAACAGGGTCTCTTTTATTCTCTCCTGTGTAAACAAGCATCTTCACTTCCTCTGCTCTGTCCTTGTTCAAAGATTTGTGTCCGACCATAGATGGCCAGAGTCTGCTATTATTATCAGCCTGCTCTTGAATTCCTCTTCCCATTTCCTGCAGAAGGTCATGCATATGGAGGAAACCATGACCTCTGATGTTAATAAGCATTTTCAGCGAGAGATTCTTGATAGCCGTTTGAACTTTATTTGGGTATAAAACTTCCCAGATAATATCAGCGTCTCTTTTACTCTCACCAACAAAGCAGCAAGCTATATCCAGAAAAATTTCCTTCTCGACATGGGTAAGTCCATCATAACTCGTTTGAAGAATTCTAGATATGCTTGGATATTCTCCAATGTTATGGACAGCTTCTTCCCAACATCGGATGTCGTTTGATTCTCTCTTATCAAACAAATGTGATCCAATGACCTCTAATGCGAGAGGATGCCCTTGGCAGGCACTCACAATTTTTATAGAAAGCTCTTGGTAAGGTGTCTCTGGGAATGCGCTAGAGAAAGCATGCCAACTGAATAATTCGAGACCTTCATCGTTCCCTAGTCCACTCATTTTAAGAACTGAATCAACCTTGGCAAGGTTTAGTATGTGTTGGTCTCGGGAAGTAATGATGACTCTGCTACCATGCCCAAACCAATCCCCATACACCGCATGCAGCTGCTCTCCATCATTCACATCGTCCAAAATCAAAAGAGCCCGAACTCCACGCAATCGATCTCTCATCAGAGATCTTCCTTCATCAACACTTGGTACTTCTCCATGGTAATTTACCAAGCTCCTTAAAATTCTTCCCTGCAAGTCCATAAGTCTAGTGCTGTTCTGTGCAGTAGCTCCAATGTTGAAGAGAAAGCAACAAGCATCAAATCTGCGATGAACTTCATTGTAAACAACCTTAGCCAAGGTGGTTTTCCCAACGCCGCCTATGCCGCTGATTCCCACTCTCACCAAACTTATGTCCATCGAATTCAGATGTAAACTGTTTGTTAATTCATGAATACCCCTTTCGAATCCCACAAGATGCGTAGGAACATCTAGTGGAACCCTGTTCTTCAATTTATCCAACACGCCTTTCACAACTGCTTTGACTAGTCTCCCTTCGTGCCTGAGCATCATCTTCTATGTATTAGATCATACGATGCAAATTTAAAGCTGTGAAAACTAATTAAAAAAACTATTATTATGATCATAGAAAGAAAGATATCAATCAGATTCAATTCCACGAATTCAGATAGCTTATGGCATTATGATCATAGGAACTATGAAATAAAATGAGAAATATATAAAAGACAATCAGAGGTTGTTAATAGGAGAATGGCATTAATTAAGTAGAGGCAGTAAAGCTAACTGAAGACTGGATAAGGCTAATGTAACTGTTAAGAAGGGAGTTATCAGAATATCCAAATTCCTTATGCAGTTGGCTGTTGCTACTGACTAATAAAATGCTGGTGATTATCAACTCTCAGACTACTGATTGTTTTTCTAAGCCATACAATAAACACCCCTGCTATCCTAATCAGTACAGACAATTAACAGATGAGCTGCTTCTTAATTTACTCACTCTACAAATGGCTAATTTATAGATCACATATTTTCAGATCATTTAAAGAAGAATTATCACTTGCAAATGAAAAGAACAATCTCTCTGTATGATGGTCAGATTGGTTTGAAAAAATTACTAGTATAACAGTTTTCTCACTAAAGAAATGACTAATTTAATTTGTCTCAGATGTTTCAATAAAATATATTGACTAGCGAAAATAGTTTGCCTACAACTGATGTACATATTTATTCAAATGAAAAATAGATGAGGATTTAGTAAACAAAAGGTTTGTCCCCTAAACAAATTGCTAACATCATGCCACAGATTTTTAATGCAAAAATTTAAATCGGTCAGTTTCCCAGTTTTTAGGATGTGAATAATTACTCTGCCAATTTTCCATTATTTAACATAATCTGTCCTTTGATTTGCTCCTAACTGAATTAATGTCGATTCTTACAAAGATAAATTAGATTAATTTATTTAAATTTCAATTTACACAGTTTTTCTCTATATACCAGTTAAACGGTTATTTTATTACCTGTAAATACAAATGCAAATCTTTCTTTATAAATAAAATCATATTTAATAATAAAGCGACTCCATTCTGCCATGTATATTTTGAGTGTTGGCCTAACAGTTACAAGACGATGCAAACTACTTACCCGAATTCTGCTTTCAGAGACCAACCAGATAACTCAGAGATTTGATGAAGAGCTCCCTTCCATTGCTCAATTGTCTTTTCATCATGCCGATCTAAATGGGTGTAATGCTTTTCGAATGCCTGAGTGAAGAGACCTCCCTTTCTTTGAGGGTAGCGAACATCGCAGGGCTCCACATCATAAAACAGGGGAATGATGAGTCCATTCGATCTACACATCCGCGCCGCTTCCTCCAGACACCAAGTTGATTCCGCATAGCCTTTGGAAAATATAGGAATAAGAATATCACTTGTTTGAATGGCTGTTTGCAAGCTGGAATCGATGCCTTTGCCCTTCTCAAGTTCTTCGCTGTCCAAGAAAACCCTAAGCCCTGCTGCAGAGAGAGCTGCGTAAAGATGGTCCACAAAAGTATTTCTGACATCTGGTCCGCGAAAGCTGAGGAATACATGAAACTTATTATTGAGATCGAAGGAGATAATGGAGGTAGAAGGCTCACACTCCATCACTCGTTCTGTAAAACTTTGAAAAGCTCAAGTGCGCCTTCTCTAAACCTCAGGGGGTTACCTAAATAAACTTGAACGCGGTCAAACACCGTGTGGAATTGGTGTGGAATTTTCTTATGAACTTGTTATATATTTTCCTAGAAACTGCCTTTTGGTGGGAATTTAATCATAGTTCTTCACTCCTTCACGTCTTGTGCTTTTCGTGGGCACTTCGGTCAAACACCGTGTGGAATTGGTGTGGAATTTTCTTATGAACTTGTTATATATTTTCCTAGAAACTGCCTTTTGGTGGGAATTTAATCATAGTTCTTCACTCCTTCACGTCTTGTGCTTTTCGTGGGCACTTCGGTCAAACACCGTGTGGAATTGGTGTGGAATTTTCTTATGAAATTGTTATATATTTTCCTAGAAACTGCCTTTTGGTGGGAATTTAATCATCGTTCTCCACTCCTTCACGTCTTGTGCTTTTCGTGGGCACTTATGCGAAAAGCAAACGGATCTTCAACAAATCATATGAATGTTTGCTGACATATTTCCATCGAAAAATATATATATTTAAATATATATTCTATTTGCATTGACTAGCATAAAAACATTTAAATGAATGGGGAAGGTTCCAGTACATTTTGTAAAAATATTTTATAATTGTATAATATATTTTTGTGGAGGTTGTATGCATAGGTAAATTTAAAAGTATTTAATATATGTTTTATTTTAGGAAGTCATAATCTTGTTGAGTTCATTTGACATATACAATTAATATTTTTAAATTTTTGAAAATGTATTCAATACTATCTCTCACACACATACATGAAAAATCCACCAAATATAATTAATAAATTTTGAACCTATAGATTATGAACTCAAATGTAATTTAATTTATTGATAGATTGTTTACTTTTGCATATGCCTTAGCTTAGTGTACTTATATCATCTATAGAGGTACTATTTAAGAATTGTTAGGCAATCATTTATTTTCATAAATTCTAAAAGACCCCATTCAACTACTTTAAAACATAGAAAAATACATAAAAATATATATGTTAGTATATACTTTATGTAATTTAAATTTAAATATATTTCAATTTAGTACTATTTTAACCCTTACATATATTCTTAACTTGTATTATATATTAATTTTTCAAAATTTATATTTAAATTTATATTTTTTATTTATTTATTTTTTTTATAAAAGTGGATGAAACCACTAAAATTTTATTACATATTATTTTTTTTACAGGTGTCTGGTTCAAAGAGCACTGAAGGGAAAGAATCAGTAAGAAAACCCTTAAGTATTGCTCAAGAAGACATAAGCCTATATACCCATTACAAAAGCCCATAGGCACCCCAAAAAAAAAAACCCAGATACATAGCCATCCACATTAGATATAAAGGAAGCTGTAATATCCAGCATAGAAGAGAACATCTCAAAATAGAGCCAGTGTTATCCAACATAACCAGTGCCTTCAACCCTTAGCCATCCTATCTACACAACACATGAGTCCAGGGCTCTAAATAGAATAAAACTCAAAACCAGAAAAGATCCTAGAATAAGTGACCCTGCCAACACAAAAATGGTGAGCAAACATATGACAATCCAGATAAGAAGCGGAGAGGGATGATGAAGACCCTGAGGAAGCAAGATAAGACCGATCCATAAGATAATCCAAAGCAACAGCCAAAGAAATAACAATAGAATAAGAAACCATCTGCAACACCATGCTAACTACAATTTCCAGTTTCTCAAAAATAGCCACCAACCCCCAATTTTGACAAGAACTCTCCACAACAAATAAAGCATTTTGTGTTAAAAAATCAAATGCAAGGAAAGAATGGATACCATGACTGCAAGCCACCGTGAATATAAAAGAGGAAGAGATAACCAAAACATGATTAGTCCTCCAATGCAAGAAAAGGTAGTGCGCGAGAAACTACTCAACAAATGATGAAACATACTCTTGCAACAAAACACAACCTCTTGGCACAACACCCCCAATCATGAAACATGCAACTCCCCAAAGATAAGAACAAATACAATGCCAGATGATTAGAGAATGAAGGGGCCAACGCAGCTAATCATGACACAAACCCCGCCAAATAGCCACCAACAGATCACAAAGGATAATTATTACCAAATGATGCAGAAGATCGAACAGAAATATCTATGCCAAATATATATGATTTCTAACATACAATGAATACTTTATGACTAGATTATTACCCGTCACCATTCGGCACAAGAAACAAAGTCACGTCATCAAAAGAGTTTGAGACACCCACCAACAAGATATCCACAAGTGAAAAATAAACAGCCAATCACAACATGCCTTTGACATACAAAGGCCCCCCAAACACCAATCAGTGAAAAAAGCTCGAAGAACACAAAGAAATGAAAAAGGTACCAGCCAACCCAAAGTTGTCCTGTCACCCTTCGTACTCAGTGAGGAGATACTGCTGGATATAGCTACAAAAAAGATGTTGCCATAAGGTAGGACAACATCCTCCCTATAGCCATATAGGGAAAAAAAACCACACCCAGCAAGGAGAAGGGAGAAGACAACACCAGAAAGAAAAAGATAGCACCCCGGAAGGAGAAGCCACAACAACCTCCAGGCTCCATGAGGAAATTCTAACTGGAAATATCAACAACAAAGATATCGTCAAGAAGAGCAACACCCTCACTACAGATACTTATGGAAGAAAACCACATCCAACATGGAAAATAAGGGAGGCTTTTAAATAGAAATCCTGCTAAGAAAGAAGCTTAATGCAAGAGGCTGGTATGTCCAAAGGAAGAACCTATAAGAAATCAGCACCCTCAGCAATAGCCTTGTTAGCCAAAAAATCCGCAATGACATTAATCTCCCTGAAACAATGAGAGATGGAGAAAGTGGAAAAACACTTCAATTGCACAAGAATGTGATCTAATCAATACTGTAAATGCCAAGAGAAACATTTTTTGGCAACAACCGCCTGAAAAACCAACATTGAGTCACCTTCAATAACAATGTCTTTAATATTCAAAGAGATAGCAAGATCAAGCCCAAAAGATAAAGCCTGGAACTCAGCTACATTATTAGTGCCCTGACCAATATATTTTCCCACAACTTTGATGATCTTAGAAGAATGATAAAAAAATGACCACTCCAATACCAGACCTTCCCAGATTTCCCTTAGAAGCCCCATCAAACTGTAGCTTGAAAGTAGACTGGGGGGGCTCCATTTGGCCATCTTATGTTTAACAAGAGAAGATAGACCAGCTGATATAGCCCCATGAGAAGGCATCAGACGAAGAGAACCCCATTTCCAAGTGACCCAATTATCCCAATGAGAAAAAGACCTGAGGTGATCTAAATTTTTATGGATGTAAGAAAGCACCACCTCACAGATGGAGGATTGAATTTTGCCAATCACATCAACCAAAGTAGCAGATTTATGTTTAAAGATCCTAGAATTCCTTTCAAGCCAGAGATTCCAGATCACCAGTGACGGAGCCACAACCCAAAGATATGAATAACGTATTTCATAAATTTATATTATTTTCTTGAATACGAAACTAAAGGAAATAGAAAAAGAATCTATTTAAATTATTTATACAATTATTCAATATAAAAAAGCTATATAATTTTCAAATAACATTTTTCATTTCTTTTTTGAAAAGGAACTTCTTTAATATTTATAAACTAAAATGGTGAACTCCACCATAATTTTATTACAAACTAATAATCCTTTATAAATTAAAATGACACTTAACTAGAATTTATTGACAATAATTTAATTATCAAATGTGCATCCTCAACATCTATCTATAAATCTACAAAATATAATTGACAAAATAGTTAACATATATATAGATTATGAACTCAAATGTAATTTAAATGTTTTACAAATTGTTGGCATTTACATGTGTCTTGGCTCATTGTAACTATATGATTTATAGAGGTGGTAGATAAGAAATTTTAGGCAAGAATTTGTTTTACATGAGTTCTTGTAGAACCCATTCAAATACCTTAAAACATAGAAAAATACCTAAGAATTGTTAGAGCATATTTAACTATTAGTTGTTTTTTTCAACTAGTTTTTATTTTTTGATTAAGTTCACTCAAGAGTGCTTGCTTCTAATTTAGCTTTTGTATATCTATCTTTCTTTAGAGTTGATCTTTATTTAACTTCTCATGCTTGCACTTTAGTTCTCCTAAATTTAGCTTTGTGCATTCTTTACAAGCATCTCATTGTACATTTGTAATTCATTTTGTATTCTTTGGTTTTGAGTAATATAGCATTTATTTGTGTAGCTATCAATTGTGAAATTTTGTTTGTCATTTGATCCTGTAGATGTTTGTGTTGTAAAATTCAACATGGTATCAAAGTGTGGATGCAACAAGCCCCTTTTCAAATTTGGAGGGTTTTTCATTGCTCAAAAGCATTCCAGGGTCACAATTTTTTTTTTTAGTGGATCTAGAGGTGGAATATATTTTTATCACTTTTGGAGCAAAATAAGCATCACCATCACATCCACGACATCAAAAACCTTAAGATTGATTGTTTCATTGTGTTGAAATTTGAGCAGTTGAATTTTAGGGTCAATCTGACTAAGGGCATAAAAATTGAGGCAATTTCTAGAGGCAGCTAAAAAATATAGGCATTATGGAGCGAAAAGGAGCTCATCA
Organism: Cryptomeria japonica; assembly: GCF_030272615.1. Lineage (NCBI taxonomy): Eukaryota > Viridiplantae > Streptophyta > Pinopsida > Cupressales > Cupressaceae > Cryptomeria > Cryptomeria japonica. Next base: position 256,647,411 of record NC_081405.1, read on the forward strand.
TTGCATTTAGAGGGCCCAAAAACCCTAAGATTTCCTATCAAATCATTGAAATCAAAGATTGGCAAAAAGATTGGTGATTTTTTCAGGCATTTTTTTCCATGCAAGTACAACTTTATATATTTGTACCACTATACCATCATTTACATCAATGTTTTGTCAATTTAATTTTGGGTAATATATTTTATATGCAATCATCAACCATAACAACCACAACCATATCAACTGCAACACCAAGGACCAATGTCCACAAAGCATAAAAATTAAATATCCAATTCTGCAACACCATATCAACAGATACAGAGGAACACACAACATTCTTCAAAACACACATCAATACATATTGTCGCATGTAAAAGAATTCATCTTAAAGCATCAATTAGAATTCAAAGGGAAATCACGAATCCCTATCTAATCAAATAATTCAAACAAACAGACAATGAAATAACACAATCAAATCAAAATAGGAATTATAAAGTAATTCAATCAAAACTCCCTATTCTGTGACTACGTATAACTTCCATTGTTCTTCTCCTCTGTGTGGTATGGTGGCTCTCAGATATTGCACTGGCAACTTGCAATTGACACAAAGATTCAAAGTTCATGATTGTTGAAAATGGAGATTGAATGCTCAATTTATAGATTATTGGAGAAGATTGATTGAAAGGTGGAACAATTTGATCAAGAGGTGGAACTCAGGTGAGCTCACATGAAAATTGATAGTTGAACTGCTGATTTGGAGGTGAAACTGAATAGATTGAATAGATTAATTGAGTTAACTGATTGAGAAAAAGCTAACTTAAGGAAGAAAAAGAATGATTGGAGGAAATTAAGAAGATGACAAAGCTAACTAGAAGATGAAAATAGAGATTGGAGAGATAAAAGATTTAATTAATTAATTGACTGAATTAATTAATTTAGCATGTGCTTGCACTTTAACTTAGATTTTCAATTTAATCTTTGCATGAAATTTAATTCAAATAATTAAATTTATTTTAAATTCAATTTATTATTTGAATATATTTAGAACTTGACGTTGATTTTCAATTTGATTTTTGAAAGCATGTACATGTATTTGAATTTAGAAAAATTTAGAAGAATTTGAAATTGAATGAAATTAGAATTTGGGGATTTGGAATTGGAATTAGAAGAATTAATTAGTTAATTAAATAATTTAAAGAAACTATTTAATTATTTTAGAAATGAAATTTAATTAAATAATAAAGATTATTTAAATTAAAGGATTAAATCACAATTAATTAAATAATTAATATTTAATTAATATTTAGAAAAGGGTAAATATTTAACTAATATTTAGAAAAGGGTTGAATGATTAATTGATTAGAGATAGAAATTGAAAATGGAATTTATTTAAATAATGAAGATTATTTAAATTGGGGAATTAATTAGAATTAATTAAATAATAAATATTTAATTAACATTAAAAAATGGTTAAAATGATTAAATGATGAAAGAATAAGAAATAGAATAATTAGTAAGATTATGAGGAAACATGAAATTAGAAGAATAAGATTAATTAACTTAATTAAAGAATTATTTAATCAATTAGAGGAATAATTAGTACATGATCAATGAGACATTTTTAGGTGTCTACACATACTTCTACACCAACTTTCTTTCTCAAACTTTCAAGGACCAAAGAGTCCTAGAAACATAACCTTCTCACTCAATACAATATCTTCGTTCTTTTGGCATGCATCTAATCATCACCTTAATGTCTCAAGTTATCTAAACTAAATCATGCTATCATTACCATTAGCCACATTTTCATCATCATCAACTGTGTCAACATAGCATACTAATTGTAGACTCAAACATCAAGAAGGTGGACATCCACAAATCATCTACAACCAATATCCCTCTTTTTTTTACAACAATCTCTTCATATTAGTCATACAAAACACAACAATAATCAAGAACATCATATATTGTCAACATCAGGTTGACATCAATGACAACAAATATTGCCAACAATCATAACCATAACCATAACCAAATTAAACCCCAAGATTTTAACTCTTACTAAACTCTAATTCAAATTGAAATCTAACCTTTAATATAACTTTAACTAAACCCTAACAAACAAAATAACCAAACATTAATAAAATAATAAAAAATGTGAAAATAAAGTTAATGGCAACTTGAAAAAAAAAAGAACACTACTTTATAGATTTCAATTCTTCATTTGACTACACAAAAGATGAAAATAGAAAAATGTTGGTAGCTAATTCACATCACCTTAGAAAACAACCAAATTAATTCCACCAATATGTTTAACATTATCTCTCTAATTACGCTACTAACTCAAACAATAAAAATTTTGAATTACAATAATAATGGCCAACAATTAAAGCATCACTGAAATCATGCCTACAAATTTTATTCTTAAAAACCATAGACTATCATTCATGCAACCGTTAATTTTATAAAGAAATTTATTTTAGTTTTATAATCAAATTAAGAATAAATAAATAAATATTTCTTATATAAAATAGGCTAGAAAGAGAAAATATAGAAGTTAAAGGAGTTGATAATGTTGGATTGTTTATTTAGTTTTTGCTTCGCAAGATTGTAAATATTTTGATTCTAAATATTAAGAAAAAAAATTATATTATTTAGTTTGGTAATTTTATTGTTTTAGGAATAAAAAAGAGTTGATTTTAATCATAAATCTATTTAATTTAGATTAGGGGACATTTTCTAGAATGAGCTGCAATTTTATGAATATACAAGAATTTATCAATCAATTATATTAAAATTTTAAAAGTAGAATCTTTAACAATTTTATTTGAGGGATACATAGAAAAAACAATATATTACTTGATAAAAATTCATAATAGAAGAACCATGATCAACAAAGAAATAGGAGAGAGTAAAAAATAAGAATTTTGGTTTGTTGCTTGAAAATTTAGCTAGTTTGTACAATATTCAATTCTTAGATCCAATAATTACTTTAACTCATAAACATCATTGAAAAAAATCATTTCATACCACTTACATAACCTCATCCCACAAAAATTGCTGCCAAAAACATTTATTGCAATCATATTCATATGTGTGCATGTGCATGTGCATGTGCATGTGTATGTGGTTGTGGTTGTGTATGTGTATGTGTATGTGTATGTGCATGTGCATGTTTATGTACATGTGCATGTGCATGTGTATGTGTATGTGTATGTGTATGTGTATGTGTATGTATGTGTATGTATGTATGTATGTATGTATGTATGTATATGTTACCTTTGCTAGCTTCACAAATGAAAATCTTCCCAACAAATGATACTTCAATTCTTAGATCCAATAATTACTTTAACTCATAAACATCATTGAAAAAAATCATTTCATACCACTTACATAACCTCGTCCCACAAAAATTGCTGCCAAAAACATTTATTGCAATCATATTCATATATGTGCATGTGCATGTGCATGTGGTTGTGTATGTGTATGTGTATGTGTATGTGCATGTGCATGTGCATGTGCATGTGCATGTGCATGTGCATGTGCATGTGCATGTGCATGTGTATGTGTATGTGTATGTGTATGTATGTATGTATGTATGTATGTATGTATGTATATGTTACCTTTGCCAACTTCACAAATGAAAATCTTCCCAACAAATGATACTTCATTGACTACTTGTAAATTGATATAAGCTTCTAAATTCAGCTGTGTAGGAATTTTTTTGCAGCAATGTTTCAAATCATACTCCCTGATTCATCATTAGGATGAGAGCTGCAGTAGAAAAACTCATCATTGTGATTCATTATTTTTTCTCCTACAGCTCTCATCTTGATGATGAATCATGGAGTGTGATTCAAAACGTTGATGCAAAACAAATTCCTACATAGCTGAATCCAAAAGTGATAACTCAATGATGAACCACTAGTACCAAACCGGTACTGAAAGGGGGGGTGAATCAGTACAAACACAAATACAGTCCAAAACCGGTTTGATAGAAAATACTCCAAATGACTGACAAACAGGGATACTGGTAAAATAGAGTGCAACCGGTAACATCTAGTACAGCTCAATCAGTCATGAACCAGTCACTCAATAAGCTTCCCTCTTAGCTCAATACTACAGTATCATTATATTCTCATGCATAAACGGGTAAACTTGATCATCAAATCTTCACAACAGTGAGTTCAATATGTTTTATAGACAGGCATAAAACATAGAACCTTCATATGCTTAACAGGTAAAACAAAGCATCACAAGACAAAAGCATTTCACATGACACACATATTTTTGACGTGGAAACCCAACTGGGAAAAACCACAGTGGGGATGAATACCCACAAGCTACTTTTTGAACTCTTTAGAAGTCCGCTTTGTTAGGAGCCTTGTTCGGTTAAAGACATTACAATAGGTTCTGCTAGGAACCGATCCTATTAGGGATCACCCGGTTAAGGGATACCTGGTTAAGGGTTAAACCCGATAAGGTCACCTTGTTAGAGGATTTCAAGAACTCAATAGCTGAAAGGATCTCCTAAGCTCTATAGCTTCTCAGAACTCATTAACCTCGAGTTACTCGGTTAAGGGATTTGAATCAAGCCTGTTAAGACCACCTTGTTAGGGGATTTTGCAACAAGCCAATTAAGGCTACCCTGTTAGGGGATTTTACAACTGTTGAAGTGGTTAGAGATCAACAAGAATTACAATGATCTGTTAACAGCACTCAATGCTAATGCAGATCCGTTTTGGCTCCTCTTCACCTTCTGCACATTCACTTTGTAGGTATCTCTTCTCTCCTTTGGTCTGGCAAGAATTACGTATCACTTCCCTAGGATACACACACACAACTTTTGCCAACAACCTTAGAAAGAAACACAACATCGACCTTATAGGAAACATACAGGTCGGTAGCAAAAACCCTAAACCCTAAACCTGTTAGGTTAATCAATTCAAGCGGTTCGATCCTGACCATTGAATCATACTGCATTAAATGCAACAATCTTGAATTGATCTCAAGACATTCTCCATCATCCATTATCCACCGATTTCATGGCGGATGATAACCCATCACGCGTTATCACCGTTTGACAGACTTCGCACATTCCCGAGGTAGATAGGAATAGTCTTCTTCATGCAAGATCCTTCACGCGCACAGAGCTTACGTGGCAACACAATCTAATTTCCATTATACTGCTAACTCATCACACGAAGATCACTGATTGAGTCACTTGAGGTGCTCCAACCAGAAACCCTGAAGTGGAAGCTACCTACCAACCGGTAGTCATACAATGCTTCCATGTATCGGTTCCCATAACTACATGCCGGTTCATCTTGAACAAATATGCCGCTTCACTTTGGCATATAAATCGGTTCATACATATGTCGGTTCCTCTCTCTTTTCACCTATCACATATGCCAGTTCTCTTCATAACACATATTGACATCAATGACAACATATAATGTCATTATGTCTTCATGTCGGTTCACATAATGCCAACAATCTCCCCCTTTGGCATTGATGGCAATATACAAAGATATCTCTCCACTTCACTCCTTCTCCCCTATTTGTTGCAGATATCTTTTCCACTTCACCCTTCTCCCCCTTTGACAACAATGCCAAAGTGGAGGTACAAACATCTCTTTTCCATCATGCTGCTCCCCCTGAGGAGTAGCATCCTTCAACACATCAATCAACCAAAAATTTGTCTGTCTAATACCTAACTGATGTGGAACAATTACTTTTAGTTCACCTCCTGAAGGGGCAATACCCCTAATTCACCTCTCAAATGCACAAATGTTGTATTTGGGAGAGGCTTGGTGAATATGTCTGCTAACTGCTCCTTACTGAACACATGTTCCAGTGCAATCTCTTTATTCTAAACCTTTTCCCTCAAGAAATGATACTTAAGCTCAAAATGCTTGGTTCTAGAATGTAAAACCGGATTCTTTGATATATTGATAGCACTTGTGTTATCACAGAATATGCTTACCAGTTCAGATATAGGGATCTTGAAGCCTTCCAGTACATGCTTCATCCAGATTGTTTGAGTGCAGTTCATGAAAGCTGCAACATACTGTGCTTCTACTGTAGACTGAGAGATACAACTCTGCTTTTTACTCATCCATGAGACCAGTCTACCATCGAGAAAGAATGCACCACCGGTTGTGCTTTTTCGATCATCCACATTACCTGGCCAATCAGCATCTGTGAACACTTTCAGATTGAAATTATTGATGTATGGGTACCACAATCCATAGTCAATTGTTCCCTTCAGATACCTAAGAATCAGCTTGACTGCAATCAAGTGAGATTCTCTTGGACTCTTCTGTAACCTTGCAGTAATGCCAATTGCATGTGCAATATCTGGTCTGCTATGCACTACATAATGCAACTTACCAATCATTGATCGGTATTCCTTCTCATCAACCAGTGCGGAATCATCCTCTTTTGTCAATTTGCAACCGGTCACCATCGGTGTACCAACCAGTTTTCTATCTTCCATGCCAAAGGTCTTCAGTACCTCTTTGACATATTTGGACCGAGTGATAAAGATTCCATCTTCCATCTGCTGGATCTGTAGTCCAATGAAGAACTTAATCTCCCCTATGAGTGACATCTCAAACTCTTTCTTCATCTCATCAGCAAACTCATGACTCATCTTGTCATCTCCTCCAAAGATGATGTCATCAACAAAAACTTCATAGATCAGGATCTGATCTCCTTCAGACTTCAAGTAGATATTGCTATCTTCACTTGTTCTCTCAAATCCAATCTTCACAAGATGGGAATGTAGGCACTCATACCATGCCCTAGGTGCTTGCTTTAGACCATATAATACTTTATGTAGCCTACATACTATGTCACTGTCTTCAGATAGGGCAAACCCATATGGTTGCTCAATATACACCTCCTCTTCAAGTACACCATTTAGGAATGCAGATTTTACATCCATTTGATATACTTTGAACCTCTTAAAAGTTGCATATGCAAGAAGCATACGAACTCCTTCCAATCTGGCTACAGGAGCAAAGGTTTCCCCATAGTCTTCTCCTTCTTCTTGAGCATATCCTTTGCATACCAATCTGGCTTTATTCCTAATCACTATGCCATCCTCATTCAACTTATTTCTGAACACCAATTTCATGCTAATGACATTTTTATGCTCAGGTCTGGGTACCAAGGACCATGTACCATTTTTCTCTATCTGATCAAGTTCCTCTTCCATTGCCTTGATCCAATCTTCATCTTTATGAGCCTCTTTGAATGATTTAGGCTCAAATTCAGAGATCATACATGAGTTTTCTCTGATCTTTCTTCTTGTAAGGATTCCTGATCACCTATGATCTGCTTAGGATCATGATTCAACTTGACATACCGAGGAATGGTCTTAACTGGTTCTTCTTGCTTTTCTTCTTCATCCTCATCTTCATCAGTATCAACATTCACCGGTGTAAGGACACTGTTACTGGTACTTGGTTGGCTAACAACCGGTTCCCAGAAGGTTGCAACCGGTTCATTTATAGCTTGCTCACTGCCAGTTTCCTCAATCTTCTCAGAGGATTCATCAACTCTTACATTGATGCTTTCCATAATTCTTAGAGTCCTATTGTTGTAGCACTTGAAAGCTTTACTCTTGGTGGAATATCCTAGAAATATTCCCTCATCACATTTAGCTTCATATTTGCCCTGATGTTCACTCCTCTTGATGTAACATTTGCTACCAAATACCTTAAAGTAGCTAACCACAGGTGTCTTACCGATCCAATACTCATAAGGAGTTTTGTCCTTACCCTTTTTGATGAGTACCCGGTTCATAGTGTAGACTGCAGTGCTCACCGCTTCTCTCCAAAAGGTGTGAGCTACCTTTCCTTGAATCAACATGGTTCTAGCTGCTTCAACCATAGTCCGGTTATTCCTCTCTGCTAGGCCATTTTGCTATGGAGTCTGGGGGGCAGACAGCTATCTCCTGATGCCAAATTCTTCACAATACTTGTTGAATTCACTGAAAGTGAATTCCCCTCCTTGATCAGTTCTGAGACATTTGATCCTTTTACTGCTTTCCTTCTCCACTAATGCTCTGAAAGCTTTGAATTTCCCAAAAGCTTCAGACTTGTCTTTCAAGAATGTGACCCACATCATTCTTGAGTAGTCATCAATGAGGATCATGAAGTACCTATCACCCTGCACACTTCTAGTTTTCATAAGACCACACAAATTAGTATGTACAAGATCAAGCAAGTTGTCAGGAGTGAAAGATTTACCTTTAAAAGTTGAGGAAGACATTTTCCCCAGTTGACATTCTCTACACAAGGTATTATCCAGTTTTCTCAGCACCGACAACCCTCTAACTACCTTGATCTTACTAGCCTTCACAATGTTATCAAAGTTCACATGGCAGAGTCTTCTATGCCATATCCAGCTGTCATTAAGCTTGGCCATAAGACATGTACTTATATTTGCATTCAGATGAAATAGGTTACCTTTAGTCTGCATGTCAGTGGCCACTAATTTACCATCTTTTCCTTTGATTCTGCAAACTCCATTCTTGAATTGCAGAGTGAGGCCACTATCATTTAGCTAGGCAACACTTAGAAGGTTGTGTCTAAGACCATCAACCCAGTACACATTGTCAGCGCTACTCTTTCCATTCAAAGAGATGGACCCTCTGCCTTTGACCATGCATGGTGCATCATTGCTAAAGTAAACCACACCACCATCATACTCCTCTAAGGATAGAAACTTGCTCCGGTCACCAGTCATATGGTGAAAACAGCCACAGTCAATGATCCACTCATTGGAATCATCAAACCGGGAGACAAGAGCCTTCTTGTCTGCCACATCTTCCTTTACAGCAACAAACACAATGTCTTCATTCTCTTCATCTTCTGATTCCTCATCTGTGACACCTTCATCAACTGCCACAAAATAATTTCTCCAGTTTCTTCCTTTGAATTTCTTGAACCTTTCCGGTTTATCCTTGTTGTCACTATTAGGACAATTCATAGCAATATGTCCTATCCAGTTACAGGAGAAACATTTCAAAGGGAGCATACCTTTGTATTTACCAATTCCTTTTGGAAATCTCCTGGCAAGAAGAGCTTCAAATTCCATCAGAAACTCTTCATCATTCATTTCTCTATTCTGATTAGGTTCCCCACTAGTGCTAGCCTCTTTTCCTTTTCTGGATGGTATAGCAGAGGCTCTAAAAGCCGATTCTATCTTTTGAACACTACCATCAAAACTATTCAGCTCATAGGCTGTCAACTTGGCTATGATGGAGTCCAGGGACACCTTAGACTTGTCTATTGATCTCAGCTCCTGAATAACAGCGAGCCTTATTGCATAGACTGGCAACAGGGATGTCAGGACTTTACTTACCATAGTGGAATCTTCTATTTTGCCACCTGCACTCTTTATTTCTCCAACAACTGTGTTGATTCTTATTCCATACTGCTGAATGGTCTCTCCTTCAACCATCTGCATGTCTTCAAACTTCCCTCTCAGGCTTTCTTCCTTAGCCTGTTTTACATGCTCATCAACACCATAGATATTTTCAAGAGCATCCCATACCTCCTTGGGATTTTCCTTGTCCTAAACATCGATAAATTCAATGTCAGATAAACTACTGATGAGGGCTTCCATGACTTGCCCATTTTCTTGTATCTCTCTCTTTTGGTCATCGGTGAGAGTACCGGTAGGAACAACATATACATTTTCAACATAACTCCAGTGTTGAACACCCATGCTTTTGATGAATATCTTCATCCTGTCTTTCCATATACCGAAGTTTTCCCTGTTAAACTTTGGACCTTCCCTCTTCATCATTTGACTAGGATCTTTTCCTCAAGCGGTTAAGCTTACAACATAGAGGGCCTGGAGGGCTCTGATACCAATTGATACTCAATGATGAACCACTAGTACCAAACCGGTACTGAGAGGGGGGGTGGAATCAGTACAAACACAGATATAGTCCAAAACCGATTTGACAGCAAATACTCGAAATGACTGACAAATAGGGATACTGGTAAAACAGAGTGCAACCGATAACATCCAGTACAACTCAATTAGTCATGAACCGGTCACTCAATAAGCTTCCCTCTTAGCTCAATACTACAGTATCATTATATTCTCATGCATAAACAGGTAAACTTGATCATCAGATCTTCACAATAGTGAGTTCAATATGTTTTATAGACAGTCATAAAACATAGAACCTTCATATGCTTAACAGGTAAAACAAAGCATCACAAGACAAAAGCATTTCACATGACACACATATTTTTCACGTGGAAACCCAACTAGGAAAAACCACGGTGGGGATGAATACCCACAAGTTGCTTTTTGAACTCTTTAGAAGTCCGCTCTGTTAGGAGCCTTGTCCGGTTAAAGACATTACAATAGGTTCTGCTAGGAACCAATCCTGTTAGGGATCACCCGGTTAAGGGATACCCGGTTAAAGGTTAAACCCGGTAGGGTCACCTTGTTAGAGGATTTCAAGAACTCAATAGCTGAAAGGATCTCCTTAAGCTCTATAGCTTCTCAGAACTCATTAACCTCGAGTTACCCGGTTAAGGGATTTGAATCAAGCCTATTAAGACCACCCTGTTAGGGGATTTTGCAACAAGCCAGTTAAGGCTGCCCTGTTAGGGGATTTTACAACTGTTGAAGTGGTTAGAGATCAACAGGAATTACAATGATCTGTTAACAGCACTCAATGCTAATGCAGATTCATTTTAGCTCCTCTTCACCTTCTGCACATTCACTTTGTAGGTATCTCTTCTCTCCTTTGGTCTGGCAAGAATTACGTATCACTTCCCTAGGATACACACACAACTTTTGCCAACAACCTTAGAAAGAAACACAACATCGACCTTATAGGAAACATACAGGTTGGTAGCAAAAACCCCAAACCCTAAACCTATTAGGTTAAGCAATTCAAGCGGTTCGATCCTGACCGTTGAATAATACTGCATTAAATGCAACAATCTTGAATCGATCTCAAGACATTCTCCATCGTCCATTATCCACTAATTTCATGGCGGCTGATAACCCATCATGCGTTATCACCGTTGACAGACTTCGCACATTCCCAAGGTAGATAGGAATAGTCTTCTTCATGCAAGATCATTCACGTGCATAGAGCTTACGTGGCAACACAATCTGATTTCCATTATGCTGCTAACTCATCACACGAAGATCACTGATTGAGTCACTTGAGGTGCTCCAACCGGAAACCTTGAAGTGGAAGATACCTACCAACCAATAGTCATACAATGCTTCCATGTGTCGGTTCCCATAACTACATGCCAGTTCATCTTGAACAAATATGCCGCTTCACTTTGGCATATAAACCGGTTCATACATATGTCGGTTCCTCTCTCTTTTCACCTATCACATATGCCGGTTCTCTTAATAACACATATTGACATCAATGATAACATATAATGTCATTATGTCTTCATGCCGGTTCACATAATACCAACAAAAAGCTTATATCAATTTACCATGGACTGTGGAAATCTCATCTCTCTACTTATAAATTCTTACCCTAAATAAAAAAGAAAAATAAGTTGATGTTTACAAATATAAATACTTGGAAACAAGTTAGATGAGGTCATACTACACCAAAAAAAGAAACTTATCCATTTGACAAGAGCATTCAATGGTGTTACAAGTTGCAAGGCCTAATCTTAGTTCAAAATGTAATGAAAATAGAATGCATGTTTTAAAATTTGTATTTAATAGGGTATTTATAGCATTTTTATGCTTGAATATTTCTCTACTCTTCATATTTAGGCTGGAACAAAAGCTATTTATAGATGCGGTACCATATAAACAAGCCCAACACAATTATCATTTTCATCTAGTGAATAAAAATTGCATATCTAGTTTAAATGTTTAATATCTTTCTTTTCCTTTCCTTTGTAGCACTAATGGTTTCCCAACATTCCTAGTTTGGGAAGGGGTTAATGGATATAGGCGAAAGAAGGTTGGTGTTGTAGGAGCAGGACTAACTAGGATTCTTGCAACTAAATTCTTACTCAGTATGTGTAGAGAAGTGTGAATGTCAAATAATCAAAATGTTAGTGACACACCAATGAAACTTTATATAAAAGGATTTGATTGACAAAAAAAATTAAGTAAACCATCCTTCCAAGATGTTCCTTTGTCCTCTATCTCCAAGAATTCCTCTAGTCATGGTTTTGCTCTCAAATCATTGAGGAATAAACCTTTAGAATGACAACTCAATGAACAAGTGCTATGATGAAATCATCTATATGCTTATGCAACTAAGATATATGAGACTATAACAAAGCTTTCTATAATGAAGATTTTATGCTATGATAATGAAACTAACATGCTATGATAATGATATTGTAATCTAAATGCTTCCAAAATGCACTAGTGAGAGATACTTGTGTAGCACAATGTATATAAATTCATAATGAAATAACCTCGATCATGTGTAGCCTTGATAATGAGAGCACAATGTATGTAGTACCTTGATAATGAAAGGATGGGTCCTATTTATAGAAGAAATGGGCAAATTGGATGGCTAAGATTGAATTGATTTAGCAAGGGCCAAGATTGCATGAGGAAGTCTTGATCCTCAATCCATGTTTACAACTTCCACCAATGTCATGGTGACAAGTGGCATCATGAGAAGGCTTGAGAGGAGAGGGAAGAGGCATTAAATGCCTAAAGAGACATGATGGTTACCCTAAGGGGTTTGGTTAGGGTTAGGTTAGCGGATATATCTTTTATCCAAGGGATAAAGGAATGTGCAAGGGTTAAATGGTTACCTTAGTCAAAGTATTAAATGCTTGAGGAGACTTAAAGGTTACTTTGTGGAAGAAAAAGGCTTTTAATGTTATGTAAGAGCCTTAATTGTTTTTGAGAAGTGACTCCTTCCTAATCCTTAGTTTAGGAATGTGCAAGTGTTTAGAAAGGGGTTAAGGCTAAATTAGAAGGGGTTATAAGGATTTAGAAGAAGGGTTAGTATGCAAGTGGGTATTGTGGGAGAAGTAAGTGGGATGGATAAATAGGATTTTAATTGAAATAAAATTCATTTATTTCAATCAATTTTGCAACTTGCATTGGATGAACTTTTAAATAAATATTGATTTATTTAAATGTGAGATGGATTAAATTAAATGTGAAAGGGGAATTTAATCATACAAATATGATTTATTTAATTAAAATGGCTAGGTGAATTAAATTAAATAAATTGAATAATTTATTTAACTAATAGAAGAAGGGAATTGGGATGAATTAATTAAATATTAATTTTTAATTAATAGTTGACAAGGGGGAAAGGATTAAAATTAAATGTGAATTTAATTAATAGCTAGCTGAATGATAATTAAATAAATATAAAATTTATTTAATCAAGTGGGCAGAAATAGGTGTCTACATTTCTCCCCTCTTTGAAGTGATGTGTGGCGACAAGTTGATTCAAAGAAAAATTTGCTTGATGATGCTGACAAAATTTTTGGTTTGCCCCATACGTTGATTGTCGGATAATAGTGCAAGTATGCCCCTTCGAGAGATGAATCAGATAGATTTTTAGATTTTTTAAGACTTTTTGACGATTTTTTTAATTTTATGATTTTTGAAGAATTTTTGAATTTTGAACCGATTCATTTCCTGATAAAAAAAATGAGAGTGATGGTGCGTAGATAAATAAGTAGATAAGTGGAAATTCAATGCCACTTAAATACCTAGCTTTTATCCCTTTTAAAAAAGTAAAAAGTGAAAATCATTTACCATTTCATTTCATTTGCACATAGTGATTAGAGAAGAGAGCTTTGAGCAAAATGTCGATCCCATACCACACCCACCGATTTGAGCAAGTTAGGCGATTCCAATGACACGATGCCTATGGACCTCTAGTGAGTGCTCAAAAAATGCACCCTTTTGTGATGATTTTGATTTTTTATCTTATGTTTTTCATGTTTTTACATGGATTTTCCTATGTTTTAGCGCATGCGAAAATTATTTTAGTACATGGCTATCTAGGGAAGAGGTTTAGTGCATAGGGTTGATTGGCTAGTGCTTTGATAAGGATTTTTAGCAGATGCAATGAAATAGCGCATATGATGAATTTTATTGCGCATTGATAAGATATTGTAGTGCATTGATCAATTTAGTACATAGGGGAAACTCCACAATGCATTGGTAGACTATTTTAGCGCATTGGGGGTTTTAGTGCTTTAGAGTGATCTGATAGCACATATACTGATTTTGTTAGCGCATAAAGCATTTGGGCACATTAAAACACTGTTTTAGTGCATCTACGCTAGAATGTTGAAAAAGTTGATTTTTCTCTTTGATTTTGATAGGTTTGATCATAATAGTTTTTTGTCATGTTGATGTGTGATAGACTAGATGATGATTGACCTCATGATAAATGAGAATCAATGATAGGTGCTCATCGAGATTGATTGAAATCTCATTTGAGCTGATTAAATTGATAGATTGATTGATAATTAACCCCATGGTAGATGAGAATCAATTATATGTGCTCACCAAGATTTGATTGAAATCTCTTATGACCCAATTAGATTGATAGATTGATTTGATTGATCAAAAGATAATTTGTGATTTGCTATGATTTGTAGAACTTATAAGTTCTACAGTTACAGGAGCGATTTCCAAAGTCGTGGTGATTAATCCCCCATATGGTGTAGGTTGATTTGGATATCATTTACATATGCAGATTATCATCTTTTCTTGACATGCCCCTATATACGATTAATCAGGGTTTATTGTCGGCTTTAGCAGAGCGGTGGCAAAGTGATGCAGAGCATCTTCTACGTGGAGGAGAAATTTTTTTTATTATGTTTTCCCTATAGTATATGTTAGTCTCTGTTAGCTCATTATGACTAGTCTTTTTTGGGGGGGATATGCCTTACATCTTCTAAATTGTGTAGACCCAGTAGAGTTCAATTAGGAATTTTGTTTAAATCTACGACTTCAAACATAAAAGAGTGGGGGAGAGAGTGGATTTTTAATTGAAAAGTTTTTTTTTTTTGTTTTCAGGGAGAGGTTGTCGTAGCTTTCATGGTAGAAAATTTTGGGATTTTTAGGAGTGTGGGTTACTGGGTTTTGGGTGTGAGATTCCAGTTGAAGAATAGAGGGTTGCAATTATTGTTCTGGGTGAGAAGTTGAATTTTTGGACTATAGGAGTAGCTTAAGTGTGGGATTTGAAGTAAGGCTTTTGAGCAGCCATTATATGTTGGTAAAATACCATTTTTGCATGTCTGTGAGAGACCAAATTAGATGGAGAATTTATAAAGTGAAGCCAATAGGTTCACTATTTTTTAATGTAGATTTGCTTGAGTTTCAATAAGAATTTATGGAGTATATGCATTAGTTTACTATCCATGTTTAGTTATTTTCCTATTATACATTCCATATTTGCATGTGTGTTTGAGTGTTGATTGTGGCAGGTTTGTGTGGGTTGCCAATCTCACTATGCATAAGTGGTATTAGAGCCAAAAGATCTTGAGTGTGCAAGAAGATTCATCGGAGGGAGGCATCTTGCACTAGGGTCAACTTTATGTGTGTTGATAAAATGCATGTGAGAGGATTCCCATGTGGTTGGGGTATATTTGGAGTTAGAAATAGGGGAAGAGGTGATAATTTTGTTTGTGACGATGATTTTAGAGCCTTGAGAAGGTAGGTTGAAACCTTACAGGATGAGATAAGAAGAGGGTTTGCAAGGATAAGAGTCCTGGTAGTGATGAAGATGAAAGAACTACAAATGCAAGTCAAGCTGGGAGTCAAGGAAGTGCTGGAGCAGCAGTAATATCCCGTGATCCTTTGGTAATTGCATTATCAAAGATTGAGAAAAGGCCAAAAATGGATGTACCTACTTTCAATAGAAGCTTAAACCCATAAGAGTTGATTGATTGGTTGAATGAAATGGATGAGTATTTTGAATTCGAGGAGATAGAAGACCCTGACAAAGTGAAGTTTGCTAAGATGAGATTGAAAGCCATGCTTCAATATGCTGGAAGGAGGTGCAGCTAGAAAGAAAACGAAGAGGAAAAGATAAAATCACTAAATGGGATAAAATGGTGGAGAAATTAAAAAGAAAATTTATTCCTGTAGATTATGAACTGGACTTGCTCAAAAAGATGCAAGGCTTGAAACAAGGGAGTAGGAGTGTGAAAGAGTACACTGAGGAATTCCACAAAATTCTTATAAGGACTGGACATTTAGAAGTGACAAAAGAGAAGATTGAAAGGTACATTAATGGACTAAGGTCAAGTATTCAAGAGGAAATGGCAATGATTAGAGTTGTGATAATGGAGGATGCCTATTAAACAACATTAAAGGTTGAAGAAAGATTAAACAAGAGGTTTGAAAATAAGAAAAAAGGAAGAGGACATGGAGGTAAGCTAGGAGGAAGAACCTACAAGATTTATAAATAATATTTTCAACTAGGGAAATAAATTTATTTCCTTGGCTGGTAAAATACAAGTTGCCAATAAAATATTTCTTGCAACTCATGTCTATTACTCTTCGTGTTGGATGCCTTCAAAAAAGGGGTATGACAATCTAATTAAAGTCATTCATCAATTTATTTGGGCAAAATGGGATGGTAATAGGGGTTTTATTTCCACTTCTTGAAACCAATGTATTCAACTCAAAAGTAAAGGTGGCCTTGGGTTAATTGACCCCAGAACACAAGGAATCTATTTGGCTACTAAGTGGATCATTAGAGATACTCATGGTGATGAACCGTGGAAGATTCTTATATGGAAACATATTTATTTTGCCTCAGTCAAAGGTAAATGGTAGCAAGTTGGGTGGCTAGATAAAATTTTGTTTGCATTCTGGTGCATTTTGTATGACCAGTGAATGATATGGTTGTCATTGTTGGCAACATCATCTCCCAAGTCTTCATAGTCTATTGACAGTAAGTTGACCGATATACAGAGGTTAATCGGCTAAGCAATGTGTAGATAGGCTAAGCAGTGAGTAGACCGGCACATAAGAGATCAACCGGAAAGTAGTGAGTAGACCAGCACAGAAGAGGTCAACCGGCAAGCAGTGAGTAGGTCAGCACAGAAGAGGTCAACCGGCTAAGTAGTGAATAGGTTGGTATACAGAAGGTAATCGACTAGGTAGAATTTGATTGGTACACCGGTAGAGTTTGTAACCGACAAACGAGTAACGTTCAGTTAACATCCAGTTAAACTGACATTCTTCTCTAGTCAACCAACAAACTTATCAACATGAACGACTGTCTTGACAAATATTCCTGCAATGATTTCAGGAGAGTGATTTATGGTGTTGTAACAGATTTTTGAATCCGATGTTTTGGAGGGAAAGTTTGCGATAGACAGAAAGGGTAATAAATTCACATAACTCATTCTAATAATGTTGTTCATGCAAAAAGTGATAATGTGAAAGTGAAGACAGGGGGAGTAGAACAGAGTGCAGAGCCAAGTAACAGAGGACCAGCAGAGTGTAGAGTTGAGGATCAGTAAATCGGCAGAGTGTAGAGATGAAGGCATAATCAGGAAACCGGTGTTGTGTAGAGTAGACATAATCGATGTAGATATAATATGTTTTTCAGTGTGATCTGATCAAGCTATCAGTAGCCACTTCAGCAGATCATCTTTATGTTTCTTTCTAATCATTGCAACTAAAATCCCTTAATAGGGTAGACTTTAACAGGTCCCATTGTAAAAATCCCTTAACTGGGTGTCATCTTAATTGATGATCTTAAGACCTTTAACAAGGCTACCTTTAATAGGGTAAAGGCTCTAACAATCCTGAATCAAAATCCCTTAACCGGGTGGCACCTAATAGTGTCCTTGTAATCTCCTAACAGGTATTGCTCCTCACCGAGAGTACTCCAGAAGAGTATAAATTTTGTGAGTTTCTACTCACACCGTGGTTTTCTCCCATTTGGGTTTCCACAAGATAAATCTTGGTGTCACTGTCTATCCTTTCATGCATGCTTATTCTACTGCAGTAGTTATTTATATTGATGAATGTTAAGTTAGTGAAAACTTAAGTTAAAAGTTTTAATTGGGTAAAATTGGTAAAGTTTTGATTCACCCCTCCCCTCTTAGCACCGGTTGGGACTAACAATTGGTATCAGAGCCATATTACTCTGAAGTGAAGCTTGATAGCTTGAGGATAAAGATCATGGAATAATACTAGTATCAGAAGCCGATTGATGAAGAAAATGAAATTATTTCTCAGCTAAAAGAGAGACTGAGAAAATTTATTGCAAAAAGAAAGGAATTAGCTCAACAGGTAAATGAGAGTCTAGACATCATAGATCAACTCTCTAAACAGAGTGGATCTGAAGAAGTTGAAGGAGCAGTCTCAAAAATCATAGAAAAGAACAAGAAGTTGACCAAAGAAGTCACACATCTCAAAAGAGAACATGAAGGTCAGGCCCTAAGAATGACTGAGATACTGGAAGCCAACATAAGTACCGATGAAAGAAAAAGGGAGGCAGAAGAAGATCTGTCAAAAGTTGAAAGAGCCACGAGGCTTGTTGAAGATGCCTTGAGAGAAAATGATGCAACCATGATTGAGAAAGATGAATAAATCTGAATTCTCACTCAAGAGAATGAATATATACATAATCATATGCATGACAACACAGAAGAAAAGGAGAAGATGATGAAAGAGATTGAAAAAATCAAGAGTGAGTTAAAAACTGAAAAATGAAAGAAATGAGAAGCTGGGGAAATTCAATGAAAGCTTTGAGAAGGTAGATAAACAGTTGAAGGCTCGAAGAAGAGTAAAGGAAACAACCAGTCTTGGTTACCCCGGTACAGGTCCTATGGAAACTAGAGAATCATCTAAATCGAAAAAGATGAAGGTTGATAAAAGGAACCATTAAAAAGTGAAAGGTATGAATTTTTCCAAATCCTCTTGTAATCATTGTGGTAAATCGGTTCATAAGACTAACGATTGTAGAAATAAACCGGTTAGTCAAAAGAAGATGTTCACCTTTGATGGTTACTGATGCTCTGCAAAAAAGATTAGAAAATCTGTTTGATGGCAACACACACAAGAGCACAAGAAACAAACGTTAGTGTTAGCAACAAAAGATTATCCTAAACAGGCATATCAAGAGAGATATTAAGCATGAAATAGAAAGCATATAAACATAGAATAAAATAGCTAATCAAGATGCTCATAGTTGCTCCTCCCTTGTTCCTCTCCTCTCCAAGTCCCAAATGAGTGTAGCTCTCAGCTTTTAGCACTAGCCATGGATGCCATATGGAGATTCAAGATGGTTGAATATGATAAGCAAATGCTATGCAAGTGTAGATAGTGATGCTATGAGAAAGCTCTATGCTAATGCCAGTATAACAACAATACTCTAATGCTTCCTCTTTGCTTGAGGAGAAGGGTTCTATTTATAGAAGAAATGGGGAAATGAAGGGTTAAGATTGAGTAATCTTAACAAGGGTTAGGATTGAAAGATATCAATCCATGTGAGACTTTCAACCCAATCCCATGTTGACAAGTGTCACCATGAGGAGGCTTGAGAGGAGAGATAAGGAGCATTAAATGCTTGAGGGGACATGATGGTTACCCTAGTCAAAGAAATAAATGCTTTGAAGAGACACATGGGTTACATGAGGGTTAAGTTAGGGGTCAAAGTCCTTAACCATGGGTGCAAGTGGAATTAACCATTAATGGTCATGTAAGAGCCATAAGTGGTTTGGAAGACTTTAGAGGCTAATTTGTTGAACACACAAATCATTAATTGCTTTTCAAAGACTTTGGAGTCTTTGAGAAGTGACTCCAATTTGCTTAGGAATGTGACAATATTTAGGGGATGGATTAGGTTAATTAGGAAGGGTTTAGAAGAATCTAGAAGGGGTTTAGGCATGCAAGTGGATTTTGTAGGAAAATGCAAGTGGGAGGAATTTTGGTATTTTCAATTAAAATAAAATCATTTATTTCAATTAAATGTTGTAATTTGCATTTGGATAAATATTCAAATAAATATTAATTTATTTAAATGAGAAAAAGGAAGATAAAGCATTAAAATGCTTGAAGACTTTGAGGGAAACCATTAAAGGCTTGAAGACTTTAAAGAAAACCATTAAAGTCTTAAGAAGACTTTAAGGGAAGCCATTAAGTTTGAAGACTTTAAAGCCATCAAGTTTGAAGACTTTAAGGGAAACCATTAAAGGCTTAAGAAGACTATAGAAGGAAGCCATCAAGTTTGAAGACTTTAAAGCCATCAAGTTTGAAGACTTTAAGGGAAACCATTAAAGGTTTCAAGTGGGTGAGGATAAATAGGATTTTAAATAAATAATTTATTTAAAATAGTTGTGCAACTTGCATTTGTAGGAGAATGCAAGTGGGTGGAAGATAAAGGTGATTTAAATAAATGATTTATTTAAAATAGTTGTGCAACTTGCTTTTGTAGGAAAATACAAGTGGGTGGAGGATAAAGGTGATTTAAATAAATGTTAATTTATTTAAAATAATTGTGCAACTTGCATTTGTAAGAAAATGCAAGTGGGTGGAGGATAAAGGTGATTTAAATAAATGTTAATTTATTTAAATGTGAGAGATGAGATTTTGGGGGTTTTAAATAAATGTTAATTTATTTAAATGTGAGAGAAGATTTAATTAAACAAATATGATTTATTTATTTAATTAATGGTCTGAATTTGGTTAAGTGAATTAAATCAAATAAATTGAATAATTTATTTAATTAATAGGAGAAGAGGGTTAAGATGAATTAATTAAATATTAATTTAATTAATTATTGATTGATGGTTAAATAATCAAATAAATACTAAATATTCATTTAATTAAGTGGACAGATTTATGTGACTACATTTGCCCCTCTTTGAGACGGTGCGGTTTTATCGCGTCGTTTCAAAGAAAGAAAAATAGGTGTGAAGAAATGCCCCATAAAATGTAAATTTAATGGGTGGTATGCCCCCTCGAGAGATGGGGCGAATTTTTTTGAAAAATCGGGCGATCTCTCGAAAAAGAATGAAAAGTGGAGGGGAGGTAGAATAGAAGAAATTAGAACTAATGATGAAAGAATGGGAGAAAATGGAGTGAATATGAAGAAACAACAAGCCAGCGAGTACCTTGAGGTCATGCAAGAGATACATAGCAGATGTAGTGTGGGGTTTGGATTGATGCTATACAATTGATCAAAATTGGTTGGACAATCTAGTGCAATTGGTTTAATTGCCTCGATCAAATCAAAGTGTGATAGTTGATGTCAGTTGGTCGCTTGGACAAGATAAAGTCTGAGTAAGTGAATCAAAGTGACCTGATGTGACTTAGACAATTGATGTAATTGCCCGGTGAAGTCAAGGTATATGAAGCAAAATACTCGTGGAGACGTAGACAATTGATGTAATTGTCTGTTGGATTGTGTTTGATTGGTTGATCAATTGATAGTGTGTGCGTGTGATGGATGGTTGTGGGGAATCATGGCAACCCCGTTGAGACTAGGTCATTATGATAAATGTCTGATGTAGTCTAGGATTACCATAATCGATTACCTGTTGAGACCCGAAGATACTTGATCAGAGTTTCTATTGATAGTCTAGGTGTGCGTGAGTCGATGTATCTGTGTAGACAGAGTAACTGGCTTAATTTTGTGGATGAGTGAGGATGGGAAGCGATGAAGGGATTCGATGTTAGATAGAAGATATGGAGGACTAGGACCGAGTCCTATGGAAGAAGAGGAGTAAAATAGAGTATGCATTATTATGACTATGTATGCATGATATGCAGCTATTATGAATGTATGGATGGGTGGAATGCAACAAAATGCAATATATACAGATGAGATGGAATGACGATCCATGGTGCTTTATTTTTCATCATTGAGCTTTAAAATGTTGTAAGAAAATACAAGCAACTTGACATAAAGATTCAAGATGACCAGAGTATTTCTTACATGGATTTGATATAGCAAGTTAATACAAGCAACTTGATATAATGGATCAAGTTGACTTGAGTATTGCTTGCGGAACAGATAAGGATTATCTCCTTTCATGCATGACTTGGAACGTCCTCCTTGATCTTAGGCTGATCATATCTTGAGACAAGTGCATACCGTACTAAGAAATAAAAACCGTTATCCAATTTGGATGAGGAGGAACCAATGAATGAACATTGTACCTGCAAACAAACAGTATATACATAAAGAATAAAGAATATGGATCCTTGGTAATGGTTCATGCTCATATGGTCGAGGTATACGCTGTAGTCAGCAAGCTGCAATGATCTATGACTGCATTTGGCATAAGATCATGTAGCTTGGTGAACTTCCCACGTAGACACCATTAGTACATGCCCTAGTACTTCATCGGAAGTAATGCGCAAACAATACAAAACAATGCTGAAAGATCCCGATACAGACAAACAAATGATTGTACTCATAAATCAACCAAGTATTTGATAGCTTAACATAATTTTCTTGTCAAAGAAAATGTCACTTTGTCTTTG
Organism: Cryptomeria japonica; assembly: GCF_030272615.1. Classification (NCBI taxonomy): domain Eukaryota; kingdom Viridiplantae; phylum Streptophyta; class Pinopsida; order Cupressales; family Cupressaceae; genus Cryptomeria; species Cryptomeria japonica. The sequence continues at coordinate 256,669,866 of NC_081405.1, forward strand.
TTTTGGTAAGGAAGGATGCATCCTTGTTTAAAGACAATTTCCGATTTGTTGATGTTGATTGTGTGGTTTGATTGGTAAATGGTCATCGTGTGAGTATTATGTCAATGTTTGTTTTGTATCTGTGTGGATGAGTATGTACAAAGTGTTGCCATGTTTTTATTTGATTTTTGATGGTTTTTCATTGTTTTTGGACTTTGTATTTGATTGTTTTTGGATTTTGTGAGATGTTTTGAATGTTTTTGGATTTTTGTGAGACATTTTTGAATGTTTTTGGATTTTTTGTGAGACATTTTTGAATGTTTTTGGATTTTTGTGAGACATTTTTGAATTTTTTTGCCAATGAATCACCATTAATGTAGAATCCACTTCCATCATCTAGATTTTAAGGGTATTGCCCCCAAGTTTAGACATGACTATGAAAAAGTGGGACGCAAGACACATGAAGTACTATCTCTGTATTGCAGATTAAATAACAAGCCATGGTTTGGATGGATGGATGTGTGGATGAATGTGATCGCAATGAGCCTGAAAGATACTAGAGCCATTGTCCTTACGAGTGGCACCTGTTTGCCAGGTTTTCACCATCGCACTTACCCAAGGTGCCACCGGAGTGTTTGTTCACCATTTGGATGTATGATTTTTCTTTACTTTTTTGAATGTTTTTGTATTTCTTCAGGACATTTTTCTGAATGTTTTTGGTATTTTCTGGTATGCAGGGGAGCTTGATGCTCTGTTCAGCTTAGGTATAAAACCGTTTGAGGTGCATGTTGTTGATTGGATCTGCAAGCGGTTCTCCTTCTGATGTAGCCAACCAATATGCCCCGGACTCGAATACAGCAGTGACAACATATGGGCCCAGCCAGTTTGATTCAAACTTGCCCTGATGTTCTCTGTTTGGTTGGTTGCGAGGATTCTCTCATAGAACAAGATCACCTACCTCAAATGTACGAGATCTAACTCGGTGATTGTAGCTTCTGCTCATGTGCTGCTGATAGGCTTTTAGATGGTTGTACGCAGCTTGTCACTTCTCATCAAGTAACTCTAAGTCCTGAAGGCGTGAGACTTTGTATGCTTCATCATCGATGAGATTGTGCAAGGAAACCCGTAAGGATGGTATCTTGACCTCAATAGGTAATATAGCTTCAGCACCATAGATCAATGAATAAGGAGTTGCACCTGTAGGGGTTCGAATGCTAGTTCGAGATGCCCATAGCGCTGGATTCAATTGAACATGCCAATCACGGCCGGCATCATTGTCTGTCTTCTTTAGGATTCTTAATATGTTTTTATTGGATGCTTCGGTCTGACCATTGCCTTATGGGTAATAGGGGGTGGAAAAGCGATGTTGGATATGAAATTTCTCACAAAGTTCACGGACATCCTGATTTTTGAAAGGAAGACCGTTATCTGTGATGATGGACATGGGCACACCATACCGGCAGATGATGTAGTTGAGAATGAATGAGGCGATCTGCTTGCCGATGACTTGGGTAAGTGGAATAGCTTCGATCCACTTTGTGAAATATTCGGTGGCGGTAATAATGAATTTATGGCCATTGGATGAAGATGGATGAATCTTACCCACAAGGTCAAGGCCCCATTGACAAAAAGGCCATGGTGTTGTGATTGGTTGCAGTTCTTGTGCTGGTGCATGTATCAGGTCACCGTGAACTTGACATTTCTTGCATTTTCTGACAAAATAGTAGGAATCCTTTTCCATAGATGGCCAATAGTATCCATTGCGCAGGAGTTTCTTGGCTAGTGACGGACCACTTGAGTGAGTCCCGCAAATTCCTTCATGGACTTCTTCTAAGGCCTTTGTTATCTCATCTTGTTCTAGACATCAAAGGAGAGTACCATCAAGACTGCGTCGGTATAGGGTTTCGGCAATAATGGTATATCGAGTAGTTTGGCGAATGAAGGTTTTACGTTGGTTATTCGATTGGTTGGGAGGAAGGGTGTGATCGCGGAGATAGGTGTAGAACTCACCGTACCATGGGGATTCAGAACCGACAAGGCAACATATCATCTCGGATTCGGGGATATCATAAGCGGGGATCCAAAGCTATTCTACCAAGAACTCGTAGCTTGTTGAATTTTGTGGAAGATCTAGGAGAGATGCGATGGTAGCCATAGCGTCAGCAACTCAATTCTAATCTCTTGGTATCTGCTCAAAAGTGATAGTAGTAAATGATGTCTTTAGAGTGTCCACCATTTTCTTATATGGCATGAGTTTATCATCTTTGGTCTGATATTCATCTGTTGCTTGTCGAATGACTAGTTGGGAATCACCATATACTTGCAGTTCTTGTAATTTCCATTGTACGGCTAACCTAAGTCCTATGATCAAGGCCTCATACTCTGCTATGTTGTTTGTGCATGGAAATGTGAGCCTGTAAGACTTCGGGATGCTATCACCCTGAGGTGTGATAAACAGAATGCCTGCCCCCGAGCCGTGCCTAGTGTATGAACCATCAAAGTATAATTTCCATGGTTGTGTTGTTGTGATCATGAATATCTCTTCATCTGGAAAATTGGAAATGAGAGGATGATCGCCTATGAGTGGTGCCTCAGCCAACTGATCTGCAATAACTTGACCTTTGATAGCTTTACGGTCTATGTACTCGATGTCAAATTCACTTAGAATCATCACCCATTTGGCCAAGCGACCTGTCAATGCTGCTTTGCTGAGTAAATACTTGAGTGGATCAATCTTTGTAATGAGTTGTACCTTGTGTGTTAATAGATAGTGCCTCAGTTTAGTGGCTGCCAGGATTACTGCTAGGCAAGCTCGCTCAATAGGCGTGTAATTGAGTTCATAGCCCACCAGTGTGCGAGAGATGTAGTAAATAGCACACTCTTTTCCATCTGTATTATGTTGTGCCAGTAGTACACCCAATGCTGTACTTGTCGCTGAGATATAGAGTAACAATGGTCTACTTGGATCTAGTGTGATCAGCAATGGTGGATTCATGAGATAGTCTTTAAGTGTCTGAAATGCTTGCTGGCATCGGGCATCCCACTGAAAGCGGATGTTCTTGTGTAGTAGGTGTGTGAATGGGTGACACTTATCAGCCAATTGTGCAATGAATCTTCGGATGGATTGAAGCCGTCCTTGTAATGTCCTTAGCTGACTGATATTCTTTGGAGGTGCCATGTCCATGATTGCTTTTACCTTTGCTGGGTCGACCTCAATACCTTTGCTTGAGACAATGTATCCTAGAAGCTTCCCAGAGGTCACTCCAAAGACACATTTCTTTGGGTTGAGTCGAACATGGTATTGTTCCAGTCTATCAAAGATTTTATCTAAGATGTGGAGATGCCCTTCTCTAGTGAGTGATTTTGCTAGTAAGTCATCAACATAATCTTCCATCATGGTATGCATCATGTCATGGAAGATGGTGGTCATTGCTCTTTGATAGGTTGCTCCTGCATTCTTTAGACCGAAGGGCATTACATTCTAGCAATATGTGCCCCATGGACATGTGAAGGCTATCTTATGTTGGTCCCCTGGTGCGATCTTTATTTGATTGTATCCTGAAAAGTCATCCATGAGTGAAAGCATGGCATGTCCTACTGTCAGATCCACTATGATGTCGATATTTGGTAGGGGGAAGTCATCCTTAGGACATGCCTTATTCAGATCTCTGAAGTCAGTACAAATGCGGATGCCCCCTTTTGGTTTGCCGACAGGCACAATGTTGGAGATCCATTCTGCATAATCAATTGGCCTAATGAAACCAACATCTAGGAGTTTCTTGAGTTCTGTTTTGACTAGCACTGCAATCTGGGGATGCATCTTACGAAGCTTCTGCTTGACAGGTTTGGCTCCTTCTGCTATGGTGAGGTGATGCATGACTAAATCAGGATCAAGCCCAGGCATGTCTGCATATGACCATGCAAAGTTGATCTGACGCTTCTGGAAGAACTCTATAAATTTAGGTTGTTCCTCTGGAGTGAGAAGAGATGCCAAATGTATGAAATGAGGATTTTCAGGAGTCCCCACATTGTATTCTTTGGTTTCCTCGATGAGAATCATTGATCATTCATGTTGTACATTAGCAGGGAAAATGTCAAACCCTTCATCCTTAGGCGCCTCAGAGAGGTTTTCACCGTTGGATACGCTCTTTCTTTTTACTTTTGTCGGATCAAACAGTGCCACAGTGTGGTTTTCACTGGAAGATCCATGTTTTATTGTTATATTTTTGCAGCTGAAAGGTTTGGCATCCGCCCCGAAGTATGTTGCGCTATTAAGTTCAATGGCGAATCCAGCTTTGTGATCCCCGCTTGGTAGGTTATCCCTTAATTCCAAAAAGTCAATGATGGCCTCATCGTTTTGGAAGAAGTCAAGACATGGAGGATTTGGTTGGTTCCATTCAATGAGTTCAGGGTGAATAATGGGCATTACTTCATCGATTAGGTTAAGTGCGTTAGATGTATCAGTGAGGGTTAAGACGTTATGGTGAAGGTCGTTAATGGTACTCTCCCTGTCAGAATCAGGCATAGGATGAGACGTAGGGTCTATGGAAGATGTTTCTAGTTCAGGAACCCAAGTGGTCTTTATCTGTGCTTCTACATAAACAGGGATGTCTTTGCGTGGTGGAGGTAGTGATGTGTCTTTCTCATCTGAAGTGTTAAGCTGTACAAAATCAAATTCCCACTCATGTGAGTCGGTCTCTGAGTCACTTTCCAGCATCCGATTACTATACCATACTGGGATGTCTTTGGAGTTAAATATTGCAGGTGTGATTGGTTGATGTACCTTTGTAGTGATCGGTGCTGCAAGAAGTTTGATGGGGATCAAGGAATCTAATACGAGGAGTATCGGTAATATTGACTTAGTGGTTTCTGCTAGAACTGCTGGTGCCATAGATACTGCTGCGAGTTCTGATACAGTTGCTGCTGCTACTGGTGTTATTGATGGGATTACTGATTCGCTTGGTGGGATGATTGGTATTGTAGATGGTGGTGTTAGGGTTTTGAGCTTCGGTGGGGCAGTTGGGATGGTGCTTGATGTTGCTTTGATAATGAAAGGTGTCCTTTTTGCAGTAGGCTGATATAAGGGTTTGCTGGGTTTTCCTTTGAATTTGAGTTTAGGAAAGATCTCTTTTTCAAAGCCTAGGCCTGTATTACCTTTGGGTTTTAATTCTGGTAGCAGAGGTTCATGTCATCCTTGTTTGCAATATCCCAAAGCACTCTGACCATCATACCCCATTCTTTGCATAATGAGGAGACCTTTGCCATACTGATCCGTAGGAAGTTTAACTGGCGGGATATCAGTGGTGATGGGATCTTTATACATCCATTCCGCTAGGTCCTCATCTTGGGTTTCTTCCTCTTGACTCTTTCCAAGGATGAAAGGCGTCAAAGCACATGCTGGCGGGATCAGTGGTTGCTGGAGTAACTGTTGTGGTTTACCATGTGTTCTAGGAGAAGTGGGCATCTGTCCCACACAAAAGTGTTGACTCAAGTTGTATTCCTCGGGACCTTCCTCTGCTATTTTCATCTTAATCTTTTCTTGCTTGGGTATAGTGGTGTTTGAACTGGCAAGAGAGGCTGGACTTATATATGATGTGGAGGAAATGGCTTCTCTATTATTAGGAACAGTAATCTCTGGTTGATGGTTGATATTATGGCAATACGCAAAGGGATTTGCATCGCCCAGGATTGTGATCTCTACACCGTTATGTGGGAACTTGATACATTGATGGTAGGTAGATGGAACGACTTGCATGGCATGTGTCCAAGGTCTTCCTAACAATAGATTATATGGCAGAGGAAGGTCCAGAACCTGACAGATGATGTGCTTTACCACGGGGCCCACTCAGATTGGTAGTACCACAGCTCCTTTGGATGAACGCTCTGCATCATCAGAGGCTTTGATTGTGATCTTCTTACGAGGATCCACTGATTCTACTGCATATCCCAATGTTGTGACCAACTGTAGTGTACAAATGTTCAAGCCTGCTCCATTATCTATCAAGACTCGCTTGATCCTATGTTGGTTGATAAAGCCTTCAATGTGTAGTGAAGCGTTATGAGGTTGTTGGAAGGAAGAGTTGTCACTTTCGGAAAAAGTGAGACAAGGTGATGACTTTAGACTTCCAACCATGGCTTGAAATTGGTCTGTATTCAGATTTGCAGGGACTGACGCCTCTTGGAGTGCTTGATCCAAGATAGTTTTATGAGATGGCGATAGGCGCAAAAGCTCTAAAATGGATATAAGCGTAGGGGTTTTGTCTAATTGTTCCACAAGATTGTACTGCTTTGGGATGGAGGTGGTGCCTTGTGGAGCTGTCTTTATGGTGACCTTGCCACGACGTGTAACAACGTTGCAATTTGAGTTGGGATTTTTGAAGGTTATAGTTGCAACTTGTTCACTGGCATCATACAGATGATTTACAGTGTAATTATACGCAGCCTGTGTATAATCAGTGGTATCAGTGCCTCGCCTGGAAGTGGAAGGACCCCTTTGATCTTGTGATGGAAGTGGATTTTTGAACATCAGATGATCATTATTGGTTGTTTTTGGGTCATGTCCTTCAATTTCAATTTCTCCTCGATCAATAAGATCTTGAATGAGATCTTTCAATCGGTGACAATTACTTGTCTTGTGCCCTCTTCCTTGGTGGAATTCACAGTGTTCAGTATCTCTCCACCATACCGGTTTGACCTGAGGCTCATAGTTTGATAGTTTAGGTAGAGTGACCAAATTTTGAGAAATGAGTTGTCGCAACACTGTTTCAATGGGTTCCCCTAAGGGAGTGTATGTGCGTTTTTGTTTTTGCTGACGAGGTCTTGGTTCATCGTGAGATGTGATGTGACCTTGATTGGAAGGAACATTTGTGTTATTCTGAGGTGGAGGATTTTGTCCTGCAAACTGAACTACAGGTTGTGCGTTTTGAATAGTCCGGGCATCCACAACCCCATCGTTGATGATATTCTTGTTTTTATTCCAGAAGCTTGGTTTATCACTATTGAAGCATGGGCGAGGACCATCTTTTGGTTCATTAAAGATTTTGATGAGTCATTTCTTGATGAGGGCCCGTTCACATTTCAAACCCTTGGTGATCATATCATTAAAAGAGTCTGTGTCTTTGACATCCAAGTGAAATTCCATTTCTTTGTTTAAGTTGGAAATGAATATTTCCACTAGTTCTCATTCAGGTAACTGAAGAGAACGTCTGCTAGACATTTGGCGCCATCGTTGCAGGAATACTGAGAATAGTTCACCTGGTTTTTGTTTGGTATTGCACAGATCAGCCATGGTGATGTCGCGTTCAATGTTATGAGAGTAATGAGCGAGGAATTTTTGGATAAGTTCCTCAAATGTTCTAATGCCACCTTGTAGTCAGGAAAACCATGATGTGGTTGTTCCTCCCAAGCTTTGGGGAAAAAGGCGCATTAGGTATGTGTCTTCATATGCTACTTTGAGACAAGCGGAATGAAATTCTCGGACATGATCGTGGGGATCCCCCTTTCCTCTATATTTTTCAAATTTGGGTGTTTCGAATCCTCGTGGAAAGGGTGGCATATAAAGATTCCTATCAAAAGGATAGGGACAGATGTCGTTGAGTGAGAATTGATTGGTCTTGACACCACTATGAAGTTGTTGGGCGAGATTCTCGACTTGTTGCCGCAACATCTCCATTTCATTTGGAGGAGGAGGTGGTGGGTTACCTCGGGGAATATTATATCTGATGGGATCTCTACCTCTTTCCTCTTCATGGTGACTTTGTCTTTCTGATGCTTGTCTTAATTGGGCAAGATCAAAGTCAGAGGGGAGTTTTGCTCCTTCTTGAGTGAGCTTTAAGAAGTGAGCATCCGCATTTCTCCTGAGTATTTCGTCAAAAAGTCTGTTAAAGAGAGGGTTATGTTGGGCCCTTTCTATTGTTGCAGGAGTAGGAGTACTTGGGTTTTCATCATTCGCATTTCCTCCAAGTGCTTCTTGAAATTCATTGAGATTTTCCTCTTCTTCTTCTTCTATTTCGATTTCTCGTTGCCTTGACTGTGATCGGGTTTGAGCCATTTTGCTTGCAAACTATTGTTGAAGTTGTGTGAAAATGATGATGAGTTTTTGATGAAATGAAAGGTTGATGGTTGGTGAATTGTGTTGCACATGGATCTCTAGCACTTTTAAGGTGGATGTAACCGAAATTCCTTCTTTGAATTGCTTGTTTGTTTGATAAGTTTTGATGTGATAAGGTGTAGTGTAGAGAAATCTAAGATGTGTTACAGATTTAACTACCTAGTAATGAGAGGATTCACTCATGAACTAGTTTTAACCTGCATAGATGTGTCTCTTAGGATGAGCTTATCCTAGATGTAGAAACAATCTAAAAAGTGATGTGATGTGTTTGATTCATGAAATATCTAAAAGAGAACTTTGGGACAAGAACCTCTTAATGTTTTGAGAGTTGGAATGAATTGATGATGAAGTGATGATGGATGAGTAAGATAATGGATGAAATGTTTTTAACTTCAATAAAAACTTTGTGTCACAAATGGGACAAACTCTACCTCTTCCCTTTCGGGTGTTGGTGGTATTTCTTGAGCTGTGTTGTATGTGATACAGATGTTTGGGAAGAAGTTGGGATTAATCTTACCTCCTTGGTTTTTGTGATAACTCAGAGCTCTATATTGCATAAAAGCTCTGCGGTTCAATGATTCATAATCAAATTCGTTTGTTTTGCCTTGAAGGTAGAGACGCATGTGACGCAGAAAGAATCTTTGTGAGACAAAGATTTGTCTATTTATATAGAAGAATTTCCTCCTTTTGATCAAAGCCTTTGAGCTTAATGGTCTTCTTTTCAAGTTGATATTCTGATGACGCTTCTTCTTTCGCAAGATGTGAAGAATGGTCATAAAATTTGACTCTTTGTTGTTTGCACTTTGTTTTTGATGTGTTTGGTTGTTTTGAGAAATGTTTGGTTGGATGAATACTTTGTTTTTGGGATTGATTTTCTAATTTTTCTTTGACAAGAAAACAAAGCAAGCACACAAACACAAGAATGTTTCCCTCAAAGGCACAAATGAGTATGGGTCTAGATCAACCCAATCCTTGGACTTGTATATGACCCTTCCTTTAGATGTATTTTAAGGTGTATTTCCAAAGCCTGAAGTCGGCTCAATTTGTACTTGGTCTTTAAAATGAACACACTTCAAATACTTTTTATCCCTAAGGTCAAATGGCCAGTTGTGATAAATTTAGGCCACATCTTTATATTTCTTCGACTTTGGTACTACATACCTTATGAATCCCACCGTGGCAGGTAAGGATGTGATATACTAAGTCTTGCACGAGCATAACAAATAGATGATCCCTATGATGGGGGAGTCACCACTTTTATCAAGCCACAAGTGACTTTTCAAAAAGCTATGTTTCTACTCAAAGAAATAAGTATGGTGAGTATCTTGGGAGCAAAACCATCTATGCTCTTGCACTAAATTATATCGCAAATATCCTCAATCAATAGAACAGGTGGGCTACTATTTAAAGGTGTTTAGTCATGTTCGATGTTTTTGGACATAAGTTCATTCTGCAGTGACTCACTTAAGAGCCTTGTAACTGGTGGTGGGGCCCATTTGTCCTTTCGGCCAGTTACACTGTAGGAACAGCTATACCCAAGGCTACAACTTTTGCTCTCACCTAATTTCTATAGCAGCTCGAAGGATTTACCACACGAGGTCATTCCCAAGAGTGATGTGTCTCTTGGCAGGCCTCTCTTAAAAAGATAAAATTTTGAGTGTTACTAACACTTTTCTCTTGCACTTAGGACCATGAAAGCCAAGGGAGAGGATAGTGTGTGTTAGAAGTAGGACCACTCGACCAACTCTTTGCACAAGTGTGCCAAGCATGAAAAACACTTGTTCTTTTTAATCTATCATTGCAATTTGATCTAACTATTTGGAGATGTTGCTCCAACAGTCATGGTGTTCTTTTTAACTTCAAAGGCAAAATATTTTGTAAACTAGGAACTTTGAAATCCTAGTCAACTGAATTGAAAACACGTCTTGCTTGAAGTAAAATTGTTTTTGAGCTTGAAGGAAAAATGGCTTGTTCTTTTTAGATTGCCCAAAACAAAGTGTTGATTGTAAATTTCTTTTAAGTTGATGCAAGAAAATAAATTTTGTTTTGTTGATTTTAAGCACCAAAACGAAGTTTGTTTCCTAACTTGCAAAAAATAAAGTTGTTCTGTATAAGTTTGTGGTTCTTTTTACCTTGGAATAATGAAATTCTTTTTAAGAGCCCCAAACAAATGTGTGATTCTTTTTTAAAAGCCCAAATTTGAAATGTGAAGTTAATTTTAAACCAAAATAAAAAGTGAATTCATTTTTAAAACCAACTTCAAAAACAAGTTAGTAAAAAATATAAATCTACTTTTTAATCTAATTTAAATCTACACAAAAGAGAAAAATAGTTAGTAAAATCCGCCTATTTGGTGGGCTTCTACAAGCCTAATTTTTTTTTTTGGTTTTTTTTTTTTTGGTTACAAGGTGATTTGTACAACATTTTGTTACAATAGCGCTAGTCTGCGTTTGAACAGAGGCGCTATTTAACACAAACGCACTAAAAGAAAGGGAAAGACAGAGAAGGCAAAAGCACTGAAACAGGGTGAATAGCGCCAAAACAATGTCAAACGTGCCAAAACAGTGTCAAAAGTGCAACCTGTGTGACATTTTCAACATTCAAACATGTTATTGGTTAAAAAAAAGTTGATCTTTTTGGTGTTTGGATTCACGTCGGGTTCACCAAATGATGCTCTGCAAAAAGGATTAGAAAATCTGTTTGATGGCAACACACACAAGAGCACAAGAAACAAACATTAGTGTTAGCAACAAAAGATTATCCTAAACAGACATATCAAGAGAGATATTAAGCATGAAATAGAAAGCATATAAACATAGAATAAAATAGCTAATCAAGATGCTCATAGTTGCTCCTCCCTTGTTCCTCTCCTCTCCAAGTCCCAAATGAGTGTAGCTCTCAGCTTTTAGCACTAGCCATGGATGCCATATGGAGATTCAAGATGGTTGAATATGATAAGCAAATGCTATGCAAGTGTAGATAGTGATGCTATGAGAAAGCTCTATGCTAATGCCAGTATAACAACAATACTCTAATGCTTCCTCTTTGCTTGAGGAGAAGGGTTCTATTTATAGAAGAAATGGAGAAATGAAGGGTTAAGATTGAGTAATCTTAACAAGGGTTAGGATTGAAAGATATTCAATCCATGTGAGACTTTCAACCCAATCCCATGTTGACAAGTGTCACCATGAGGAGGCTTGAGAGGAGAGATAAGGAGCATTAAATGCTTGAGGGGACATGATGGTTACCCTAGTCAAAGAAATAAATGCTTTGAAGAGACACATGGGTTACATGAGGGTTAAGTTAGGGGTCAAAGTCCTTAACCATGGGTGCAAGTGGAATTAACCATTAATGGTCATGTAAGAGCCATAAGTGGTTTGGAAGACTTTAGAGGCTAATTTGTTGAACACACAAATCATAAATTACTTTTCAAAGACTTTGGAGTCTTTGAGAAGTGACTCCAATTTGCTTAGGAATGTGACAATATTTAGGGGATGGATTAGGTTAATTAGGAAGGGTTTAGAAGAATCTAGAAGGGGTTTAGGCATGCAAGTGGATTTTGTAGGAAAATGCAAGTGGGAGGAATTTTGGTATTTTCAATTAAAATAAAATCATTTATTTCAATTAAATAGTGTAATTTGCATTTGGATAAATATTCAAATAAATATTAATTTATTTAAATGAGAAAAAGGAAGATAAAGCATTAAAATGCTTGAAGACTTTGAGGGAAACCATTAAAGGCTTGAAGACTTTAAGGAAAACCATTAAAGTCTTAAGAAGACTTTAAGGGAAGCCATTAAGTTTGAAGACTTTAAGGGAAACCATTAAAGGCTTAAGAAGACTATAGAAGGAAGCCATCAAGTTTGAAGACTTTAAAGCCATCAAGTTTGAAGACTTTAAGGGAAACCATTAAAGGTTTCAAGTGGGTGAGGATAAATAGGATTTTAAATAAATAATTTATTTAAAATAGTTGTGCAACTTGCATTTGTAGGAGAATGCAAGTGGGTGGAAGATAAAGGTGATTTAAATAAATGATTTATTTAAAATAGTTGTGCAACTTGCTTTTGTAAGAAAATACAAGTGGGTGGAGGATAAAGGTGATTTAAATAAATGTTAATTTATTTAAAATAATTGTGCAACTTGCATTTGTAGGAAAATGCAAGTGGGTGGAGGATAAAGGTGATTTAAATAAATGTTAATTTATTTAAATGTGAGATGAGATTTTGGGGGTTTTAAATAAATATTAATTTATTTAAATGTGAGAGAAGATTTAATTAAACAAATATGATTTATTTATTTAATTAATGGTTTGAATTTGGTTAAGTGAATTAAATCAAATAAATTGAATAATTTATTTAATTAATAGGAGAAGAGGGTTAAGATGAATTAATTAAATATTAATTTAATTAATTATTGATTGATGGTTAAATAATCAAATAAATACTAAATATTCATTTAATTAAGTGGACAGATTTATGTGACTACAGTTACTGTCATAATTGTCATAAGTATGGCCACACTGCTTATGAGTGTAGATCTCAATCTAGCAGTATGTCAAATAAAAAAAGATTTAATTCACATGCAATAAGTTTGGATACAAATATGAAGAATGCAAGTTCAAGTCAAATGTATCAAGATCACTATTCAAACTGGTCACTCCTAATAAAAGGAGTAATCAGTTCAAAGCCACATGTTCCATGTGTGGTAATTTTGGTCATGTTGCAAAAAATTACAGAATGAGAATGGGCCAGAGAATTAATTCAGGACCATGGAGGACAACTGGTATGGCAAGTTTCAATTGCCATAAGATCGGTCACTTAGCCAGAGAGTGCAGGAACTAATACTATAACCGGTTTGAAGACAAGAATCGGTTTAATAAGAAGAAAGAGCAAAATGACCTAAAAGGAAAGAAGACAATTGAAGAAGAGAGAAATGAAATGAAAAAAACATGGATCAAGAAGGAAGAAAGAAAAGAAGGAGAAGGTCATTCTGAAACCAAGTCATCATCCATCGGTGATGACAGTTCCTCTTCTAACTAGGCATACTGATGCCCAGGGGGAGCACATATGGTAAGATTATCTTTATATCCCCTTTACCAGTTTAAAGTTATGTTTATCTGCATAGTTGAGATGCATCAAAGTTAGACAAAAGTTCTTGTTTGATAAATGCCTTGTGAGTTAATTGTTTGTGTATCGGTATCTATAACAAACAACCGGTAAAAGGCAAGTTGTTGTACCTTAGGTTGTAAGTTTCAAAACTAACCACGTTGTATCATTACACCAATAAATTTCAATGAATAAATAAGGAAATGTCAACACATTTTCATTTACACTGATTTCTTGTGAGCTTTCTTGAGCTCTTGTGTGAACAAAGGCGATTGAGATCTTGTTAGTATTTTTTGTGCGAAAAGTTCAAGCAAAGTGATAGTGGTGGTTGGTATTTCTGAGAAAAAAATTTCAAACCCCATTTGAGAAAAGTTTGTTTGAAGGTCATCATGGCAGCATTGATATCAACTCCTGTGTTGGTTGAAACTATCAAAGAACCCCCAACCTGAGTTCAAGCTGCATCCGATGAAAGCTGGTGAGATTGACATGACCGGTGCCTTATCATTTGTGCTCTCTGGTTTATTAATGGTTGAAGACATTCATTCCTACATTCACTGCAAACTTGAAGAACTTGGAGACAAGTTCATTCAGAATGAGTTTAAAGGGTTATGTGTTAATGATCAATTGAAGGCAGAATATCTACCTTTGAAGACCAAGGGTTTGTCTAATGTTGTTGATTTTCCTGATTAGTTTCATGACGACTGGGTTAGGTATGTACTAAGCAGGGTTCATGATCAATTTTTGTGGCTGGAAGCTCAAGCACCGATCAAGATTACAAAGGAGGTGATTCAAAGAGTCACAGGGTTTAGTGCAACTGGTGAAGCATTAACCCTAAGAAGGATTTCATCATCTGAAGTCATCTGGTTAACCAAATCCCGATGTGATAGTAGAGCAATGACAATCACCCATATTGAGGATGCTGAAGTAAGATTTGCTTCTGTTGTGCTGGGTTACAGTGTTTATCAATCAAGTCAGATGAATAGTGTGTCGAGTGGTGCCATACATGCTGGCTACCGAATTATCAAGGAGGATGCAACCTATGATATTTGTGAGATAATAAAAATCTAATTTATAGTGAAGATTGAAAGAATTAAGAAGGACAAGAAGCAATCTTTCAAATATGGCTCACTACTGGTATGTATATTTTTCTATGTGCAAATAATTTTCCTCAGTAAGGGTAATGTAGTATGGTCTGAAGAGAAACCTATCATGGTTCAGATAGGTGAAATGATTAGGGATCTAGGATATAGGTTTGGTGAAACAATGTGGGGATACTTTAAGGAATTCAAAATTAGGATGCATAAGAGGGAAAGAGTTCCAACTGGTATAGTGCAGAAATACAAAGACAACATTTGCTTTCTTGTAGACACAAATTGTTGTATCATTCACGTGGTTCAACCCAGAAATTTTTGGGTTCCACCTATGGGCTATGAGGTTGCAACAGATATTGTTAAAATGCATGTCAATATGCTACTGTCCAAACCGGTAGACTCGAAGGCAAAGAGATTTGGAACTTGTGAGGAGGCAAGCTCCAAAATAAAATAGGAACTTCAGATGCCAATCATGAAAAGAAAAGTATGAAGAATGATTGATACTCTTGACAAGAAATATGGAGGTGAAGCATTTGGTGCCACTACCTCCACCGGTGTTAGTGAGAAAACATGGGTCAAACCTAATAAAGATGAAGAATTAATAGGAGAAAAGAAGAAAGTGTCAAAGACAAAACCAAAGGGGACTGCAACAACCAAGCCTACAACATATACAAAAGAAAAGGATTCACGTACTCCTGTATCATCCCCAAGTAAAGGTAGACCAAGAGGAGTGACTTATACTAGATAGAAGAAGAGTGATACAAAGCTTAAAAAGGATGAGAAAGTGGGTGATATCACTGACACCCAATCAGATGTAGAAATTAAACAAGTTAGAAGGAGTGGAAGAAACAAAGCTCCAACAATTGATGAACTGGTCCATGGGATCAAAGAATTTGGAGGTTTGTCTAGCGTTGGGAGGATATATTCCCTCGGTAATGAAGAAGACAAAAGAAAAATTGAAGAAGCCCTGATCTTGAACTTACATAAGTTTTGTAGGACTCCTAACGAATTATATGGATTAATCCCGTCAAATTTGCTAGATCAAATTGAAGGGAGATGGAAAACAGCTCTGGTTGTTGAGAAAGAACACAAAATAAAAGCACTCATGGAAGTGCAACATGATTTAGACCTTGATCAAGCTTCACTAATGGTTGAAGCATGTATTTAACACTTTAAGATAATAAATAGAATAGGGAGAGTGACAGTAGGTGAAGTTGAAGCAGTGCACGAAGAAGGTGTTGCCTTGTGGAAGAAAATCATGAATCAGCAAAAGGAAGTTGAAGAAGAAATAGAAAAGGAAACAAAACAGGACCAAGGTGTAGTTGTTCTTGACAATGAAAAAGGTAAGGGAAAAGACTCTACTGAAGGTTTTGATGTCTTCTCAGTTAGTGAGATTATAGGAAATGTTGTGTCAGACATTCCCAATCTGACAAAGGATGTCGACAACCGGTTCACACTACACTGGTGAAGGAAGTTTATCAAACTAAGCTTCCCGATCAAGATGAAGTGATAGTTGAAGATATTCCTTATGAGGATACACCTCACAAAATCTCATTGACACCAAATCCTATTCTATCAGAAGAATGCAAAGAGGAAGAGAAGAAAGTAGAGGATAAGAAAGCAATGATGGATACTCCTCCGGCAAAGAGGAAGTTAGACTTAGAAAATGAAAGTGAAAAGAAGAAGGTAAAAATCATCACAACAGCTAGTTCAAAAGTTGAGACTACAGAAAAGGAAGATGAAACCGAGGAGGAAAGGAGAATCGGTCATTGATATAAAGAAGATGAATCCCAAGTAGCTGATGAAGGTTTCAAAAAAACTAAAAATTCAAGCTGAAAAGGCTAATTTAAGAGCAAAGAAAAACAAGGCAAGAATTCTGAATTCTGCCAAGACAATTCTCTCTGACCTAATTCCTGACATTGTTGTTGATAATATTGCCCCCATCATTGATCAGTTAAGTACTCTTGTTACAACAATCGGTTCAGAGGCAACCGATCTAGAGAAGGTTGCAGTAAGGCAATATGAATCAAAGAGAGGAGATAATTTAATGGAACAAATATCAATTGGAAGAGTTTCCCTTTGGAAGAGTTGTCCTCTCCATCCTAACAGAAGAAGTCAGAAATATACTTCAGGAATTTGGTCAATTACTGATCAAATCTTCAATTTTTACCAGTTTCATTAGAGATCTAGAAGAAAAAAGAAATCAGACTCAAAAAGAAAATCAAGATTTGATAAGTTATTTTGATCCTCTCACTAGTTCAGCATCAACTTTCACTGGCAAGGTCAAACAACTCAATCATGGAATCAAAAGGTTGAAAGAAGAAGAGGACAAACAAAGTCTTAGCATGTTAGAGCTACAGTGCTATCCGACACCAATTATTAACTTCATGCAAATGAACATTAAAGAAGAAAACCACCTCATAAGTAAACCTAACTACAAGACAGTTGATGATATGGAGGTTTTTATTGCAGTTATGCATGGACACTTCACTACTATGAAACAGGTAAAATCTTCATGGGAATCCTCATTGAAGGTAGCTCAAGAAAATTTGAAGGACCTTTTTTTCTTTAATTTGAAAAATTCTTTTGTATAGTCTTTGCCATTGATGGCAAAAGGGGGAATTTTCAAGACTGGTACATTGTGAGTTACAGGGGTCAGAAACAGGGGCCAAAACCGACACAGTTTTGTATTATTTTGTAGTATTTGCCACCACTGCCAAAGGGGGAGTTTGTTGGCATTTTGGTGCATTTTGTATGACCGGTGAATGATATGGTTGTCATTATTGGCGACATCATCTCCCAAGTCTTCACAGTCTATTGGCAGTAAGTTGACCGGTATACAGAGGTTAGTCGGCTAAGCAGTGTGTAGACAGGCTAAGCAGTGAGTAGACTGACACAGAAGAGGTCAACCGGCAAGCAGTGAGTAGACCGGCACAAAAGAGGTCAACCGGAAAGTAGTGAGTAGACCGGCACAGAAGAGGTCAACTGGAAAGCAGTGAGTAGACTGGCACAAAAGAGGTCAACTGGCTAAGCAGTGAACAAATTGGTATATAGAAGGTAATCAGCTAGGTAGATTTTGATCGGTACACCAGTAGAGTCTGTAACCGACAGACTGGTAACGTTTAGTTAACATCCAGTTAAATCGGCAGTCTTCTTTAGCATACCGACAAAATTATCGACATGAACGACTATCTTGACAGAGATTCCTGCAATGATTTCAAGAGAGTGATTTATGGTGTGGTAATAGAGTTTTGAATCCGATGTTTTGGAGGGAAAGTTTGCGACAGATAGAAAGGGTAATACATTCACATAACTCATTCTAATGATGTTGTTGATCATGCAAAAAGTGATAATGTGAAAGTGAACATAGGGGGAGTAGAACAAAGTGCAGATCCGAGTAACAGATGATCGACAGAGTGTAGAGTCGAGGATTAGTGAATCGGCAGAGTGCAGAGCCGAAGGTATATTCATGAAACTGGTGTTGTGTAGAGTAGACACAACTGATGTAGATATAATATGTTTTTTAGTGTGATCTGATGAAGCTATCAGTAGCCACTTCAACAAATCATCTTTATGTTGCTTTCTAATCATTGCAACTAAAATCCCTTAATAGGGTGGAATTTAACAGGTCCCATTGTAAACATCCCTTAACTGGGTGTCATCTTAATTGATGATCTTAAGACCTTTAACAAGGCTACCTTTAACAGGGTAAAGGCTCTAATAGGCCTGAATCAAAATCCCTTAACCGGGTGGCACCTAATAGTGTCCTTGTAATCTCCTAACAGGGATGGCTCCTCACCAGGCCTACTCCAAAAGAGTACAAATTTTATGAGTTCCTACTCACACCGTGGTTTTCTCCCATTTGGGTTTCCACGAGATAAATCTTCGTGTCACTATGTATCTTTTCATGCATTATTATTCTACTACAGTAGTTATTTATATTGATGAATGTTAAGTTAGTGAAAACTTAAGTTAAAAGTTTTAATTGGGTAAAACCGGTAAAGTGTTGATTCACTTGTCCCCTCTCAGCACCGGTTGGGACTAACAAATTCTTCATGCTCATTTTTTCTCAATCAAGGCATCCTTTCCTCTTCAGTCAATATGGAAGGCTTGGTAACATATTTTTCATCTTCTTAGTTGGAGAGAAAATTTTCTTCAAAGTGGATTTAGTTTCTCCACCTCTTCTATATTTTGGAATAGACATATTCTTTATCATAACCAGCCCCTTGCCTTAGTTTTTCCCACTCCTTCTCTTCACTTCTTCAAAAAAGGGGTTTACAAAGTTGGGAATCTCTGGGACTTCTCTTCAATAAGTTGGTTACCTTGGCATATTGTTAAAGTTCAATTTAGCCTAAGCAACAAATATAAAGTGTTTTTGAATTTTGTGCAATCTTTAGTGCCTTTGGATTTATCTATGAAATTTTGCACTCCCATCCATTGTAGTTTCTTCAAGGACTGGTTATGGATGTCTTCTTATCCTTTTCTATTTTTTCCTATTAAAAAGTCTACTTATAGTTGCTTCCTCATATTCTATTCAAGTCTCGATTGAACTCCAAAATAAATGTAGATTCAGTGAGAATTTTTGGTCAAAACTCTCTACTCAGATTTAGAAATCAAAAGCTGGTACACATGCTCAATTAACCGCCTGGAAGATTCTACATTGCAAATTGCCTATTGGTGGCAGGTTGAAATGTATGATGGTCAAGTTGTTTAATTGCCCTTTTTGTCACAAGCAAGAAAATTTAAGACATGTTTTTTGCGGGTGCCAGTTTGTTAAAAAACTGTGGGATATTGTCTTTTTAATGATTTGCCTGATATTTTTTAACACAAATTAAGTTGGAAAGAGGCTCTTCTTGGAGTCAGCCTTCATGCTAACATTATCATTGATGGTGTTAGACATGTTATTTTGTTGCATATTTGGAAAGAAAGGTTTAAGGCAATCTTTAATAACCAAAATAATCACCAAGAATTTGTATATTTAAGGCTTTACTCTGACATTTTCTATTTCCTTGCCTCTCTTTTTCACAATTACAGGTTGAAGTTGAAAATAATTTAAAGGTCGACTTTCAAATACAAAGAATCAAATCTCAAGCCTCACAACTGGCTGGTATTGGGCAAAGGTTAAAGTTTCTATTGCAAGACTGATTGGAGTTGTTGGTCCTCTTTGGGTTGTTGTTACAACATGTTGTATTTTATTTTTTAGATCTATTGTAGCATTGTAATGTCTCTTTCTCATGTTGTTGGTCATTATAATAACATATATACTCTGTAAAGTCTCTTCTTTTTGGCCATGTCTTCAGTTCTTGTACTCTTCTTGTCATGATGTTGGTTGCTATTGCAGAATGTATACTATTGTAACTTCTTTTCTTGTTGGTCATGTCTTGAGTTTTTATTATTGTAGTTTTCAGCTACAATTTTTTTTTGTAATCTTGCATTCTTTAAATAAATAAATAAAAAAATAACACAATAGAGATCATATTTTAGTTCTCATTTAAACACGAGACAAAATTTTGGTATGAGAATGTTGCTTTTCAAGAATTTGAATGCAAGAAGATTACAACTTCACAGATAAAATATATAATTATTCAAACTTAATTGTATATTTAGATTGAATTCTTATTGTTAGGTCAACAAGAAGATCCTGAATATTTACACAAAACTGCTATCTATTAAATTTTACAAATATATATTGATCAATAATTAGACTGTATCATTAGATACAATAATATCACATTGGATTATTTCATTACAAAAAAAAAATTATACATTTGTGCTAACATTTCATTACATGACAACATCACAAGCACTTTCATTACTTGCTTGAGATTTCTTCAATCCTTTTCAATGAGTAAAATGGTTTGATTTGTTATCAACAAAATCAGAAAATCATCCCTTTGAACCCTTTGAACACATCATACCCTAAGGTGCTTTTCAACACCATCCTTGTTTTAGACACAATTTAAATTAAAATATAAGTAGAGGACTTAACAAGTAAAAAATGGGGCTACACTACAAATACAACCTAGTCTAGAGTAAGCCCAAATTTGAAATGCAAGTTTGTTAAAGTCTAAAACTTATAAATCAAGTTTCAAAATTTTAATTTTGATTGCCAATGTAATGTGGCATAATGTTCCTCATTAATGATGAAAAATTTATAAAAGAGGTAACCCCTTCTACACTCCTTTACTTCATTTGCATTCATTAGTTTCAACTCAATTGATTTATGTCCAATTGTACTTGATGTATCTATAAATTAGAAATATTTGAATTAATAATAGGTTGTAGAAGTAATTACTTATAATAAGATAGCGCACTAAGTTAATGAAATAAAAAGTTCGATATTAAATATCACACCAATTTCTATAAACTAAATGATTTATACAAAAGATATTATATTAAAAAATATTATATAATACTAAATCATCCTAAGATCAATCTAACAAGATGCCATTGATTCAACATGAAAACAAGATAAGATAGATAGGATTTAAAAATTTGTATTCAAGAGTTGTGTTTAAGGAAATAAAATAACAATAATTTATATAATACTATCTCCCCACCACTTTTGATGATATGATGGTGATAAACTAGGGTTTGCCAAATGCTTATGCTAGGTTTGATGACTCCAAAAGATTGGCAAGGAGAAACACCAAGTGGAAACCACCAATCCCAAGCTAGTATAAACTTAATTTTGGTGGTGTTGCTAGAAGGGATAAGGTTGTTGAGGGTGCAGTCATTAGATCCACCAATGGGGATTTGGTGGCTACCTTCACTAGGAACCCGAATGGTTATACTAACAACTTGCCCGAGGGGATGGCCCTACTGTGGATAATTAAATTTTCTCTTTCTATTGGTGTTAAGGCTTTAGGTATTGAAGAGGGCTCAAAACTAATCATTGAAGTGGTGAAAGGCCAAACCAAAACTAGTTGGTCTATTGAATGAATTATTGGGGATGTGAGGAAACTCCTCCTAGGGTTGGATTTGTTTGTCATTGAACATTCTTTCAGGGAGGGGAATAGGGTTGTTGGTGCTTTAGTAGCTATGGGAATTGAAATTGATGGTATAAGGTGATAGAGAAATATCAATTGTATCCCACCACATGTTAGAACTCTCCTAGAGGGAGAGATAAAATTCAACCATAATTGAAATGGGGTTTAAGAATTTATCGATACGAATTACCGTATTCTATATAATACTATTGTTGAACATGGATTATATTGTCAACAATCCAAAATGACAAAGGTGGGAAAAATTATGGTGATGTGAGGAATTTGAAATGGCTTAGAAGGAAGCAAGGGTTAGAGGGAAGGGGCACTTACATGGAGGGGTCCTCTTGTAATATGCTAAGGTGGCACACATGGAAATGCAAGGACCCTGTGAGTATTTCAAAGGAGGCCCTAATAATGAGATGGCATCATGATGGGATGAAAAAGGTAAAATTTTGAATCATTTTAAATTTGAGAAAGCAAAAGAAAGATTTGGTGATCTGGGCCATATTCATTACTCATCAAGGAAGGTGTTGTCTGCACAAGTGTGAATTTATGAGATGGACAAGGAGTAGGAAGGATAGTGTTGGCATACAATTTAATAATTACAACCTTTTATAGCTATTTACGCCCTCTTTTTCTATGCAATTTAGGATAATTCTAAAATCTATGTGGGTCTTTCTAATTCAGTGGTTGAGTTTGATAGAATGGGTGAGGGTAGGGTTCGAATTAAGCCAAGCAAGCATGATGAATTAAAAAATGATGCCACAATCTGGCACATTTGCTATGAGGATGGTGTGTCTTAGTTCATTGAGAGCATCAATGGCTACGGTGAGGGCTTCTATGTTCAGTTCAAAACTTTCTGGTTAGACATAAGGGTTTATGTAGGTGGAATTTCATTCAGAGTTAATGAGGAAATCATTGCTCAAGTAATGAGATTTCCAACTATGGATAGAAAATGGAAGAAGACAGGTAGAGTTTCTAACAACGATAGCCTCAACCAAGTTTTTGGATGGAATGAGAGCTCAATTAAGCTACATGGTGGATTTGACAGAGAGAAATTATTGTTCCCATGGAACCAAGTATGTCTCATGATAATGAAGTACCTTAGCTTGGAAGTCAAATTTAACCTCTTTTACTTTTACCATTTGTCATTGCTGAACCATTTTAGGAATCATAGCCTCATTTCATTCCTTTTTTTTCTTCTCAATTATTTTGAAAGCTTTGTTCGTGAGGTTGTTGAGAGTGCCAAAAGCTAGGAGAAGAGACCTATCCAACTCTATTGATATCCCTAGCCCTAGCATGAAATAATGCATCAAGTTCTCAGGTGCTATTAAAATTTCATCCTAACCAGGGTCTCCCGAATTCCCCTAAGTGATTGAGAATGATCCAAGGGACCCTAAACACAAAGCCTCTCTATTTAGCACTAGCAACAAAAAAGGCAAAAAAAACCCCTACCAAAAATCCCAAATTGACTATTCAAGAGGTTAGTGAGGAGGAGGAGGAGGAGGAGGAGGAAGCAAGTGAAGATTTCAAGAAGTATAAAAATACCCCTAGAAGGTCTTTTAGGCTAGCCACCCACTCTACCAAGAAAGGAAAGTTGAAGAACCTTGTGGACTCTGATACTAAGGATTAGGCAAAATTGGGTAGTGAAGATGAGAAGAAAATGAAGAATGTGGATACAGACAATGGGGGGGTAAAGAGGAGGAGAGGAAACCTCTAGGAATGCTGACAATTCCACCCATATTTTTGAGAGCCCAATTGACCTCACTGAGGATATGATGCCTGATGAAATGGAGATGAACAAAGAAAAAGTAGCAAAAGGGACCTATAACTCCCAACTAGAAGGAACTTGTTCTAGATGTGAAACAAATGCCAATGAATTGGAGAAAGTTAAAGCCAAGATCTCAAGACTAGAAAGGAAACTAGGGAGTGTCTCCCAGTTCAGCTTGAGGATTATGCATAGCTCTACCATCTCCTTATGTTTGATGTAAAAGAAGATCTTGGGAGCTAACAAGGAAGAGGAAGGAAATTACAAGGATCTATTCAAGTTCCTTATCGAAGATCAGTTCAATGTCCTTAACCAAGCTAGTTGCAAATTCAACGATGGTAGCTAGGGATTATTTTACTTTAAATTTTGTTGTCGATGTTGTTAATGTTGTTTTTGACCACAGAAGGCCCCCTATTAATAATTTTACTTATATTGGTATTACTTATGTTTATGGCAGTAGGTGGCCTATTATTAAGACTTTAAGTAGGATTGATAGATTGATGGATAAGAGTTCTAAAGATATTAGTTTTTCTCATATCTTCTTGATGGTTATTTTTTTATATTAGTTGGCTATTAATGTGTTGCTACTACTCTCACTATTAACTTTATGCTCGTTGGGATATTGTTTATAGGGGCAACACCCTTGTTTTGTTGTTCTTTAATATAAAAAACATACTAAATAGGAAGGGTGAATATAAACTATTGAGGAATATGGTCCCTAAAATCACACATAATAGGAAATCAACATAAAGAATGTTATGCACATATATAAGATATCAATATAGATGAAATTTTACATTCCCTACTTGTAGTGATAACTCCATCTACAAATTTAAAACTCTATGAGTAGCATCTAACATAATTATACTCAATTCAATATACAAAAAATTAAAATATAGATGTTGGAATATGAATGGGCTATCATAGATTCGGAGCTCTTTATGAGCCAACATAACCAATAGTGGTAAATGTGGAGTTGCAAACAAACCATCTTGAGTGTAGGGTTCTGAAAGAGCCATCATGAAAATCATCAATGTAAGGTTATGGAGAAGCCATCATAAGATAATATTATTAAAAATATACACTCTCTCAGTTTAAACATATATCATACAAGATATAATCATGCAATGATAAGGAAAATGTGATCATGATATCATAAATTGTAAGCATAATTAGCATAATTAAAAATAATATAATTGTAACTTCATCAAATCTAAATGCATAAAGTAACATAAAAGGGATGCCTCAGGGTGATAAATGCATAACACATAATATAAACAAAAATGATATGTGATACTTGAACTTAAAATGACATAATAAATAGCCCGTGAATTGAGAATAAATATTGCATAACAAAAACAATATCCATAATAAAATGAAACATACAAGACATGATAAAGGAAGAGCAAAAAAATATGGATTAATCAAAAGGCCAAATTTAAGATAGAAAAAAAAATTATACTCTTGGTGAAGTTATGAGAAAGTTTGTCAATCACTCTATAATATTGTATCATTCCAAATGAATAAGAAGAGCACAAAATTAAACATACAGAAGATGTAAAAGAAGAAGTGGAGTGGGATATTCTTCCTCCACAAGGTCATCTTTATCTCAATCATGAATAATACTACACATGCGCTTGCAACTGTAAATAGATATAAACAAGCTAAGCTAATTCAACCTATGTATTTACACCTATAAAAAAACTTTTATTAAGCATAAGGATTGATTAAAACATTGGTGAATAAGCACATAAACTGTCACCAATACCAATCATTATTGGACCAAATTA
Organism: Cryptomeria japonica; assembly: GCF_030272615.1. Lineage (NCBI taxonomy): Eukaryota > Viridiplantae > Streptophyta > Pinopsida > Cupressales > Cupressaceae > Cryptomeria > Cryptomeria japonica. The sequence goes on from NC_081405.1 coordinate 256,694,698, forward strand.
TGGTGGTTGCGCCACAAGATGGTTGTTGATGATATGTGAGTGTTCTTGTCAATAGCATAACATTCCTTTCCGAGGAGAATTCAATAGATAATGGTTTGGGTTGAAGCTGATGGACATGAAAGGGGACACAAGCCAAACACAAGATTCAAATGTTAGTGAGTTAGATTTCAATCAAAACTAAAACATATGAAACAAAATCCTTCACATACAGATCAAGAAAGATTAAAAAGAATGCAAAGAAAGAAAGATAAAAGAAGAGAAGGAAGAGTAGTCTCCCTAAGATGCTCCATGATGCCTTTGTTGCTTCTCCCTTGTCTCTCTCCTCCCCAAGATCCAAATGAGTGTATGTAGCTCTCAGTTTTAGCACTAAACCATGGATGCCAATGAAGATTCAAAATGGTTGAATGAACTAAACTTCACATTTCTATGCAAATGCCTACAACAAGATTATTATGAAAAAGCTTAAGTGTTAGTGTCTATGCAAGTATAGTAACAATGCTTAAGATGCTTCCTCCTTTGCTTGAGGGTAAGGGCTCCTTTTATAGGAAAAAATGTTGATTGAATGGCCAAGATTGAGTGAGCTTGTGAAGGGATAGGATTGATTGGTTTGTGATCCATGTGATGGTTTTCAACCAAATCCCATGATGACAAGTGTCAACATGTAATGTCTTGAGAGGAGAGGAAGGGAGCATTAAAAGCACGAGGGGACATGAGGGTAACCTCATGTGGTTGGGGTTATTGGATAAAGCTTTTATCCAAGGGTAAGGTTATTATCTAATGGGTAAACTTTTGTGCAAAGTTTACCCATGGTCAAGTCTTTACGAAAGGATCAAGACCCATGTGGGTTGGAGTGATGAAAGAGGAAATGCATTTAAGACTCTGTAAGAGCCTTAAATGACTTTTGAAGACTTTTGGGAGGGAATTTGGATTAGGATTGTGCAAATGTTTAGGAATAAGATTAGGCTAATTTGGAAGGGGTTAGAAGAGTGTAGAAGGGGTTTAGAGAAATCTAGAAGAATCTAGAAAGAGGTGGGTGTGGGTAAATAGGTTTTTATTAAAATAAAAATCTATTTAAATTTGCCACTTGCATTTGTAGGAGAATGCAAGTGGATGGGTTAATTTTAAATAAACATTGATTTATTTAAAAAGGAGATTTAATTTTTAAATAAATGTTAAATTTATTTAAATAAGAAGAAGGGGGATGAATTAAATAAATTAGATTTATACTATAGTTAGTAATTAAATAAATTGATTAATTTATTTAACTAAAACAGAAAAATAGGCTAAGGTGAATTAATTAAATGTCAATTTAATTAATAGAGAAATATTTAGTCATTAAATAAATATTTAATATTCATTTAATTAATAGACAAATTTATGTGTCTACATAAGCCATATAGTTTTTTTGATGGATTAGATGGTTATGATGATTTGAGGGATCAAGGAATCATATTCATTGTGAGGGTTGGGTTGATGAGGAGATGATAGGTGTATCCATGTGGTTGGTGCATATGAAGTGGTCTAGGATTCAAGTGGGTGATTAGTGAGCCAATCGGTTTTAGCTAACTTAGTTAAAAGTAGATAAAAGGGAGATTTAAATAAATAAATATTTATTTAATTTTGGTGATGAGGATGAGGGACTAGATAAATAAATATTAATGCTAAAAATAGGTTTGGGCCAATGGTATGAATAGTGATTTTATCAATTCAATAATGAAATATTATCTAAGTCATTATGAAATGAAAGTTGAATAATTAATTAAATAAACAAATATTTATTCAATTCAACCAATTATAGAACAAATGATTGAGTGATTCTAAGTGTGTACAAAATAAATATTCCTCATTACCATGTGAAGTACTTTGCAAACACTTTTACATGTAAAATTTAAACATAATAATTGTTGATTTCTTTCTTTAAAACGATTCAAACAATTTGACTCGTTTTAAAAATGAGAAACTATAATCCCTAATACCTTTGTTCTTTTCCTCTTTTCTTGATCGATATATACTCTATTAATCATATAAATCTTTTTAGACTTATAAATATCCAATCTCTTATAGTTGATTATGTATTATAGATTATACCATTTATAACCCTTTTGACCTTTTAAATCAATCGTCGCATTTACTTGTCCTGATGGAGGGAACTATGAAGTAGCAGTGTAGGCAGTCTTCGTGGAGGAGGTAGATGTTGTTGAGCAGGGCTAAAAAAAAATCGCCAATTACTCCTTTCATCTTTTCAATTGTATTACGAAATGATCTGACCAGTCCCAAGACTCATTTTCCTTGCTTCGATATCTCATCATCATAAGATCAAGAAAAACAAATCCATTATGATGTTGCCTTAATTTCCTAACCTACGAATTCCACACTGTGTTTTACCGCGTTCAACTTGATTTACATAATCCCCTTCCTTTAGCTATTGCAGAGCTGACTTATGCGGCACATTTGAGATTATATTCTTAAGCTTTTCGAAGTTTTAGAGAACAAATATGGAGTATCACTCGCCCAACCCCCAAAATCTCCCTCGATGTCAATAATAGGTTTCATGTGTTTCTCAGCTTTCGTGGACCAGATGTCAAAATTACTTTTGTCGATCACCATCTTTACGAAGCTCTCTCTGGAGCCGGACTCGGGGTTTTCCTGGACACCGAAGACGTCGATTCCAGCTTGCAAAAAGCCATTCAAACAAGTCATATTTTCATCCCTATATTTTCCAAACGCTATGCGGAATCAACCTGGTGTCTGGAGGAAGCGGCGAGGATGTGTAGATCGAATGGCTTCATCATTCCCCTGTTTTATGATGTGGAGGTCTGTTCGCCCAGGCATTCGAGAAGCATTAGACCCATTTAGATCGACAGGATGAAAATAGAATTGAGGAATGGAAGATAGCACTTTATCAAGCATTACACCCATTTAGGAAGAGAAGAATTTTAAGGAGTTTGGTAAATTACCACGGAGAAGTACTGAGTGTTGATGAAGGAAGATCTCTGATGAGAGATCGAATGCGAGGAATTTGGGCTCTTGTGGTTTTCGATGATGTGAATGATAGAATGCAGCTGCATGCGGTGTATGGGGATTGGTTTGGGCATGGCAGTAGACTCGTCATCACTTCCCCAGACCAACACATCCTAAGGTCGACTCAGTTTTTGAAATGACTGGACTAGGGCAGGATGAAGCTCTCGAATTGTCCAGTTGCCATGCTTTCTGTAAGGCAGCCCCGGAGACCCCTTACAAAAGAGCCTGTCGAGGGCATCCTCTTGCATTAGAAGTCATTGGAGCACAATTATTTGATAAGGAGTCCAATGACATCCAATGTTGGGAAGAAGCCGTCCATAACATTGGGGAAAATCCAGACATACCTAGAATTCTTCAAACCAGTTTTGATGGACTTAGCCATATCGAGAAGGAAATATTTCTGGATATAGCTTGCTGCTTTGTTGGTCAAAGGAAAAGAGACACTGATCTTTTCTGGGAAGTTTTATACCCCAATAAAGTTCAAACAGCCATCAAGAATCTTTCACTAAAAATGCTTATAAACATCAATAGCCCTCAAGATTCCTTCCATATGCATGACCTTCTACGGGAAATGGGAAGAGGAATTTAGGAGCAGAATGATGATAATAGCAGACTCTGGCTGCCTGTGGGCGCACACAAAGATTTGAACAGAGACAGGGCAGAGAGAATGAAAATGCTTGTTTATACAGGACAAAATGCAAGTGAGCCTGTTATTATGCATAGCATGCCTTCCTTGCACTACTTATTTTTGCAAAATACAAAAGTAACCGGCAACATTGCAAAGCTAGCTCCTAATTTCATATGGATAAAAATTAGAAATTGTGAAATTGTAAGTGATACGCATACATGGATAATGTCAAGAAACAGAGTCCAATTGGATGGCAGGGGATCACAAGTGAGGATGTTAAGTCTACAGGAGTGTGCCAGTCTCACGAAAATCCCAAAGATGCTCGACAGCTTGGTGAACCTTCAATGCTTGTATATGGGGTATAATAAAGCTCATAAAACAATTCCAGACTCACTCGGCAATTTGTCACAACTCAAGAAGCTCAAACTGTGTAGCTGTAGAAGTTTGACAAGCCTTCCCGATACCGTGGGCAATTTGGTGCGGCTAAAAGAGTTGTGTTTGGGCAGCTGTACAGATCTTAAAAGCCTTCCCGACACTTTAGGCAATTTGGCTGAACTAGAAGAGTTGAACTTGTACGGATGTAAAGGTCTAAGGAGTCTTCCCAACACAATTTGCGGCTTGGCACAACTCCGGGTGTTGAACTTGTATCGTTGTTCAGGTTTACAGAGATTTCCTTACACGGTGGGCAAGTTACCAAAGCTTATGGTGTTAAACCTTCATCGGTGCTCAGGCCTAGGAAGCTTTCATCATATCGTTGCCAAGTTAGCCCAGCTGAAGGAGTCAAACAGGTAAAGAGATCATTTGTAGGTGAATTTAATTTGGTATAGAGAGACTCAATATAAGAACTTTGAAAGTAAGATATCTTCCTTTTAAATCGTTTCAAATGTTGTCTCATAGTTTCTGTGCACTGGGTGCAAAAGGAAGCTTGGTGCAAAAGGAGTTCAATATCTACCTTGGTTTCTGTGCACTGGGTCACTTCGTATATGGAGGAGCAGAGAGGATGACCAAAGTGGAGACATTCGTAGGGCAAGTGAGCAGTGATATTATTCTTGTTCCTGTATTTTCGAAACTTTAAAAGAACTTTAAAAGAATATTTCTGAGGGGAAATTTGGGCTATTCTCCTGCACATTAAATCCTTCTAGTCACTTGGCAATGTTCGAATTAGTGTCTCTTCTAATCCTTCTACCGATAGATCAACGGCTAAATTGTTGGGTATATGAAGCCCAATAGTCACATGGCTGTTTGTCTTCGCCAGAAGACTCTTCATTTCATATTTGATATGTATATATAAATGGTTGTGTGCAGCCCATACACAATGTACTGTGTAATTGGATATTGGTTAATAATAATTCTCCCTGCGTTTCTGGTGGACGTAGTCACTTAGTGGTGAACCACGTTAATCTTGTGTCTTGAGTTCTTTGTTGTGTCTATTATTCTTTCTATTGTTTTCTATTCTTGATTATGTGTTTTCTCTGCTCGTTTTTAAACTAACAATTGGTATCAGAGCTTAGGTGAAGTGATTGAACAGAGATGGAAAGGTAGATAGATAAAAGATTGAAAATTCTTGAGAAGATGCAGAAGTTCGAAGTTAGAGAAATTAGTTGCTGGTATTGTGACAAGCGAGGCCACGTCAAAAGAAATTGTTGGTTTCTCGAGAAGGCTAAAAGGCAGACAAAAGATGAAGACACTGATCCAGTCATCGAAAATTTTCTTGCAAATTTAGACTCGGTGGAGAGTAAAATTGTGCAAGCAAAAGTTAAAACAAAATGCCATGTTCATTGGTGGGATGGCTGGAAAAATGAGGAGACTTCGACTGAAGAAGAAGAGGGTTTGAAGTATTCGTTGTTTGAAGATTTTCTTGATTCGACTAAAAAAGAGGATGCTGAAGAGGAGGACGCTGAAGCAAGTGAGGATGAAGTTGATGAGGTTGAGACCAAGACTCAGGAGGATTATGAAAAAGAAAATTTTATGAAGTTGAAGGAAGAGAATCTTCAAACAACGAATACTTCAAACCCTCTTCTTCTTCAGTCGAAGTCTCCTCATTTTTTAGTTTAAAAATGAGTAGAGAAAACACATAATAATGAACAGAAAACGGCAGAAAGAATAATAGACACAACAAAGAACTCAAGACACAAGATTAACGTGGTTCACCACTAAGTGGCTACGTCCACCAGAAAAGCAGGGAGGATTCTGGGACAGTATTTTTGTTACAAAGTATAGATTTTTAAAAGGGCAGTTTCAAATGAATGATTTTTTTTATAATAGTCAAATTTGATAGTTGAATGGTAATAATTAAGTATTTTTTATTACAAAATATAGATTTTTGAAATGAATTGACTGTTTACAGGAAAATAGAGTTGTATCAGATTATATGAATAGAGAAGTAGTTTTTAAAAAACTGAGGAAGACAGGGTTGTATCATATTTCACCTTTTGAGTGGAATTTTTGGACAGTATATAACTATAATGTTTTATATTAATTTAACTATTAAAAAGATATTATTTAAAAGAAAATAATATTAACATTTCAAATTGAGCGGTTTACAAATAATTTACGAATCACAAATAAAATCAATACATTATTTAAATAAATTTAATATTTGAAATTAAGATACATTTTTATTTCAATTATTTACATTTGGAAGGTAGAGATAAAAATATTCAATTGAAATTATTTACAAGTATCTTCTTTTGATATGCAAATTGTTTATATTGAACTGTAAAGCTAGGGTTCTTTAGCTTAAAAAGATTATTATTAATATTATTTTTATCTGTAAGCTCTAATTTTGAATAGTTGATATATTGAATCAAAGAGCCAATGTTCAAATATTAGAGACAAAAAGAACTTTATATTCTCATTATTATACCATTAAAGCTTCTTTGTATTTATGTTTTTATATTGAACTATGCATATAAAAGAATTAGAGATATAACATGTGTACTCATGTTGAGATTATCACTTCTTTTAAATCAATATTTAATGTGCAATTATAAAGAAAATTAAGCTTTTTAAAATTGATTTATAATTAAATTAAAATAATAAATTAATTTAGATTAATTGATATTTAATTAAAATTTAGTAAGTAATTAATATTTAATTAAAATTTAATGATATAATTAATTTTAATGAAGATAATAAAGATATATTTTTCATTTAATAAATATTTTAAAATATATTTTTATTCTACTTTAAAAGTGTGATCTCTATTTAGAAAAAATAAATGTTCTAAATTTTATTCGCATTCTCTATTTTATCTAGAATTCAGTTCATTAATTTAGATGAAGAGTATGATCAAAGATTGTAAAGATATATTCGTCTAAGGATTCTTGAGTTTGGATGGTTGTTCAGTTTAGAAGGGCCTCCTTATGTGGTGGACAAGTTATGAAAGCTTTGGATATTAAAGCTTCATGGGTGCTCATGCCTAGAAAAATTTCACCATGTGGTTGTCAAGTTAACCCTCCTTAGAGCTTTCTAAGATCATTTATGGGTGTGTTTAATTTTGTTTAGACTATATATACAAACTTTGAAATAAGATATCTTTCTATCGAATAGTTTAAAATTATCTCTCACAATAAAGAAATGAGTAAAAGGATCTACAAATTTTGTAGAAGTGTCGGTCTGGGAAGTTTGGTTTCTACACATATGCACATAAGTGTACAAGAGACACACACATTATCCAAAGAGAAAATATTCATGCATACATATAAATGAGATGGATAGATTATTATTATTCATTTTACTCATCCATTAAGTTACCCTAATCCCAATAATGATCATCTAGTGATGTAGAACTATTAGGTGGTGTAGGAGCCAACAAAGGAATAATGAGAGAGTGAAGATATTGAGAAAGGGGACATGATGTTAGATAATTTTTTACCAAAGAAATTTTTAAAATACTAAAAGGACTAAAATTTTATGGGGACCACACTAGATTTTATGTTTTTTGACAAAAACAATAACACTTTGTGTTGTCCCCCTATTTAAACCATTTAAACTCCATTGTTTAAAAAAAAAAAGTTAGTATTTTGGAAATTAGATTCAAAGAAGTACAACTCGTGTCCTTGTTGCATCATCAAATATTGAGTTTAACTATCTTCAATTTTTCATCTGATGTCACTTTCTCTTGATTTTAAAAAGAGACCACTTAAGATCTAATTGTGTCCCCTCATTTCCATACACATACCATTTTGACCCCACATTTTCACTTCAATATGGAATCATTGTCTTCCATTTATCCATTTCTTAGAAATATTTTATTTAAAAGAAAAAAATTAGAGTATTAACAACTTGATGCACCTCTTATTCCTTATCTTTACAATAATTATCCTTGCAAAATCTTGAAGACTTAAAATTTCACAAGAGTATGAAGAAATATTAAGATTTTATAATCCATATTTGAATCTTTTATAAAATCTTAGATTCAACTCTTTTTACCCATGTATAAATATCTATGAAACATATTAATTTATTGAAAAAGATGTAATAAGTATTATAAAATCTTAGATTCAACTCTTTTTACCCATGTATAAATATCTATGAAACATATTAATTTATTGAAAAAGATGTAATAAGTAGTTAGCTTAAGAATCCTTTGAAGAAAATATTTTATAATTTTTAAATCATAGAAAGGATGATATAATCTAGATAAGATGAAGACTAAATTCATATGACATAACCATTGATGCGTTGATTGGATCCTTGGGCATAGTCAAATATAATATAAGTAATAACCTCAAAGCCCATGTTAACTTTGAATTTATTTAAAATATTCCTTGGTCAAATCACTAAATAAATGTGCAAGCCCATAGGATAATGTGAAGAATCATTTAATGGAAAATTATTTTAATGTTCGAAGAATTTTTTTAGCCAATTTGCCATCCTCAAACATAACATTTGTCCAAACATGTTGTGGTGAATAACCATATGTAAGTGTGTATAGATTCATCTTTTCCATCATACATTAGAACATGAGGTGCCATAAAACCAAAGGTTCTAATACATATCATTTTGGATGTTGAGTTTATATTTCATTTTTTTTACCTTAATAAATTCTTCAATATCATGCTTCCTAGACATAAGATCAATTTTTTTTTTAAGTAGTGCATCTAGGATATTGGATGGAATGATATCAAGAGAGGGTTGGGCACTAGTATGGTTATATGTACGAGCTTTGAAAAAGTAAGTGAGTATAAATTATGTAAAGAGAAATGAAATTATGAATAAAATGGGGCATGTGATAGATGAGACTATGAAACAAAGTGTATCTATAGGATTTTTTATTTATTTTCAAATATAACAATAAAATACACGTAATTAATTTACATCATTTCAAAATTGAAAATTTATACCTTGCATTCAAGTGACTCAAATAAAAAAGTTATAGTAATGTTGGTCATTTACTTTCAAAAAGAAGAAACAACTTTCAAATTTTATCCAATGAAAAGAAAAAGACATTAGAATAACCATATGTAAATGTGTATTAGGTTCATGTTGGTTCTTTGTCCCTTTAGAAAATTGAAGTGTTATATGATGATTCTTCTCAATGTTCTTGTCTTATTCTCTATTATGAATTTAATAACATATTGAATGTCTTTAAATACCAAGACATAATAACATGAAGCCAAACATATACTAAGTTAACTTATAAATGACTAGGATGATAGGATAGAGAAGATGGAATTTGAATTAGAGAATTATAATTTTCAATTCTTAGATGGATACAATTGCAAGTGTAACAATAAGCAATAAATAATAGATAAATAAAATTTAATAAAAAACAAACCAAACACAAACTTATATCACTAATCCAAAAATTATTATATCTAAATCATTCCACTAAAATTAACACAAAACTAATTAAAAAAAGAACGTATAACCTTATACAACCAACAACCAACCTATTCATTGAAGATTCAAAGCTCACACAAGATCTTTTTAATTGCTTTAGAAAAATTGAGTCAATTAAATCAAAATGAAGTGGAAGCTAGAATAACGAGTGACAAATATTATTTTTAATGAACATAAGCATACAGTCACTATCCCTCTCTCTCATTCTCCATTCACCCTTACAACGACGTTTGCATCCACCTAGTTTATGTCTGTTTCAAGCTTTGTGAAAGGGCATACAGTCATTATGAGATATTTTATTTTCTGAGTAGAAACGTATAGCTACCCAAAAAAACATCCCTCTTGAAATGCCAAAAATGTAGTGAGAAAGAAAAACATTTTAATCATTTCATTAAAATAACCATTACAATAGACTATGCAACTGAAAGCAATCCTCTTTCAAATTTCTAAACAAGAAACCTTAAACGAAATAGAAGTCAATTTACAAATTATAATTTATCTATTTTGTAGACTTGAGATTCCATATGCTGGAAGCATCCGAGATCTGAGCACCATGGAAGTTTAACATCCTAAGCTTGGAAGGAAGGCTTTGTAAACTTTCACAACCATGCAAGTTCAACACTTGGAGTTTTTCCAACTCGCCCACTGAGTTAGGAAGAACCCTTAGGCCTCTACATCCATACAAATTCAGCACTTGTAGTTGAGCCAAATTACCTACAGTGCTGGGAAGGCTTTTGAGACCTGTACAGCCTCCCAAAGACAAATCTTTTAGCTGCTTCAAGTTGCCCACAGTGTCAGGAAGGCTTGTTAAACTTGCACAGCCGCCCAAATTGAATTGCTTCAGTTGTGAAAAGTTGCCGACCGAGTTTGGGATGGTTGGGATAGTGCTTGAATGCTCCAAATTCAAGCACTGAAGATTCACTGAATTGTTAAGTGTTTTTGGGGTTCTGGTAAGACTTGCACACAGCTCTAGACTAAACATCCTGATTTGAGACCAACTGCCATCAAACTGGAGTCTGTTTCTTAATATTAACCATGTGTATATATCACTTAGAAATTCGCAATTTCTAATTCTTATCCATAACAAATTTGGAGCTAGCTTCCCAATGTTGCTCAGCACTTTTGTATTTTGCAAAAATAGGTAGCGCAGCGAAGGCATGTTATGCAGGACAACAGGCTCATTTTCATTCTGTCCTGTGTAAACCAGCATTTTCGTTCTCTCTGCGCTGTCTCTCTTCAAGGCATTATGTGTACTCATAGGAAGCCACAGTCTACTATTATGGTCAGCTTCCTTTTGAATTCCTCTTCCCATTTCCTGCAGAAGGTCATGCATATGGAGGAGTTCTTGAGGGCCACTGATGTTTATGAGCATTTTCAGCAAAAGATTCTTGATAGCTGTTTGAACTTTATTTGGGTATAAAACTTCCCAGAAAATAACTGCATGTCTTTTCTTCTCACCTACAAAGTTACAGGCTACATCCAGAAATATCTCCTTCTCAATGTCACCAAGTCCATCATAACTGATCCGAAGGAGTGTAGACATTTTGGGGTTTTCTCCAATGTTAAGGAGAATTTCCTTCCAACATTGAATTTCGCTGGACTCCTTCTTGTCAAACAAATGTGATCCAATGACTTCTAGTAAAAGAGGATTCCCACAACAGGCTTGGGCAATTCTTGTAGAAATCTCTTCGTTAGGGGAATCTGGAAATGGCCTTGAGAAAGCATGCCAGCTAAACAACTGGCGACTTTCATGCTGCTGCAATCCACTCATTTTGTGAACAGAGTCGACCTCAGCAAGATTTAGTATGTGCTGGTCTCGGGATGTAATGATGATTCTACTACCATGCCCAAACCAATCGCCATTCAGCGCTTGTAATTGGCTTCTATCATCCACACCGTCCAATATGACAAGGGTACGAACTCCTCGCAATCGATCTCTCATGAGAGCTTTTCCCTCATCAACACTTGAAATTTCTTCATGGTAATTTACCAGTCTCCTTAAAATTGTTCTCTGCAAGTCCACAAGTCTGGTGTTTTTCTCTACTGCAGCTCCAATGTTGAAGACAAAGCAACAGCCATCAAACCCACCATGAATTTTATTGTAGACAGCCTTCGCTAAGGTAGTTTTCCCAACGCCACCTAAGCCACTGATTCCCACTCTGACTGTACTGTCCCAGGAACTCAGATTTAGACTGCAAAGTAGGTCATAGATATCCGTTTGGAGTCCCACAAGATGCACAGGGACATCCAGCGGAGTATTCTTGAAGGTATTCAACACGTCTTTCATAACTTTTTTCACTAGTCTTCCTTCGTACCTGCAAAACACCTTCCATACATAAACTAGTTTGCCAAAACTACTGATTTAATCATAGAGATTTTAATGTCTATAAATTTCCATAACACAGCTAGATTACAGTAGACAAAAGAAAGTTCAGCAAACATTTTTCCAACTAAATAAGTGGCCAGAATAAATGAAAAAAAAACATGCCAATTACTTACCCGAATTCTGCTTTCCTTGTCCAGCCAGAACAAAAAGAGATTTGATGAAGAGCCTTCTTCCATTCCTCAATTGTCTTTACATCCTGGCGATCTAAATGGGTGTAATGATTTTGGAATGCCCGGGCGAACATACCTCCATTTCTTTGAGGGTAGCGAACATCAGAGGGCTCCACATCATAAAACAGGGGAATGATGAAGCCATTGGATCTAATCATCCGCGACGCCTCCTCCAGACACCAAGGTGACTCTGCATAGAATCTGGAAAATATGGGTATGACAATATGACTTGTTTCAATGGGCATTTTCAAGGTGGAATCGATGTCTTTGCCCTGCTTAAAGTCTTCACTGTCCAGGAAAACCCGAAGCCCTGCTACACAGAGAGATTCGTAGAGATGATCGACAAATGTTTTTCTCACATCTTTTCCACAAAAGCTGAGAAACACATGAAACTTCTTAGTGACATCGAAGGGGATTTTGATGGTGGGAGGTTGATATGGAGTGTAAATTTCCATCACTTGCTCCGCACAAGTTTCAGGACCTTAACAGTATGAACCCGAGTGTGCCACTAAATAGATTGCAAAAGAGAAAGTATGGTTATGAAGTCCAAGACTCCAAATGCAATTGGGTGGGAGCAAAGCCAAGCTGCCAAGCACAAAGTGTGAAATTTCATAGGCAGATTTACCTTGGAAATGAGCAGACAATTTTCGATTCTTTCAAGATATATGCTTTTTGTGGGCACATCTGCAAATCTTACATGTGTAACTTGTTTTTAATAATCATTTTAATTGTGGAAATTGAGATTAGTTGTGTGTCGATTCAGAGCTGAAATAATCATCATCTTAGAAGAGAGTAGATATTGCCAAACTTCAGATACGAGGTCTAGTAGATATTTAAGTTGAAATACGTGACTCCGACTCGTCAGATCCACGCGGTAAGAGAGAGAAATCCCGTGCAAAAGTCGTGACTTTGCCTGAAGGTGATGTATCCCATGGTGGCATGTACAGTTAGAATCAATGGCTTGAAATATTTTAGATGGGTTGATCGATCCAGTAAACGATCCTGGACGAAGACATATGAGAGTTACACTATGCACGATTGATAAATGCAGCGTCCACAAAACAACACGTCATCCACAACAGACAAGGGAAGGTCGACCATGAATTCTGGCCACACAAATTTTGTCAAACAGCTCGACAACGCGAAAAAGATTTACAGGTGGGTGGGGTGACGTGGATTAAAGATTTTTGTTAGTGGGTTCCACCTCAGAAATATGCAGTGCCATGCAATCGTTGGCAGCGAGAGGACTGAGAAAGAACAGCTGGTATGTAAACCTGCATGCTTGAAAATTGACCTGCTTGCCTGTTTTCCATAATTTATTAGACTTGACTAGACCTTTATTTCAACTTTCAATTGATTAATCGAATATCGTTCTACTATAAGAGTTTTATATCAACATTCAATTGATTTTGGAATGTATCGGGTACTTAAGGTTTACCGCGAATAGTTCAACTTAAGAATGGCGGTGGTGGGAGAAAACTCTCTTGAACAAGACAAGACGCTTATGTTTTATAGTTTTTAAGCTCTAAGCACATTCTCTGTAAACATTCCGGCATTCACATATGTATATGTTTTATTTCATTTTTTATTTTCTAACAGAGCGGAAATACTCATGTCGACAGGCTTCAGATCCTTATTTCTTTTCATGAAATTATTTCAGAAAAGAGAACATTGCAATTGAATTATATTTAAAGATTTCAAAAAGAATTAATATACATCCTCAAACAATCTTATGAAAATTCTAAGAATTTATCAATAAAATTTTCTAATTAATGTAAAAAAAATGGAAAAGAGGAATTCTTAAAAGGTATCATTTTGAAGAAGAAGTCAACCATATCTTTAAGAAAGCTTGTTAAGATTTTTAAAATTTAAAATTCCTAAAATAGATCATTAAATCAGCGTACATTTAAGTTTGTCATTAAGAGAAACTTATACACTTTATAAAGATTTAGCAAGTCTTTATATAAAGGTAAGAAAGAAGCAATATTAAGAAAACTTGATCATATCACTAAATGAATTAGCAAACTTATTTTGATACAAAAATCTTTAAAAAAATTTAACCAAAATTCAGCCACGTTATTAAGAGAAATTGTCTTTAAAAAATATTCACAGAGAAATGTTTTTAACCAGAATCCAACTGCAAAGTTCAAATAGAAAAGGTTTTTACAAACTAAAATTATTTAATCAAAGATTCAATGAAATGCAAATAAGAAACACAGTCGAAAAGGATTTGAACAAACCTTTAATAAAATTCATGGCATACTTTGGAACAAAGAGCCTTCCATAAATCTAACAGAATTGTCAGAAGCAAATAGAAATGAAGTAAAGTTTCCCATTAGATTTAGGCAATCCTCAAGCATAGACAATGGGTAGGAGTGAATAATTTATCTGTATTAAAAAAATATTAATTTGACAATAATGGTTAAACATCATTTGTTGATTTATCATTTGTTACCTTGTTTAATTAAAATTAGGAGTTACATATTCCTATCTAAAGTTGACAGATTTGTAAATGATGTGTTGTCTGTTAAAATTAACATATCGCTATTAACATGAAATTTTGATAAATATCTAAGTTTGAATAGTGTAACAATTTTTACATCAAACTTGACCTAAAAAATTATTAAATAGTTAGAATTCAAAAATGTCACTATATTATTATCATGGCATTGTATTTGTCACAGTGGAGACAAGATTCTCCTTTGGAAAAGGAAGGAACTTTTTTTTCTTTTGACAAAATCAACATTATATTATTGTTGTGGCATTGTATTTGTCACGGTGATAGCCCTAAAAATTGATTGCATGAGAATTCTCAATTTTGAGCTTAAATAGTGATCTTTCTGGTTTTATTTGCATCTTATGTCAAGGTTCAAGATCTAGGGTTTAGGGTCTATCAAAAAAAAATGTGTCTTGTGAAGAAAACCCTAGCAATGATATGTCTCGTTGTTACTTTTTCCCACTAAGGCCAAGGGTTGTTTACCATGGGCGGGGCCATTTTATTTCCTAAGCGCTAAGTTGTGGTAGATCGGTTTAGAAAATATTTCCCTATAGTTGGTCTCTTTTAATATTTCTGCCTGCGCCCGCATTTTTCCTAAGTCTAAAAATCCTAAAATATTTCAGCCGATTGATAAAAGCATAACAGATCTGACGGTACATGCTTCCTCGTGGTTGAAAGTGCAATGAAGATAAAGACTGCAACATCGCGAGATGATGCCACATGTCTTCAGCAGAAAATGACAGGTGGCGGTGTAACTTGCCAAAGCCTTGTGTCGCCAGTTTTCAAGTGGTAAAAATCGGTTTACTACAGCCCTATCAATTGGTACGTGTACAAGATGAATGGTGATGTTATGTTCTGAGATAAAAGGTGCCCGACTTTTAATTTTGAATGGGTTAACGGGCACTGTGTAAGAGTAATAAAGTGTGAACATATTTGACGGCTCCCGTATCCCCATGATGGAAGTTGCAAGGAGGTTATGAACTGTGACATCACGAGATGATGCCATGTGTCCCGAGCTGACCAGGAAGACCTACAGTGGGGTCCCTGACAAAGTCTGGTTGAAAGATGATATGGCGTTGATTAGTCATGAATTCGTGGGTCCGCGGATACAGATGGAAGTTCAAATGCCACATCGACAAATAATGATTGTTTGAATTGTCAAGCTAGGTAAGATCTGTGCCTGAGTTTCAAATTTGAAATTAAAAAGGATCATTAAAGACACTAGTCATAGCCCACGTGGGAAAGATAGGATGAATAGGATGCAGACTTGTCGATTTAGGATTGATGGCGATGAGTTTGAAGTTTTGAATGTCGACTAACCCCTAAGGAAGCTTGTGCGAGGTCCTTGTTAGGTAAAGGACTGATTAGACAATTAAGGATGATATCTCATAGATGTGAAAGGATCGGGATTACTTTCAGGTTTAGATATGATGGATCATGAGTTCTCCGATGAATTCAGAGATTGCTTGTTGACAAGAATCTTGAAGCAGGAGACTACACACTAAATAAGGAATAAGATCAGAACAAAATCATTCACGCAAGGTGAACATATGCAGGTGGCAATGGAGTGATGGCCTATAAATGACGATGACCTGAGTTGTAGGCATGATTGCTGGAATCCATAGCTGGCAAGATGAGCAGAAAATATCAGGATGATGATTCTTCACATGGATTAGCACCGCCACTTTGAATGGAATTCTGATTATAAATTTACTAGGCTGGTGATAGAATGGGTAAAAATGGATACGAACCTCTTCATTTTTTTGAGAGCAATTTTTCATCAGTAAGAAGATGGTGTTCGAACAAAATTATGTATGGAGTCGTTGCATGTTTTGTGACACTAGATGGATGTTTTTTCTCTGGTATGAGGTTGCTCATTGTCAGACGGGTTGTGAAAGATCAGAGGATTGTCAGAGGGGGCGTGAAAGCCTTTTCTTATCAGGAAAAGCCACCCAGGACATCTCCTTTGTTCTTACTCTGTAATTTGTTGGCAGAGTGTTCTAAGAGGGAGCTCGCAGGGAACTGAAAGAAGGATTTGTTTGAGTAAGGATTGGTAGCCATTCGTCTCTACAACAACATGGAAGTTGCAATGCCTTCTCAACAAATTATATTTATCCCCAAGCTCCCCTTTCCATTTCCTCTGATCGGGGGCATAAAGGTTTAAGATTTTCCTCTAATTCATGGGAAATCTTGTTTCTTGTCGGGATTTGTTTTCCTTTTCAAGAAGGGAAATGTTGTGTAGAGAAGACTAGGCATCTCAAGGTCCATCCGAAAGTGTCTAGGTGATATCGGCACGGCTCAAGTGATTTCATTTTTACCAATAATCAGTTGAAGATTTTGTTTCTACCTCATCACGGGCACCATCATGTGGATAAGGAATATTTTGTAACAAAATTGTGTACAACCTCTTTGGCTTGGTTTTTGGTGACAGGTGTCTTTTGGCCTGAAGCTTGTCGCTCCCTTGCTTTCTACAAAAGGGAAATCAAGGCCAGAAGTTAGGGTTCCAAAATTTTTGAGAAGGATCTTTGTAAAAGTAGGTCCAATTTGCAGGGTTAGGTTTCATATAGTTTTAGAAGAGTCGTGAAAAAATAGTAGGAACTGTAATATCATTTTGCAGGGCAGAAGTAATGAAGTAGTTACAAGTTTCCTTTTCAAATGGGTTATTCTGTAATTGAAATTGTCGTTTGTTATCTAATAGAAGATAGCTTATGATATTGATACAAATATATCCTCTAATTTTTACTCTCCTGCGTACAATTTTATCTTCTTTTGAGAAAATGAGATCAAGGGTTTCATTTGTTTATTGCATTGTTATGATGTATATAATTTTCCATTCTATGCTTCAGTCCAAGGGGTTAATTAAAATGCTTGAATGAGATTACAGAGAAACAAGACTTGTACCAGGATTTGATAAGTAGTTTGGTTAAGGGATTGTAGACAGAACGATATTGTAAGGCAGTATTGTTCAAGACTAAATCAGCTATTAGATAAATTAAATTATCATATTTCAGCAACGTTTCAGAGACTATAGCCCAAATGAACAAGGCACTGGTATTTGCTAGCAAATTTCATTAGGTTTTCAGTTTCTAGTCTATTTTCTTTGTGGTTCCTCAAAACAATCTTTTAAATATCAGAATATCATTGTTAAGTTTTCATGTATTTTTTGAAAGTTGTCCCACCCATCTCATGCTCTAGCCTAAGGTTGAGGATCATTGAAGGACTTGCCATCCTCAAGCATTCTCCCTTTTTTTGAGCCCTTTTATGAGATAATTTCCTTTGTTTTCAGCAAATTCTTGAGTATTATTGCAGAGATCAGGAAGTTCACTGAAGGGATTACCCTCCCGGGTTTTGCAGAGCTCGAAGTTTTGAAGGATCTTGTATCCTTATTGATGTTGGTCCAAGCCTGAAGGATATTGATAGGTGGAAGTGGCTTTCCAATAGATATTTTAGAAGAGAATAGCTTGGTCTCTACCCTGTGGTAGTGTAAACCCGTTTATTTTGGGAACCAACAATTCCTTTACCATTAAACTCAATAACTGCAATTTCAACCTTCCTATATAGCAAGAGGTCTCCAACTTGTTCCTTTTGCATTAGATTTATTTGGCTTGATGCTTAAGCTTTCAACATGCATCACCAAAAAAAGAGACAAAAAGGTACCTAAATTAATATGCAAATTAGAAGAACAATGAAGTTGGCCAAGAAAATGGGCTCCAGAAAGTTGAAATTGTAGCCTTTCCAATCAGATTTATCACCAACGGAATTGTTAAAAATTATAGTATCCCTTTTCCTGCAAGTGCAAAATTTGAAAAGCAATTAATAAATTTCCAGATTCATTGATGGTAGTAGGAAAATAAAAAATCGAAAAGACCACCCAGACACAAAATTAATATTATAAAAAGCAAAATAGTAGCAAAAAACCCTAAGGCTATAATGAACGTCGAAACAAAGTTAAAGAAGGAAAAAATTAGAACATAATTCTTACCATGGGTGAAAGCATAATGTTAACCTAACAAAAAATATAAAGCCAAGCGTAAATAGGGTAGGAGAAAAAGATATACCAGGTGTTTCCGCAAGCATTCCTAACAAAGAATTAAAAATGTCAGGAATGGCTATAGTGGAAAAATGAGCACCCAGATGAAGATGGATGATTATAGCAACAACAACAATGGTAGTTGAAGAGGGGCCTAAATTCGCCTGTCTTAATGGGAAAAGTCTTGTGAAAGACATTTGTAGTTGCATCCTACTATTGAGTATGCAAAATGTGGAAGAAAATCCAAGGCACGTGGACTGTTAAACAAATGTCACAGTTGTTCATTTTCCAGAATTATTTTTTCTGCATTTGTTAATTGAAAACCAAAAAAACCACTTGCAAAAATACCAAGGGCTAATTAGGAAAAAATAGAAATGTGAAGATAAAACAATTTAATGAAAAAATAAACCAAACCATAGGTTAACAATGCAAGCACAGTTTTGGGTCCCCCCAAAACCTATTGTTAGGGGTTTCAGGTCCCCTCAAAACCTGTTTTTGCCTTAATCAAAAATAATGCAGGCACGGTTTCAAAAGTAGCAACTAATTGCAAAATAGCTTGGTGAAAACATTGGTCTCTGCCTAAAGGCATGGACTAACAAAGTAGACATTTAAAGCCTAGTAAAGAATTTTTCGTAATAGCATGTTAGCTAAAAATAAAAGATTTCTAGAAATTAATGTATTTGATTATATGATATTTTTGAAAGTATAATATAAAAGAAAAGGAAAATGTCATCATATAATTTTAAATAATATATCAAAAGAGAATATGATAAGTTATTAAATAGTAAGAATTATGGAATTGGTGATCTAGGAGGTAATTTGTGGTCAGTTGTTTATCATACATCAAGATTATCATGACACAACATAAGTTTGCTCATCCTACACATCCTCAGAAGGTTGATCAACCACCTTGGGAGGAGAAATGGCTAATGTAAGATGAGTTATAATTATTTATCTTATATTGATCCCATCACAAGTCATAATTTCCATTGATTATAAAAATATTAGTATGGATTGATTTTTAATGGTATAACATTCACATACAAGTATGAGCATATAAAGAAAAGAAAAAATAATAAACAAGGCATAAACAACATAAACATCCATGTCATGAATATCGAGCTCTTGAAAGATCTTGGTTAGTTGTTTTTGGCTTGTGTTTTTTGCTTGCGGTGTGTTTTTGGTTGTTTATCTCTTTGGGGTGCTTCCCCCATTTCTATTGTTGTTTAGCAGTTGTTTAGACTCTGGTTTATCTATGTTTATTTTTTGATGGATTTGGGTTCCGGGTCCCTATAAGACCCGTTTATCTTAATCAAAAACATAAACATCCATGTCACAAACCAATAGAGAAAATTCAAATCGTCTATATCAAAGTGTCCAATGTCAAATATAATCAAAAAAACATAACCAAATGCATATCAACTAGAGTGAGGTTACCTTGAGAATCTCTATCCTATCTCACTCCATACATTAGCCATGGACCTAAACCCCATAGGTGATTGTTAGTCTCAAATTTTGATTTCCCTTCTATCCTTCTTGTACGAAATAAAATAATTATGCCTGTATATGAAGAGATCGAGGAAATAGAACTCAAGAGTAACATATAACAAGGTTTTTAGACCTTCTACACTTCGAACTTATCTAAAGTTCAGGTGGGTATACCTTTTGTGAATAATTTCACGCCTTAAGACTGAGATCCATAGTAAACCAGTGCTAAAAAACCCATGGATTTCACCACCTCAATGAAACTGAAATACTTAGAAGAAAAACTTATATTCATTTTCAGTATTGATCTTCAAGAAAGATAAAAGGAACCTCACAATTGGATACCAGTGCCTTATTCGGGCTACAAAGTCACCCAATTCAAATTATAGCTCCAAAACTGAACAATCTCATACAGTTCACCACCTCGGCCTTATGCTAACCCCATACATGCCTTACATATACATGAGTTTTATCTTCTTAAAACTACAACTGTTCATCAAATTCAAAATGAGCAAACAATTGATTTACTGATAAAGACATTCCATGCATATTTAATTCCTCTTCCTTGAAGAGGAAAGCTAGAAACATATCCATATGACTGCCTTACAATCCATGTTCAGTCAAATAACCCTAGACTATTCAAATGAAACCAGCAAATTAACGAATACACACAAGAAGACAACATAGATTTAGGCCTGAAAAGTATTGATCTGTATCTTTATATTCATTTTGAAAATATTTTTTACATGACTCAAAGTATTCTCTGTAAAAGCTAGAAAAAACCCATATATATATTTGCAAAGTTTCTTTACAAAAATTCTTGTGATCCTTTTTCTAATAGTCCTGGTATCCATTTATAATATCATGGATGCATACAAGCTTCGGACATTCCTAAGAAAAGTTTGTTACAAACCGCAATCTTCTCCAAGAAACAGTTACAAGTCCTTTTTAGTATCAACGGCCTCTTCAGTTTGTTGTTCCACTGCAACATCTTCTAACTGTTCTAGAATATCTTCTCTTTGTCCGGCATATTTGTCCTTCCACTCCTGGAACACGTCATCACTTGGCCAAGAGAAGCTAACAATCTTCTTCTTCATCCCTTCTAGCCTTTTCCAAGTGACCCTTAATTGCCCAATTTCTATTTCTATGAAACCATAATGTGATTTTACCTTTTCAATCTCCTCAATTGTCTTGACAAATAAGGACGTGCCATCAGTGTTGATAATTTCATTAACCCTTTGGGACAACTTGTGGTCCAGATCTTCCAGCCATGCCTTCTCTTTTAATTGAGTTGGACCAGCAAAACCCCCTAGAAACAACTCATACTTGTGATCGGAATATTATTTCCTATATAATTGGGCTTTTCTCTTCACACCTTCTCTTTCTTCTGAGAGTATATTCATTTCTCTTATGAATTCACAAGTGGATCTGAGACTGTCATTTGCCTCTGCATCTGCATGAGATGAACACATGAGCTCTAACTCCTTACCCCTAGGCATCCACTTATTAAGAATTGGTTCCCAAGTGGTTTCATCTTCTCTTAATTTAGTCAAAACATTCAGAATCCTCTTCATAGAAATATGCATGACAGAGGCCCTAACTGAATCAGCAAATTTCAAAATTGTGGCCTTTACCTTTTTCTCATATTTACTTGCAAACATGGCTTGAGCCTGTTTCAACTATTCCAACTCATGTTGAATAGTTTCAGCTGATTGGAAACCAGAAGGCATAGGAGAAGGGGGATATTCTATGATAGAACTTGTAAGTGGAGGTCTTGCTGGAGAAGAAGCTATCATTAGAGTAGAGGATTCACCTTGATGGTGTTGTCCTACCAACTGACTCTGAAGTCTAGCAATAATACTATCTTGGTTGGCTATTCCTTCTTTGGCCTCATTGTAAGCCTTCAAGATTGTTTCCAATTTCAACTGGAGATTAGCTTTCTCCTTTGCCTCCTTTTTTGCCACTGCTACACTAAATTTTGCAGTTTCTAAAACTGTGCTAGAAGCTTCTACCACCCCTATATCTTGGACTCCTTTCACAATCATACCTCCTAGGAAACTAGAATTTGAGGCATCTTTCCTTCTTCTATTTTTATCCTTTTTTAACGACCAAATGACTAAAGCAGAATTGTCTTTGCTAAATGTCACTCCTTCCATAGGCTTGGTTTCCTTCCCAACCACTTCAAGTACTAGAGCATCAGCTATATCCCACTCAGGGAGGATTAAAACACCAGCCTTTGATACCATCTCTCTTCCCTTTTCAGGGGTAATGGCCTTGAATTCTTCAATCATTTCTTGTTTTACCTCTTCCTCCACTAGAGTTGCATCTTTGTGAGGCTTCTCACTCTTCCTTTTTTCACATCTGGCCTTAAATTGTTCCATGTTTTATTTCCATACAAATTGCATGAAGGCCCCTGTTGTAACAAAGTTACTGTTAGCCAGGAACTCCTCACTGGCTTGCTTGACAGTTGGGTCTAGCTCCTTACCTTTGAACTCACCTTCAGTCAAGTTCATCTCAGCATTAGCTGGCTCTTCTGGCATCCCCTCTTGTGTTTCCTCATATGTTTAGGCAATCTCCCCGAGACTCCCTAACTGTAACAATTGTTCGGCCACTGCCTACTCATCTCCTATATGGATAGGGGATTGAGATGGAGAATACAAAGGCTCACCGATTTGCACTTCCTTCCCCACTCTTTGCCTTTTAGGGGATTCTTGGATGTCAATGACATCTTCAATTTCTCTTTTCCCTCTTGAAGTAGAAGGCTCACCAGTCACTGGCATCATCACACCATATTTTGGTTTCTTGTGCATTACATAATCACCAGGTGGGATGGCCTTAGCAAAGGCAGCTTAGCTAGAACCAATCTAACCCTGTCAGGATCATCTCTCATTAAAGCCTCCCTCTTCTCTTTCAAGGTTTGCATGAGGTCTTCAAAATAAAGAATTAAGAATTTGTTTTTTTCCTCAAAGGGATTAAAACTAGAAAGAGGGTCATAACTACTATCAAATTGATGAATGAAATCAAGAGCTCTTTTGTATACCACCCACTTCTCTTTCCTCAATTCTTGCTCATGAATTCATTCCTAATCAGATCTTCAGGGAAATGAAATTGGTGTTGCCTACCTTTACATACTGCTCTCTTTCTAAACATGCCATTGAAAAAATCTTCAGGGTCTGCAAATCTTGAAACTACAGTAGACAACCTATATGGTTTAAAGAATTCTTCAAAATACTTCCAGCCACCTTTGGTGATAACAAAATAATGAGCCATGGAAATAGTTGGGAAAATAGTCCCTTTACCCCTATTTGTCAGCTCTGCCTCTTGCACACCTCCAATTTGCCTTAAGACTTCTACAATTCCTATCTTCAGTGGGACTTGATAAGGCAATAAATATGGACTACCTCTAAAACCATAAACTCTGAAAACTGTAGAAACAGGGTACAAATACATATCACCCCAATTATGAACAATAGTAATACCTTCAGTAAACTCATTGGGCTTGAGGAATTCTAAGAGAGCCTTAGGGATCCTAGGGTTTTCTGCACACAAGAGAATCCTGATTTTAGATGCAAAGCACCTATCAAACTTTAGGTAACTGGCATCTTCTCTATCCTAGGACAGAATGGTGCTCCATAATTGCACTGGCATCTCTTCACCATCTTTTTCTTTTATTAGTTCCATTTCACTAGAAAAATAATCAGCACCTTTAAATAAAAACATGTGCATGAGAAGGGAGTACCATCCAAAAGGCCTATCCACCTTACCATTTTTTATGCCTACTAGCCCTTCATGAATTGCATCAGTGAGGTAAGGCGCATAGTCAAATGTTATTGCCAGAGAGGGGTTTAGAATCTGTGCAATCATCAACATGTAATGGGTTGGCATGTTTCTCTCAGCATCTTCTCCAAAAATCTGACAAAGTGCCCAATACATGCCTTTAGCTCTTAGAGTAAATAGATTTAGGGAGAAAGGTTCCATGGTACTGGGGCTTACAATAGTTAACCCTCCTATCTTGACAAAAAGCTCTTTTAGTGGGCCTCTCCTAAGGTGATCCCTTTGTACATTGTAGACCTATGCTAGTGTCTCAAAGTTGATAGGCTCTAAATAATTGGACACTTCACTAAGCTTGAAAACCTTCCTGAACTCATCATCATTAATCTCAATTAAGGTTTCTCCCTTTGTATTTCTGATACATTTGGCTACAGGGTCATAATTTTGTGCAATCAGGGTCAACAATTCTATATCCATGAAGACCCTTGGGACTATAAGCTTACCCACATCCAATTCCCATATACTATTTAATGGGGTAGGGGAATGTCTCTGACCAAAACCTACCCTAAAAAGTCCCAGACCTAACATCCCTATCTGTGGATCCCTTAACCAATTGCCTTTATCATATAGACCATCTCCAATTCTTAAACAAGGTTTTTTTGGTACCAATTCTTTAGCCTTGGCCCCGACATTGGTAGACATAGTTAGTTGTTCCAGGAAGTCATCACATATATTCCTATCTTGGTAGTTTACCTTCCCTATGAAATCCCTTCTTGGTGCCATCCCGTTAATGCAATTATATCAACAGAGATTTACACAAGACTCTAACAAAGCAATTCACATAGTAACACCGGTTTTCAGACTGCAACTAGCAAGGAAAACATAGAAAAAACCTGGTTATTTGCCTGAAGAAACTCGCTCTGCACTAGCTCCTCTACAAAAAACTTGTTGAAATGGTACCAATATTCAATTGATGTGGACCTTAATATGGTAGCTTGGCATTGAATTGAGAAGTTAATCCCGCATGCTTCAGCCATCACCTCAGATTTGAATTTGCAAATTGAATTCAAAAGCGGGCTCCAATGGATCACAAGCCTTCTGAGTTTTTCTCTGTTTCGTTGTTTTGCCATTTCACAAAGTTTAAAAACCCCGCATCTTTCCTTCACAAAGCAACAACGATCGTCGAATCCTTCAAAACTTACACTGCCTTTACTCCTTCCGGTCCTTTTGTGTTAGTGACAGGCCCCGCCTTCTTTTCGCTACTTCGCAAACACTAAATCTTGTGCACTTTGATCGCATGAAACAACGTCAACCATCAGATCATCATCTACTTGCTCGATCTTTACTTCCAACAGCGACTGCCAGTCTTCTTAACTAACCGCGCACAACCATGACGGCTAACGGTTTTCACCACTTCGCGAAGGCTAAACTGCAGGCATCTTCGGGCTACGAAACAATGACAACCATTGGATCCACCTCAAGATGAACACCATTTAACGCGCTCAGACCTTTAAAGTGGGCCCTCAGCTCAGAGACCACTTGCTTTGTTTCATCATTGACTAATAAATGACATGTGGCAGTCGACTATTCACTTAGATAACTCCATTGGGTTCCATTCTAAGGCCGCCACGTGTTTTACTTTACCATTTTCAACATAACCGCCGGTTGAATCAAGGCGGGCCCTCAACTACCCTTTAGAGCCATGTGCATCTGACAAGTCACCATTTCTCTCCATGGAGCAACCCATCTATCCTGCCATATCATCCACCGTGTGACTGCCACATCATTTCGCTATTTCGCGAACATTAACTTTCGCTTGATTTGAGGTTGTGAATCCACGACAACCGTCCGATTAACTCCTACTTAACCGGTCTTTAAAACTACGACCTATTTGTCCTTTGGGCCCACCGACCTTTTTGCTATTTCGCAGACCTTAAATCTCAAGCAACTTATCTTCGCAAAGCAACGACAACCGTTGGATCTTAGAAACCTACTCATCTGTTACCCTTGTCGTGATCACCTTGTCTGGGCCCTCCATCCTTTCACTACTTCGTGAAAGGTAAAACACATGCATCTTTCGGCTGCGAATCAACGCCCATTGTTGATCTTCTCTGAACTGATTGTTCTTTAACCAAAGGAACCGCTCGCGTCTGGGACCCACCAATGCTTTCGCTATTTTGCAGAAGGTAGATCACGTGCATCTTTGGCTAGCGAATCAACACAAGCTATTGGATCTATTACAAGATGCAATCCTTTAACCCGATGAACAATCCTTTGGCCAGGCCCACTTACCTTTTTCGCTACTTTGCGAACACTAATCTGCAAGCATCTTTTCCTGGCGAAACAATGACAACCGTAGGATTAACATTAACTTGCACAATTATTAAGGAGCCTAACAAACATTAAAACCAAACATAGGTGAAGGCGTAAAGATTTAAAATATTTAAAAGACCGTCTAGGGAAAATCTAATGGGGGGACACTTTTCATGATAGACCGACCCTTCCTTAAGTGGAAAAAGTAATGCAAGAATAGAATGCGAGGGTTTAACAAAACATAGGAAAAGGTTAAAATTTTCAAAAACCTTAAACCCTCTTTTGACCCAAGAAACACAGAGGCAACAAGGCCATGCCAAACACATTTTTGCAGATTTTTAGCCAACTATGGGACAAGAATACCCAATTTTCAAAATAGTGATAACAGTGATCATTCCTTCCTCCTCCACTTAAATATAAAATGCTAGACTTGATATAAACCTAATCATTGTATCCATTCATGTGCCTCGATATTAGCTAATAGGATCCCTAAGTTGAGAAAACCAATCAACGTGTACATGATCTTGCACTATCAATCATTTTAGTATCGAATGTACACCACACATTAATTTTCCTATGCCCAATGCAATCGATCCTATATGCACTTCTTCACACTACCTATATATCACACATGACACATACAAACATTATTCATTAAATATTTCATCAATTATAACTTAAATTAGTACCTACTACATACCCATATCATATCCTTGCTAGTCCTCATCTCCTATTATCTATTTTTGTGGGGCCACATCTAAAGTGATCTATGAATGAATCAAAGACCACAATATAGTGAGCATAAACCTCTCTTGAAAGGGTACAAGATTCTCCAAAAAATTCAGGATAACTATACACACATTGCTGATTTTACTAAAATGTTTAAAGCCAATACTTACAAGGTTGTTCAAATTTATTTTTCTCGTTAATAAAAAAGTTCATTTCATGCCTTAGTACAAATAACCATGAAATGTATAGCTTAAAACATTATACATATTACTCTCCAAATGAGAAATACATGCCCTTGAGATAAAACTTAAAAAAAAATGTATTTCAAAATACATTAAACCTAGAAATAAATTCAATGCAAAAATATTCTTGCAAAATAGATGTAAGAAAAACACATATAATCTAATACATTTATATCACACATAAAAGAAAGATATATATAATACACGTGTTAAAATAAACTAGGAAGCACACACAAAGACACAAAGAAAAGAAATCAAGAATATTATAGTGTTGGCAATTGGAGGAATTGATTATGTGTTGCATTGATGTTTTGTCATTGATGGCAACAACGGTTGTTTTGGTTCTTTACCAACTTCCGGTAGGTTCTAGTAGAGTGGTTGGTTTATGATATTGATCCGGTATGCTTTGGCTTGTGGACATGGTTTAGATCCATCATTCATGATATTCAGATCGGTATCATGATCAGCTAGTTCAGGATTTGATGACTCGGGAGCTATCATTTGTTCTAGTACTTGCCTTTTGGTCACCGGTAAGGGTTTTACTAGTAGAGCTTTATTCAAGACCTTTTGATGCATGTTATAAGTAGTGTTGGTGCGGCTTCTAGATGGATTTTGGGATGTTGATTAGCTTGTTTGTGTTCATGTTGATCGGTGGTGTCGGATTTGGGTCCGGACCTAATGCTATCTTGTTCGGCTAGGTTATGGACCGGTTTATGTAACGAGTTGATGGATGATCCTGATGCTTTACCAGTTGGGTTTATTGGTTGGATTATGTTGTTTAGGTGTCAAGATAACTTGGTTGATCATTAGATTGTAGGTTTAAGTTATGAATTTATTGTATTAACTTTTAGGTGGTCGACCTAATTGTTTAGGTCTCGGGTTGGTATAAATGTGATGTAAGATCTCTTTGTAGATCATGGGGATATTCATGGGATTATGGTTATGGGATTATCTGTGTGCGAATAAAGTTGTAATCATATGCAGGTCTATCATAGGTGATTTAATTGGGTTGGTGAAAGAGGTTTAAGACCTCTGGTGCTGAGCTTAACTAGAATTATACTCAGGCATAAGAGATGTTATTCTTGCAGTTCATTCTTCTTCCGGATTATAGTCTGGATTTATTTTGTAGTCAATGAGGCTCCTTTTGTGATGAGCAGTGCGCTCTAGGTTGTTGGCCTTCCTGCATGTGCATGCCCCTCTTATTGTAATCACATACTTACTGCAGAAGTATTATCTGATTGTGGGTAGGTTTCCCATCATGGTTTTTCCCTTTACCGGGTTTTCCACATACAAATATTGGTGTTATCTTTTGTGGATGGTTGGTAAATGTTATGTGGTTTATATTTGTGCTTAACTGTTATATCTTCTATTCCAGTATTTGGTTTATGTATTCTGGTAATAAGGTTTTAATGCTTAAAGTTCTATAATCTATTGACAACTGATTCACCCCCTTCTTAGTTGTCCTTTGGTTATCTGAGTTGTCTAACAATTGGTATTAGAGCCTGGTCCTCTCTGTAGAATCTTAACCGCTTGAGGAAGATCCTATGGCATCTAATAGTGCAAGGTCATCAAGTTCATTTGTTGTTGTTTTCCAGAGAGAAATTCCTAGGCTTGATGGAACAAAATATTGAATATGGAAGATTCGGATGGAGACTCATTTGAGATGTCTTGGCAAGGAGATTTGGGAGATCACTGAGAATGGCTATAGACCTCACAATCTGGCATCTGGCAATCCTCCTCTAGCAAGCTTGGATAAGGACAATGAAAATGATTGTAGAGCTAGAGAAGCCCTTTTGTGTGCACTTTTTGATCAGTAAATTATGGTACTTTTTGACAAATCAACTGGGAAGGCTATATGGAATAAATTGGAGACTATGAATGAAAGTGACCCTACTGTTAAAATTGCTAAACTTGATGGTTATCGGGTGAGATATGAGAATGTGAAGATTGAAGAAGATGAAAGGATTACTACTTTTATGGAGAGAGTTAATGAGATTGTCATGTGAATTTAGTGTTGTGGTGGATCTCTGAGCGAAGATGAAATAGTTTCTAAAGTATTGAGAGCTTTGCCACCAACTTATAAGATGAAGGCTACTACAATTAATGAGTTGAGAACTATGGAAAACACCTCTGTTAATAGGGATACCTTGGTTGGGAAGTTATCTACTTTTGAGCTTGAGGAATCCGGTCCTTCTGGAGTTGCAAAATCTAAACCTTCTTTTCATGCATCTACATCATCTACCAACAAGAGTGATTGGAAAGCCTTATATGCTAAGAAACTGGAGGAAATGAAGAAAGAAGATGAAGAGTTTGAGCAACTTGAAGCCCTATTTTCTAGAAAAGTACCTAAAGGTCCTGCAGGAAGTAAGTATGAAGGAAAATCACCTTTTAATGTTTTGCATGTAATAAGATAGGTCATTTTGCATCAAGATGTCTTGAAAGGAATTCAAGATTTGAGGAAAGAGTTAGAAGATATTTTAGACCTAACCATGATTATCAGAGCAAGCATAAGTATAGGAGAAACAAAGACAAATCATGCTACTATGTTGATGAGGAAGGTGTGACTGATTCTGATGATGAACTGACACTATATTCAGCTAGTGGATCCTGCAATGGAAAGGAATGGGTATTTTTGGCTATCAAGGAAGACGATCCGATACCTTAAGAAAAGGCCCTTGCTACTAAAATTGAAGACAAGGATGAATGGGTGATAGATAGTGGATGTTCACATCATATGATTGGAGATAAAAGGAATTTTCTATCTTTGCAAGAGTTTGATGGCAGTCTAGTTAGATTTGGAGATGACAAAGCATGCATGATCAAGTGAAGAAGAACTATATCACTCGATGGTAAGCATGATACTGATAATGTTTATTATGTTGAAGGTTTAAGGCATAATCTTTTGAGTGTAGGACAGTTGGTGGATAAGGGATTTTAGTTACAGCTCAAGGATGGAAAATGCAAGATTATCAACAAATATGGATTGGATATTTCAACCGGTACTCGGACTAAAGGTGGTCACTTCTTACTTTTTCATAAAAATGCATCATTGGCATGAGAAGGTCGTCCAAACCTATGGGTTGAATGTTCAAGGCAAATCCAACCCAAAGGGTTGGTATTCTCCCAAGAAAACCATTTGGTGAGTGCCAAACATGGCGCTCGCCAAATGCAAACTTAAAAATTTTCACATTTGGCATGCACCAAATTTGGCGCTCGCCAAATGGAAAATTTGAATTTTCACATTTGGCGCACGTCAAATTTGGCACTCGCCAAATGTGAAAAATCATTTTTTTGCATTTGGCGAGTGCCAAATTTAGCGCACGCCAAATGTTTTGCATTGTCCAATGTGAAGGTTTTGTGTGTGTATGGCGTGCGCCAAATGTGAAAATTCAAATTTTGCATTTGGCGAGCATCAAATTTGGTGCACGCCAAATGTTCTGCATTGTCCAATGTGAAGGTTTTGTGAGTGTGTAGATTTTTCAATCACGGCACAAGTTAAATCCACCCCCGAAGGAGAATATATACATGAAATATAAAATTTAAGTATAGCTCTATAAGACTTATAATGTAGATTCTAGTTTTTAGAGGATCATATAAAATTTTAGACTTAGTAAAATTTCAATAATTGACATGTCAAATTTCAGTGATCAACATGATCCCATTAGCATAGGACCCAAAGCGACCCAATATGGTGCCATAACGGGTCATATGGTGTCCTAAGTGATCATAAGGGTTCATGGGACACCATATGACCCATAAGGACAACATACAACCCCTTATGACACCATATGGTGTCGTTAGGGGTCATATGGTGTCCATAGGGGTCATATGGTGTCCTAGAACACCATATGACCCCTTATGACACCATATGACCACTAATCTCTGTCTCTCTCCCCTAATCTCTCTCTCTCTACCTCTCCTATCTGTCTCTCTCCCCTAATCTGTCTCTCTCCCTCTCCTCCTCTCTCTCTTTCTCCCCTAATCTCTCTCTCTCTCTCTCTCTCTCTCTCTCTCCTCCTATCTCTCTTTCTCCCCTAATCTCTCTCTCTCCCTCTCCTCCTCCTCCTCCTCCTCCTCTCTCTCTCTCTCTCCCTTAATCTCTCTCTCTCTCTCTCTCTCTCTCTCTCTCTCTCTCTCTCTCTCTCTCTCTCTAAAATATGACTAATAAAATCCGATATCGGATTTAATCGGATATCCGATTTCTACCATTGCCATTAATGTGGCAATTTAGTAAAACAAAGGCGGCAACGAGAAATTTTTTTGGGACCACAAATTTATACATTAAAATTGGATATCCAATTTATCTGATTTTATCAGATATCCGATTTTTGTACATAAAAAAGAGCCTTGTGGGCTATTTTGTGGATTCCAATGGCCCACAGTCTACATATTTTGTTTTTTGTCGACGATCACGGGTTTTCAGATAGGTTGAGACAAATTTGTGCTTTTGGGAGATTCTTAAAGTCAAATCTTACATTGTCAATCATGTAGGAGCATCTGTGTGGAGGGAAATGGGGAGTAGTAGTCGTCGAAAGTCTAAACGCAAAAGAAAACTTTCAAATGACCAAATTGAAGTGCATAGAGAAAGAGATAGAGAATGTCATAGGAGGAGAAGACAAGGTATGTTAAATATTGCTAATGTTACTTCAAGTGAAGAGGAAATTGAATTTGAAAATGTGCCACAAGTTATTGAAAATGTTGAAAATGTTGAAAGTGATAATGAAAATGCTCAACATGTGGAAAATTTTGACATAGGAGGTGAAAATGTGGAAAACTTTGACATTGAAGGTGGAATTGCTCAACCAAGTGAACCATATGTAACACCTAATTACTTTAGAAATGAAGACCCTCTCATGGATGAAAGACAAATTCCAAATCCATGACCTTCAAGAACCCCAAAATGGTTATTTGAAATCGATGAGAACATTATTGCGAATCTTGAAGGCAAGAGGTCAACAAGAACCGTTCAATTGTGGGCTACACAACTTTTCAACCAAAATTTTAGCAATAAGACATTGACCGAGCAATGCCAACTCTTTGTTCAATTGCTAAAGATGATAAAGATGGGACCATTGCTAAACAAATTGAAGATTCGTATGAACAAGAAGATGGAGAGAAATTCTATTATTGCAAAAAATCTATTTGACACTCTCAATTCTATTGGAAAGAATACCAAAGAAAGAGATAAGAGAGCCACTCGAAGAATGATTACAACCTCCTTAGTAAGCCATCAATTGAGGAAGGATCATCAAATAAGACAAACTTGTGTTAATTTTGACATAAACTGTAAAAATTTGGATAGAGCACTTGCATGAAGAAAAAGACTTGATGATCCACTTCAACAAGATCTATTTTTATGCCCTAGAGATGATGGATGCTATTTCTATAGAAATGATTGTTTGAATGAGAAGTGCTCAGAATGTGGTGGTTTGTCAAAGTTTGTTTCATGTTTTCATGAGGGCAACGAACATGAGTTTGGAAAGAATTATGTTGAGAAAAAAAGATATGAGACAGTGAAATATACTTTGAAGAGTGGAGGTGAAGGTTTTAGATGCGAATTAGTGTCAAGAGAAGTGAGTATTGCTGATTTTATTTTGGATTTTAAGGAAAATCTTTTCTACAAGTATGCAAGGCACACCCATAGGTCTTAGTGGTTGGATCAACAGTTCAGAATGTGTAATAACTCTTTCCCGATTGGCACTATTGTATTGGTGGTTGATTTTGTAGAGAACTATACATTGCAACCACAGAATGAGGTATAGTCTCAGTACTTCAATTCAGTCTCGATTGCTATTTTTATTCACATTAGATATAGACATGCTCTTGATAGTATAGAAGAGGACAGGAAGATAGTCAGGGAGTATTATTTTTATATGAGTGATGATAGATCACACTCCTCGGAGTATGTGCAACATTCTTTCGAGAATTTTTTTGAGTTATTGTATGAGAAAGATATTGCAAATGACCAACATATAATATGTCAAATAACTGTATAGGTCAATTTAATAATGCTTGTATGTTTTATTGGTTGAGTATAATGCATGTAGAGAGGCGTATACCTCATATTTGGTGTTTTTTTGAGGCAGGGCATGGGAAGGGAGAGCATGATGGAGCAAGTTCATGTTTGAAGAGAGCTCTAGTTAAGGAGCAATTGAGGATTTCATGTGCAAATTTCTCTGATGAACATTCTATTGTTGATTGGTGTAGTTCAACAGTGACCAGATTCTTTTGGTTGGTTGAGGAGGGAACAGTGGGAGATAGATTGGATTGTCAAACAATTAAAGATTCTTCAAAGATGCATTCATTTCTCAGCTCAGATGCAAGTACATGGACCATTTGGACATGAACGTTGTCTTGTTTTTGTTAGAGTTGTGTTTGGTGTGATTAGGATCAGTGTGAGTCAAGTGAGAGGGTTGATACATGGGTTCCCCACTATCTAACTCCTTTATCTCAAATAATATCCTTGTCAAACGATGACATGGAAAGTTCACTAGAGTATGAGTGTCTATCAGATCTTGTACAACTAGGACATGTTTTTGTAGTTGTCGCACCGCAAGGGAATGAAGAGAGATTAGAATATTGGTTGGCACGATGTGTACAAGGAAAACAAAAGCTAAAACAACCAATGATAGATGATGACAGGTTCACATATCCTACAGGTTCAGTTGTTGTTGTAGGAACTTGGTTGCGAACATACATGATTAGAAAGAATGGCATACCTGCATTTGAAGACAATGAGAGACACAAAACCATTATAATGTATTCACACCTTATTATAGCTACAAATGTCAAGTTGTTGAAGCATCAAGCAAAACCGATGACCAAAGAGCTATGGATAGTGACTACTGTTGATCATGAAGCAATACGGGATACTCTTAAGCAAAGAGATGACCCTTCAGGCATACTTGAGTAGTAGGTCTTTAATGGTGCCTTATTTTTTTTATCATGCATTTCATTTCAAACAATGATCATTAAACCTTAATGTTGAATTTTTTTACGTGTATATTAAGGATGTGTTGAAAATCCAAGTCTATTGATGAACGTTTTTTTTTGGCAACATAGTTTTTGCATGCACATAGTGGGTACACTCGATATAATTGGAAGGGACGTATTTTTGCAACACGACTTATTATCATGCATTTGATGAGCTTTACAATTTTTGTTATTAGAGAACACTATTTGACAGTTTTTGATGATATAATTATCGCAAAACCTTTATGCTCATGCAGGTCTTTTTTGATAATATACAACAGTATCACACTATGATTTTTGCATCAACATAGTGGGTTTTGTTGATATAATTTGAAGGGACGTATTTTTGTGGTATATAATCCCACCTTTTCATTTATTATCATGCATTTTAGTTGAAGTGATTATCATAAATCCTTTATGTTCATCCATGCATTTTATGTGTAGACTAACAATTCTTAAAAATACAGGTTCATGCTAGATCATTCATCATTGACAAGATCCTCTCTTGGTGATGGTACATATTCCTTTGTGCATTAATGAGATAAAATTTTGTGCATAAACATTAAGTCAAGTGAATGTATTGCTATTTATAAATGACCATATCTACAATCGTCTTCAACCATGCAGAGAAATGCAGTGAGAAGGGCTTTAATCAACATGCGTCTTTCTTCAAAGTTATGCTTGTATACTTTGCAGAGAAACTGGTAAGTTTCATAATTATACAATCTTGTACGTCTTAAAAATGTTTCAAATGATCTATTTATAATTTGCCAAACTAATTTGTATTAAGTGTTGTAATTTATTTCTTGTAGCACATTCATTCCACATAAAAAGGTTACTTATTTTGGTCTTCATTTATATGCAGGAATTGTTGTATGTAAGCTTTTCTCTTAGGACATGAGGATGTCTGATGCTGATGAAGTGGGATGTTGTATTTGTATATGGATGTGAATTGATGTAACATTTTTATGATGATATACAATGTCCATGAGAAAATTGGTTTAGTTATATTGATGCTATGCAGTGTATCCGTACATGAGTACATTGGTGTAGTTGTATTGATAATGAAAAAAAAAATCATGTTTGCATATCCCTTCATGGATGTCACATGCAAGTGTAATGGTAATTATGTGTATACAATACATGGAAATATTGATGATCATTATGTAACTACAGTGTAATGCTTGTTTATCTATAATTTTAGCACTTAGGGCACTCAAGGGATGATGCCGGTAGGGTATGACCCCGAGCATTCGATCGAGTGGGGGGAAAAAATAGGAGCATGCATAGGGTAATAATACCTAATTGGACATGTTGGAGCTAATGGTTCGTCATTGTGATGAGCAGAATCAGAAATTGGCCATGCGACAACATTGGATTGAGTGAGACTGATGATTTTTTCACCAATTGAACAATTGCTGCCCTAATAAAATCGTAGGGCAACTTGAAAAACCAAGATAGGCTTTTGTAGGGACCCCTCTCATGGCCCCATAGGTTCAAATGGATCATTCGCAGGTGCCACAGATTCCAAGTTAGGGCCCATCAAAGTTTGATAATTTTTAGCACTTAGGGTGCTCAAGGGACGACGTCGGTAAGGTATGACCCTGAGTGTTCAACCGAGTGGGGGGGGGGGGGGGAAATAGGAGCATGCATAGGGTAATAATGCCTAACTAGACATGTCAGAGTTGATGGTTCGTCATTGCGATGAGCTAGACAAGAAATTGGCCACGCGACAACATTCGATTGAATCAGATTGATAATTTTTTCGCCAACGAAAAATTGCTGCCCTAATAAAACCATAGGGAAACTTCAAAAACTGAGATAGGATTTTGTAGGGACCCCTCTCGTGGCCCCATGGGTTCAAACAGATTATTTGCAGGTGCCACAGATTCCAAGTTAGGGCCCATCAAAGTTTGACAATTTTTAGCACTTAGGGCGCTCAAGGGACGACGTCGGTAGGGTATGACCCCGAGTGTTTGACCAAGTGGGGGGAGAAAATAGGAGCATGCATAGGGTAATAATGCCTAACTAGACATGTCGAAGCTGATGGTTCATCATCATGATGAGCTGAACAATAAATTGGCCATGCGACAACATTCGATTGAGTGAGACTAACGATTTTTTTGCCAACCGAAAAATTGTTGCACTAATAAACTCGTAGGGAAACTTGACAAACTGAGATAGGATTTTTTAGGGACCCCTCTCATGGCCCCATAGGTTCAAATGGATCATTTATAGGTGTCATGGATTCCGAGTTAGGGCCCATCAAAGTTTGACAATTTTTAGCACTTAGGGCACTCAAGGGACGACGCTGGTAGGGTATGACCCCAAGCGTTCGACCGAGTACAGGGGAAAAATAGGAGCATGCATAGGGTAATATTGCCTAACTGGACATGTCAGAGCTGATGGTTCGTCATCGCGATGAGTTGAATGAGAAATTGGCCACGCGACAACACTCGATTGAATGAGACTAACAATTTTTTTACCAACCGAAAAATTGCTTCCCTAATAAAATTGTAGGGCAACTTGAAAAACTGAGATAGGATTTTGTAGGGATCCCTCTCATGGCCTTGTAGGTTCAAACAGATCATTCACAGGTGCCACGGATTCTGAGTTAGGGCCCATCAAAGTTTGATAATTTTTAGCAGTTAGGGCGCTCAAGAGATGACGCTGGTAGGGTATGCCCCCGAGCGTTCGACCGAGTGGGGGGGGGGAAATAGGAGCATGCATAGGGAAATAATGCCTAACTAGACATATCAGAGCTGATGGTTCGTCATCGCGATGAGATGAACGAGAAATTGGCCACGCGACAACATTCGATTGAGTGAGACTAATGATTTTTTCGCCAACTGAAAAATAGCTGCCCTATTAAAACCATACAAAAAATTGAAAAAATGACATAGGCTTTTGTAGGGACCCCTCTCATGGCCCCTTAGGTTCAAACAGATTGTTTGCAGGTGCCACAAATTCTGAGTTAGGGCCCGTCAAAGTTTGATAATTTTTAGCACTTAGGGCACTCAAGAGACGACGCCGATAGGGTATGACCCTGAGCGTTGGACCGAGTGGGGGAGAAAAATAGGAGCATGCATAGGGAAATAATGCCTAACTAGACATGTCGGAGCTGACGGTTCATCATCGCGACAAGCTGAATGAGAAATTGGCCACGCGACAACATTCGATTAAGTGAGACTGACGATTTTTTCGCTAACCAAAAAATTGCTGCCCTAATAAAACCGTAGGGAAATTTGAAAAACCGAGAAAGGATTTTGTAGGGACCCCTCTTGTGGCCCCATAGGTTCAAACAGATCATTCATAGGTGCCACGGATTCTGAGTTAGGGCCCGTCAAAGTTTGACAATTTTTAGCACTTAGGGCACTCAAGGGACGACGTCGATAGTGTATGACTTCAAACATTTGACCGAGTGGGGGGGAAAAATAGGAGAATACATAGGGTAATAATGCCTAACTGGACATGTCAGAGCTAACGGTTCGTCATTGCGACGAGTTGAACGATAAATTGGCCACATGACAACATTCGATTGAATGAGATTGACGATTTTTTTGCCAACCAAAAAATTGCTGCCCTAATAAAACTGTAGGACAACTTGAAAAACCAAGATAGGATTTTGTAGGGACCCCTCTCATGGCCTCATAGGTTCAAACAGATCATTCACAGGTGCCACAGATTCCAAGTTAGGGCCCGTCAAATTTTTACAATTTTTAGCACTTAGGGTGCTCAAGGGACGATGTCGGTAGGGTATGACCTCGAGCGTTGAATCGAGTGGGGGGGAAAAATAGGATCATGCATAGGGTAATAATTCCTAACTAGACATGTCGAAGATCATGGTTCATCATCGTGATGAGCTAAACAAGAAATTGGCCACACGACAACATTGGATTAAGTGAGACTGACGATTTTTCGCCAACCAAGCGTTCGACCGAGGTGGGGGGAAAATAGGACCATGCATAGGGTAATAATGAATTGTATCAAGTATTGTTCATTAAATGAATTGTATTGTATTGTTCATTAAATGAATTGTATTGTATTGTTGATTAAATGAATTGTATTGTATTGTTCATTAAATGAATTATATTGTTCATTATACAAACAACACTTACGATGAAATGAAATGAATTTTATTGTTCATTAAATAACCATTATTAACCATTGTTAATTATTGGAATGAAGATTAAAGATTTACATGATAACACCACGCATAGATGAGCAACAATTTATATGATCGAATATCAACTTTTGTATATATAAAAATGTCAAATGATTACAAATGTATGTCCATACACAAATATGGCATAAACACCAACTGAAACAAAATGTATGTCTAAATACGTGAATGTATGTCCATATATAGAATATACATGCCAACTAGACATGTAAGCATCCCAAAACTATCTATAACATCCTAAGCTGCTGATGGATCATCAAAATCGATCCTCTTCGCCGCACTGCTCGGCTCTGAAGGATCCTGCACAAGAAAAACAAACCATGATTAATATTAGTTATATTATATAATTCACATTCAAAAAGTTAACATAAAAATGAACTATTTATGTTTACCTCATCTCCACGTTTTCTCTTCGACTTTGCAGGACTCTTGATGTATGTCTTCGGTAGAGGAGGTATGTTTTGAATATTTTCATACACAACCTACATATGTTCAGAAACATGGCATTGATACAAGTTAGCATATAATTGTCACTGATAATAACAAATTATATCTACTAATCACAAAATAAAATAAACACACATCTACTCAAGGGATCTCTTCTTCTTCTTCATCTTCAGGTATACTAGGTGTAATCATCAAGGATGTGAAGCCAAGAATTCTCTGTATATATACACAACAAGTATATGAAACTATCAATCTATGTCTAGATGTGTATAATCACTATAAGCTATTTAAACTATTCATTTCAATCATATTTGCATTCAATTACTTTTCCCTTGTCTCCAACTGCACTACCAGATCCTAAATCACACTACCCCACACTCGTGTTGCTTATGCCCTACAAGAGTAAAATAAGATATACATGCAAGTTACTACATAATCTAATTAATACCAATATAAATGATGAGCATGTATGTACAATAAAATACAAACAAATAGGTGCAATAATATATGTACCGTCAAGCTATCAAGGTCAAATGAAATGGCCGACAAGGTGCCCTCCTGAATCTGTCTCAACTCCTCCTTGGTCATCAACTGTTAAATAGACCATGTAAATAAAAATTAGTACTTAATATTATCTAGATTATAAATATTTATTTAAAATATAACATGAACTATGAAAATACAAATCTTACCACTACATCATCAATGTATGATGACAATGCCTCCTTGCCTCTAGCATGTGAGGACTCCCCAGGGTATCCTCCAGTCTATGTCATAACATCTGGTGCATCATGCATCTCATGCACCTCATAATCTGCACTGTCTGCAGGAGGATCAACTGGTTGTCCAACCAGACCCAAGCATACATGCCCACACATGACACAACTATGGGGCACACATATGTGTGGAGCCGAGGATGATGTGTCAGTGCCACCGGATGCACTACTACCATCAAGAGTAGGTTGAGCTACTGACCTAGCCTGAGAAACCAAAAGGCTACTCAAAGAGTGAATAGCCGATATGGTCTGTGAAGCCGGCTCACAAATGGTATTAGGATGCTGCACTGCAGGTGGGGGATCAATAGGAGGAGGGGGGACATATGGGCCCTGGACTACTCTAATTGCCCTAGGTCTATTTTGGGGCATACCTAAACCTACACCCTGGAAAGGTTGGATGTCAAAGTAGTTAACATGTTTGCGTAAAACAAACTTAGCATACAATTTTTTTATGAAATAGAAGGGGACATTAAGATTGTTGTTGGGTGGTTTGTCGAAAACCATCGACCAATGATCCTAAAAGTTTTTCACAATACCATCATTTGTGCACCATTTAATAGAAAGTTTTGTTTTTTTGGGATCTACGAGTTGACCAGTGCAGGGATTCACAAACAATGAGGTGATAGTGGCTTTGGATATCTCAAGATCCTTGATATCCTTATACGACAAGCCATTTGCATATTTTTCCCTCATAGAATCTCGCCACAAAAGGGTGGCATTGTGATCCTCAGTCATGGTTTCCATACTCTTTATGATCGACATGAGAGGATCAAACATTGGGTTTAGACGATGGATCCTACGATATACATTTGCAATCCCCCTCAATTCATTCAAATTTTGTGCAATCAAATCCTGAATTGAGGGGGGGTTTGGCAAATGAGGGTTTGGTTGTTGCAGTTGTCGTTGATCAATGTTTTCATTGTTATCCCCAATTTTTAACCTAATTGAATGTAAACAATTGAATTTAGTTAACAAATTTAAACAATTTGGTATTTGATTTTAAAAAACCTAGTTTTCATGAAAAAAACCATATTTTCAATGAAAAATCAAATAAACATTAACAAAAAATACAAAAAATGAATGAAAATGATTGAAAACAATAAAATTTTTACCTTTGAATCTATTTTTTAGCAATTTTTCACCAAAACACCGAATATCAGGTACACTGGATATCACATTTTTATAAAATCGCGCAGCCCGTGAGTTAAAAAAGACTCACGGGCTATCACTGTCGAAATATGTCTCAAAAAATCGGATATCCGATTTCTATACTTAAATTATTTTAAAATAACATATATAATATAGTAATATATTATTATATTATATAATACGTATTGTATTATATTATAAAATATAATTATATATTATATAATACATATTATATAATATATAATATTATATTACATTATAAATTATATAATATATATAATATAATATAATATAATATAATATATATAATATAATATAATATAATATATATAATATAATAATATATTATATAATACGTATTATATAATATATATAATATAATATATTATTATATTATATAATTATATAATATATTTAATATATTATATAATTATATAATATAATAATATATTATATTATATAATTATATAATATATTATTACATTATATGTTATATAATATAATAATATATTATATTACATTATATATTATATAATATATTTTTAATTTAAAATTACAAATAAAAATCAGATATTCAATTTGCACAGGTAATTACCATGCCAAAGTGTACTGACACCCAGGCCAAGCAAAAAGTCAACACGGATTTTTCGTGTTTTTAGGCGAGTGGAGAAGGCTATTTTTTTCACATCACCACTTTTTGGCCCCCATGATCCTGCACTAACCCTATCCTAGTTATAAAAGATTTTTGCAACCTCTGCATATAATATATTATTATATTATATAATATAATTATATATTATTATATTATATAATTATATAATATATTATTACATTATATATATTATATTACATTATATATTATATCATATATTTTTTAATTTAAAATTACAAATAAAAATCGGATATCCCATTTTATCGGATATCCGATTTGCATAGGTAATTAACATGCCAAGGTGTACTGACACCCAGGGCAAGCAAAAAGTCAACACAAATTTTCACATTTTTAGGCGAGTGGAGAAGGGTATTTTTTTCACATCTCCACTTTTTGGCCCCCCATGATCCTGCACTAACCCTATCCTAGTTATAAAAGATTTTTGCAACCTCTGCATATAATATATTATTATATTATATAATACGTATTGTATTATATTATAAAGTATAATTATATATTATATAATACGTATTATATAATATATACAATATAATAATATATTATATAATACGTATTATATAATATATATAATATAATATATTATTATATTATATAATTATATAATATATTATTATATTATATAATTATATAATATAATATATATTATATAATATATATTATATTATATAATTATATAATATATTATTATATTATATAATTATATAATATATTATTACATTATATATATTATATTACATTATATATTATATAATATATTTTTTAATTTAAAATTACAAATAAAAATCGGATATCTGATTTGCATAGGTAATTACCATGCCAAGGTGTACTGACACTCAGGCCAAGCAAAAAGTCAACACGGATTTTCACATTTTTAGGCGAGTGGAGAAGGCTATTTTTTTCACATCGCCACTTTTTGGCTTGATCCTGCACTAACCTTATCCTAGTTATAAAAGATTTTTGCAACCTCTGCATATAATATATTATATAATATATTATTATATTATATAATACATATTGTATTATATTATAAAATATAATTATATATTATATAATACGTATTATATAATATATAATATTATATTATATTATTATATTATATAATTATATAATATAATAATATATTATATAATACGTATTATATAATATATATAATATAATATATTATTATATTATATAATTATATAATATATTTAATATATTATATAATTACTTTGGTGGAACGTGCGGAACCGCATATTGGATTAATTAATTTCTAGATTCCTCCGCAAAGCATGGATCACGAGCAGGTCTTTCTCTATACAGAAAAGTCCTACCTATACCCAGTCCATCACATTATTAGGTGGCCCCCATAGAATTTTAGGGAAATATATTATATAATTATATAATATATTATATAATTATATAATTATATAATATAATATTATATTATTATATTATATAATTATATAATATATTATTACATTATATATTATATAATATATTTTAATTTACAATTACAAATAAAAATCGGATATCCGATTTGCATAGGTAATTACCATGCCAAGCTGTACTGACACCCAGGCCAAGCAAAAAGTCAACACGGATTTTTGCGTTTTTAGGCGAGTGGAGAAAGCTATTTTTTTCACATCGCCACTTTTTGGCCCCCCATGATCCTGCACTAACCCTATCCTAGTTATAAAAGATTTTTGCAACCTCTACATATAACTTCCTTCTCTGCTACATCAGTTCTCTGCTACATCAGTTCAATCCTCTCCTACTCTCATTTATTGTTGCATTTCTGGTAGCCTCTACCAGTTCAACTCTTCTATTCTTATGCTCTATTGGATCTCCTCCTCACTGCTCTGCTCTTCAGTCATCTCAATTGTCTTCCTGTTAGTATAAGCACCTACTAGTTATCTCTTCTGATGCAACCTAGCTGCTATATCGGTTGCTCAAGTCGTACTAGTTAATCCTCATTTAAACCCTAATACCGGTTTAACCTTCACTCACTCAGTCACTATTCTCACTCTGACTAATCTAACTCTCTCATGCAACACTCAATCTCTTCACAACAACTCTATCTCCTTCTATTCAGCAACAATCATCAATGATTTTGGCTTCCTTATTTAAAACTTAGTTTTCCCACCAAAAGCCAATTCAAATCACAGGCGGTTAGGGTTTCCTCATCAACCTCGAGGCAAACCAAATACAATCATATCATATCCGATTTGATCTCCAAGATGGCAATCTGCACATCTCCGCCATTGTCATGCCTTCTTGATCACACCTTGTATCTTTGGCAATCTTCTTTTTACCCTGTCACCAAATTTCTTGGTCGATCTTCATGATTGGTCTTGCGGTTTCCATCATCCTCCTTGATCTCCTCAATCACTCTGAGTTGGATCTCACTTGTCCTCTAGACCTCGAGCCACAAACCTCTGCAATGACTCTGCAACACATACCATGATTTATGGGATCTATCATTAATATCAACCAACTCTTCAGCAACCTCATCGATGCACATTCCATCTACCGCTACATGCAAGTCCATCTCCTTGACTCCACGTGGTATCCATATTGACCAATTGCCATCTTGGATCGGTGCGGTGGTTCAGACAGGATCACCGAGCAAACACTCAATTGATTCTTCTTTTCTGTAGGTTCACTAACCCTGTCGGCATCTAACACTTCATCGATTAACCTTCATGTCTGCCCTTTGTTGAACTGTCAGTGGAACTCCTTAACTGGTCACCAAACATGTCTATTTATATCATGCTCATTCTCATTAGGTGGGAAGTATTATGTTTTTGCACCTTGTCCATATTATCGGTGGACTTACATAGCAGTAAACACTCTTGATGACACCATGTCATCAAC
The DNA here is from genome assembly GCF_030272615.1 of Cryptomeria japonica. NCBI lineage: Eukaryota > Viridiplantae > Streptophyta > Pinopsida > Cupressales > Cupressaceae > Cryptomeria > Cryptomeria japonica. The sequence goes on from NC_081405.1 coordinate 256,738,873, forward strand.
CATCAACAGACACCATCTACAATATGGCCATTTTCCTCTATTTGAATCTACTCAGCCTTACCTTCTCCCTGATCATCTTGGATATATCTCAACCGATCTTCCAGAGTGACAAACCCATCACTCTTCATCTACATCGGCATCCCAACATGCCTTCTCTGTCAGTTCAGTGCATAATCCTGATTTCATGCACTTGAGACATTCCTTTGATTCACCGATAGATCTAGTGTGAGCCTTCAAACACCTGTGTTTAGTTATTCTTCCTTATCTCACAGAACTATAATTCACACTATGTATAATAGGAGATAAGTTCTACTTACCGGTGGAGTGACACCTTGTCATCTACATCCTGCAATGCACTCATGTGACTTCCCTATTTGTGCAACACATCTTCACATCTTCAAACAGGCATATGTGATCTGGTGTGGGCACATTCTTTGTCAATCATCTCTTCCCATGGTGACTACATCTCCATCCGGTGGGAGTCCTACTATTCTGCAACCTTATAGAATACCGGTGACCTGCTCATCTTTCTCCTCCAGTGTTCATGTGATTTAGGTAACATTTTGCCTCTTCATCGCAAACAACATCCAAGGATCCTGCTCATTGTCAACACTTCACTTACTAGTTGACATAGTCTCCTTACTGGTGAAACACTATAGCAGTAACCTATATTGGTTGACATCAATGACAACACAATGCTAACACCTTTTTGGGTGCAATGTTTTTTGAAATGGGCTTATTTTTCATGTACTTTCACGTGGGGGTGTTACTTTTTTATTTGGCCAATTTTTGGACAGATTTTTTGCCAATTTGGCACTTGTCTTGCATAGATCTATCTTTCTGGTCTTTTGAATTGTAGTTCTCAGCCTATTGGGGAAGTTGTAAAACAAAATCAGAATTCCACTTTGCCATTGTTTGCAAGTGGCCTATTGTAACACACACTACATATAAAGTGCCAAAATCATCATTTTTTTTGTTTTTTTTGGGGGGAGGTACTTTGATTGAGTGAATTCGGGGGTGTGTCTCTTGCGCTCTTATTCTCTTGTGTTCTTTCATTTTGCTTCTATGGGTTCTCCTAAGTTTCCTCTCTTAACTCCTCATAATTATGCTACTTGGAAAATTGATGCATGGAGTAAACTTATGGAAAAAGGATTAACTCATTACATTGATGGAACTATTATTTCTCCCACTGATCCTAAGGCTAATCTCAATGGTCACTTGGATTGGCATACTAAAAACATCATAGAAATTGGTACCTTAAGAAAGTATGTATGAAAAGATCTCATCTTTATATTGAGAAATGTACCTTAATTAAGGATGCTTGGCAAAAGTTTCAAGACTTGTTTGGTCAAGTTGATGAGATTAGGGGATATCAAATTGATAGTGTTGGCATTCTACACTCATATGGATTGGTTGATGTTGTCATTTATGGCAACCAACCGATATTGGGTTACATAGAATCATCAGCAATGGGTTATTCACTAGCACCGGCACCGACAACGATGCATACCGGCACTCAGGCCGACATGGAATGAACTTTTGTTTATTGTATTATAATGTAATTATCTTTTTTAACCTGACATGGTATATTGAAATGACTCATATAAGTATGAGATCTTATAGGTCATTTTCTAAGGAATCAATGAATGAATGAATAAGAGATAGCGAATATTGTATAAGGCGATTTAGTGACAGCAAGGTTTTTGATTAGGGTATCTAGCTGAGCTTAAACTGGTACTGAACCTGGCATTGGACATGCTATTTTAAGTAGTACATTGTATTGGATTTTATTATCCTTGTTGTAGTCAGTGAGACTCTTCTGAGTAATGAGCTCTAGGCTATTGGCCTTCCTACATGTGCAGGCCCCTATTGTAAGTAGTATTTATTCATAGGCCAGTGAGTAAATATTGTGGGTCACAAATCCCACCAAGGTTTTTCCCACACTAGGTTTCCTCATTAAAAAGCTTGTGTTATGGTGTGTTTCTATGTTGTCTCTGTTATTTGTGTTTACTGCATTAATTATTTTTTACCGGTACACTATTTTGGTTTACAAAGTTATTAATAAGTTTAAATATTCTACAAACCAGTTAGACACTGATTCATTCCCCCTCTCAGTATCTTTGGGACTATCATTGGATCTAACAGATAGTGATCTCGCCATGTTAGATCCCAAGAACTTTGATACAATACAACATTATGTCACTAAGGCAAAATATTTGAGGGCACAACTCAAGGATTGTGGCATTGATAAGAAGGATACTCAATTGATCTTCAATTTGATGGGAAAGCTTCCACAAGAATATGTAACATTTGTTTCTAGTTTCCAAACCCATAGGATGACAATGGGTACACAATGCCTACATTTGATGCTTTGACCAACATTTTGATGATGGAACAAACTAAGTTGATAAGCATGGGCATTCTTAAGGCTTCTAAGTCTCAAGCATTAGTGGCAAATCAAGGGAACAAAGGAAATCAAGGAAATGACAACTTAAACAAGAAGAAAAGGAAATCAAAGTCTAAGGACAAAGCAACACCTTCTCCACAACAACGGGATTCATCCTCTTCCAAGAAGGACAATTCACCAAAGAAGGAGAGACCTACTTGTGCCTATTGTAAAAAGGTTGGTCATGAGGAGCATCTTTGCCATTCTAAGAAGATTTATGAGCTCATACATATCCTCAAAAGCACAACATTGATTTGCCTAATGCCTACAAGGAGGATTCATCACCTTCCACTTCTTCACAATCAAAGGAGAAAGGGCAAGCATTCATGGCCTCTACAAGTGGGAAGACTCACTCTTTTGGGAAAAGAAAAAGAAAAAATCTTTGTGCTACTACAAGTCATGATTCAAGGAGATGGATTCTAGATTCGGGGGCTTCTCATCATATGGCATCTTTGCAGTCTATGTTTTCTACATTTGAGCCTTGCACCATGCCACAGATTTTGATGGGAAATCATACATACATGGATGTGATTGGGAAAGGAAATATTGTCATTGGGGATAACTCCTTCAATTATGTGTTGTGTGTACCCCATTTCACAAACAATATTCTTTCCATCTATGAAATCACACATGGGGCAACAAAGAAAACTATGGAATTCAGACCTGAGCTAGTTTTCATTAGAGACTTGGAGAGTAGAGCTATCATTGCGACTGGGGTGGTGGATCATGCATCTTGGTTATATTCCTTTTCAGATTTTGTTCCTATTGATGAGGATAATTTCACATATGATGATTATTCACATGATGATTCGGATTTTGAGGAGAACTTTGGGTACTTGAACTTGGGGATTCTCACATGTGACCCCATTCTTGAGCCTTGTGTTTCATCTCCTCCTATTGATATCAAATCACCTATTGCACCCGATGATGCAGATAGTGCAACAATTATTCCTTCTTGTGATTCAATGCAGCAGGATATTCCTTGTCTTCCAACTTCAATTGATTGGGATGACTACTTGATAGACATTGCAGGTTTGGGAGACATCATTGATGATATTAATCTTCTATTTGATGAGTATGATCCTTCTTCAATCGTTGCGAGGGAATACTCTGACCCTCTTGATCATTCTCTACATGATCATTCTTTTGAGGTTGACATGATTGTGGATACTTATGTGTTGGCATTTGATCATTTGATCAACCGGTAATACTTATTTGTTTGATGCAGTCGGTACTTGTATGAAGTTAGAATGTTGAATGATGACAATTTTGTATATTGTCATTGATGGCAACTATGTGACTTAAGTCATCTAAGTCCTATAGTGAAACTGGTAAGACTTAACCAGTAAAGCAGAGACAGTTTCATCAGAGCCGGTAATTAGGACTTTAACCGATAAATGGAAATTAGAGTTACAACCTGACAACCGGTATGGGAAATTCATGAAGGATGAAGTGTTTGTTGTAAATTGACACTCATTGGATTCATTTTATTGTCATTGATGACAACAAGATCATATTGAAGTCACATACTGGCACTAGGAGGCATTCACCAACATTGAGCATCCAGGGTTACAACTGGCACCAACACCGACATCCAGCACTTCAAGGAAGTTTTAATTGTAAAATTATTTTGTAATTGTTTTATAAGGCCAAAATTGTGTATCTTTTTGTATTGTAAGCCAACATAAGGCATATTGTTTGTAAAGGGTATATAGGTCATTATAAAGCATGTATAGAATATGTGGATGGGGTTGTGGATTATAACAGAATAAGATTGTGGAATGTGAAGATCATTTGTATGTGAATATTGTATCATGCAATGATCTGTATATGCTTTGTAAGAAATTCTTGGAGGGAAGGAGATACTGGTAGAAGTATTCAGGGTTTATGAACCAGTATAGAGAAGAGCTATAACCGGAACTCTTTTTGGCATAAGAGATGCATTTTATGAGTTCATTTTCATTGTTTTACTTCAGCAGAAGTTTGTAGTCAGTGAGACTATTTAGTGATGAGTAGTGTTCTCTAGGAAGTGTGCCTTCCTTCATGTGTGGGCCCCCTCTTTATGTAATATCTTTCATATGGCCAGTGAATTGATATTGTGGGTCTCAAATCCCATCGTGGTTTTTCCTCTTTGAGGTTTTCCACGTATAAATTTTGTGTGTTATGGTGTTCATTCATGTGGATGGTTTATTTACTTCAAGTTACATGTTTATTAATTTACTAGTTTATATGTGTATGGTATAAAAGCATAAAATCTTATCTTACCAGCTACAGAACACTGATTCACCCCCCCTCTCAGTGTTCTTGGATCCCAACAATTGGTATCAGAGCCTGGTACCTCAAAGGAAGTTTAACAACTTGAGGAAGATGCTAAAACCAAAATCTTGAGGCATGGCTATGGAAAAGCAACTTGAGATGGCTCTTGAGGATTATGATGCTGAAAGGATGAAGAACTTGAAATTGCAAAATGAATTGAATTCTGCAATGAATTCATTCTTGTCCTGCAAGAAAGGTTGTCATCAGCTGAAGCTAGGAGGAAGGAACTTTTGCAAAAACAGGGTGATGATAATGCACTCAAGAAACATTGTAGAAAAATGAGTCAAGAAAACATGCTCATGCAAAATGAAATGCAATACCTGACTATGAGGATGCCAAAGGAGATCGAAGACAGAAAGAAGAAAGAAGAAAATCTTGCTACATCTTTGAAGAACAAATCTGAGGAATGTGACAGATTGGCTCATGAGAATGATATGATGAAAATCAGTTTGGTACAATCCAGGAATAATGAACAAGAACTTGAAAGACAAATAATATTTCTAAGGGATGATTTGACTACTGCGTGTGAGTACAAAGAAAAGTTTAGGATCATTTATGCACAATTGGATGACTTATTGGAAAGACAAAGGCAAAGTGATGATTCTAAAGGACTTGGATTTGTACAAGGTGAAAGCTCCGGTACTACAAATCAGACAACCAGTATGCAGAACTCATCAGAACAAAGAAAATGAGTAAGGCAATCTAATGCTTATAAATTCAATGGTAGATTCTTTGTTTGTAATAAATTTGGGCATATGGCTAAACAATGTAGAAATAGAGAAAATCAAAACTACAATTTTGTTCCCGATCAATGTATAAATTGCAAGAAATATGGTCATAAGTCAGAAGACTGTAGAATGAATGTTAAATGTCATGCATGTGGAAAGTTTGGACATTTGGCTAATCATTGTAGGTCAAGGAATGACATCGGATATGCCAAAGCAATTCAAAAGAACAATGTTACATGTTATGCATGCAACAAAATAGGTCATATTGCTAAGTACTGCAGAAGCAAGACTCAAGTAGTTAGCAATAATCAAGAACATAAGAAAGGAAAGCAGAAGGTAGATGAAATACAATAGGATCACACCAAGAGATGGGTTATAAAATCTAAAGGACCAAGTGGAGATGCAACAACACCGGTAACTCCACCGGTAGAACAAAGCATTCCTCCACCGATAGGAAATTTCATGAGTAACTGAGGCATAAGCCTTAGGGGTTGTCAAAATCATTGCAAATCTTTCAAATTCCCCGTAAGAGATCTGGAGAGTTGTGTTCGTCATTGATGAAGGTTTACTCGGCTTAAGACTATGAAACTAGCATCCGGTAGGGTAGATCGTGAAGCATTTATGAAAAAGAAAGATTAGGGTTTATTCACTGATAAAAAGGGAAAGTGGATTCATTTTCACTCACCCAACATTCAATCATTCAAAGCAAAGCAAAGGTGAATTTCAGGCGATCAAGAGCGATAAAAGGCATTCTAAAAGGAATTCTAGCAATTATATAAGAAGCACTCAATCTTCCAACCGATGTTCACTTTCAGGTATTCTTTGAAATGAAATCCGGATTTTCAGCTCCTACTTTCATTTCAAATCCCACCATTGTCAAATTCAAGGATAGTTTGAGACCCGTCTTCAAGGAGGTTTCCCTGATAGCTATGAAGGAAGACTCTGCGGGAGCATTCTCTAGGGTTCCCGATGGTGTGATGTATGTTGAAGATGTAAGGGCATACATTCATTGCACCTTGGAGGATCTAGGCACAACAGAGATAAAAGGCATGTATCAAACTATGATACTGGGCAACTCTGGAACCATCAAGTTGGAATACAAAGCCATTGAGGATCTAGGGTTAACCGGTATCTTATACATACCGGAATTCAAAGATGAGATCATCAGATACGTTTTGAGTAGGGTTCACAATGAGTTCATCTAGCTAGATCAGCCTTACATGATCACAAAGGAGGATATTCAAGAAGTCACCAGCTTACCCAAGGTCAGACAAGAACCTAGTAAGAAGATCTCTAACACAGAGGTTGACAGGCTTACCAGTGCAACCCATGATAGAAAATCAACAAGGATTGACATAATCAATGACATTGATGTGAAGTTTGCAAGCATGATAATCGGTTATAAGGTAACTCAATCTAGCCAATTGAATTATGTTTCTAATTCTTACATCCATGCTACATATCAGATGCTAAGGAATGATGGTAAATATGGCTTGTGTGAATGGTTAAGGAGTGAATTGATGTTGAATCTTGGAAAGATCAAGGGTGTTAAGAAAGGAACCTTTAGATTTGGGAATCTCATTATTTGTTTGATGCTTTACTTCATAAATGAGCTAACTCATCTAGGGAAGAAGCATTGAGATCATGACATACTGGTAGGTATGTAAATCAAGGATGCCATCACCAGTCTTGGTACTAGCAGAGATGAGAAACTTTGGGGTTATTTCAAAACATTTCAGGAAAATATGTGGCAGAGGGAGAGAATATCAAGGCACATTGTGGTCCATTGATATTTGTTTTATGGTGAAGACCGATGAAACCCTCATGGAGGCAGTAGAACCAAGGACCGTATGGGTCACTGAGCTTGGATATGAGGTGGATGATAACATTCTAGATCTTTATGCAAAAATGTTGCTAGATGCTCCATTGGATGACAAAAACAAACACTTTGGCACGATGGATGAAAAGGCTTTTGAAGTCAAAAATGGATTCAATGGGAAGAGAAGAGAGAAGAAAATAGATAAGATGTCTGCATTTCTGCACAATGTCATTCATAGCATAGGAATTAAAATGGGGTTCAGGATCCAAACTGGCAGGAGAACCGTCAACGGCTAGTACTCTAGAAGTGAAGAAGCTTGAAACTTACATTTCCACCATCACTTATGATTCTGATCTAGAGGACAATGAACCTCTAGCATTCAGAAGGGTACAAAGGAAGAAATTAAATTAGCCACCAATAGAGGAGAAAAAGGTGGAGCCAAGGAGGAAACTTGTTAGAAAGGTAACAAAACCTATTGCACCCCCACCTCCGGCAAGGAAGCCTACACAAAAGAGAAAACCAGTTACATCCACTCTGGCAACTCCTAGTAAAAACAAGAAGAGTGATGATGCTACTAAGTCTGCTAAGGCTAAAATGACCTATGTTGAATTAATTGATGAAATTACAAAGAATGGAATTTTGAAAAATGTATCTATTTACTATGAGAGTTTAGAGGATAATGAGTAGAATGAGATAGAAGAGGAAATTTTGTTGAACATAGATATTTATAAGAAAGCCTTAGTAGAAATTTTGAAGGAAATTCCTCTATCATTGTACAATAAACTTGATGCTAGAAGACTTGATGCAGTCAAGAGCGATAGAGAGATCAAAGAGGTACAACTTTTGAATTTGTGTGGTGTAATAAGTAATGAAGAAATGAAGAGGTGTATAGATGTTGCTAATAGGACAGTTTTTAGTAGCGAACCCCAACAAATAAGACTAATGATGGGCAGTTAATGAGGTTATAAATGAGACCAACGAGGGTTGGGCCAAATTCTTCCAAAAAACTCTAGACTTTCTTACCTCTCATGATGAATTTATTAAGGAAACAACTTCCATCATTCTAGATAAATCAAAACGGAAAGGTATTTTGGGAAGTTCTGAACCAATTTTGGATATACCGGCAGAAAATAAGGGTGTAGAGACACCATCGATAGCTAAGGTGAGTATACAGTCTATACCAGCAGAAACTATTTTTGAGCAAGGCAATGTACATGATACTGAGAATATTGTGGATAATACTCCACCAGTAGTAACTGTTATTGCACCAAGTGGCAAAGCCACCAATGCAAAGGAGATCAAGGTAAAGGAGTCTACACCGGCAGTAGATATTGATTCCCCAACAAAGATTTTGGCAATTGACACTTCTCAAGTTGAGAAGAAAAAAATAACTGAGATGAGTCCCACTGAATTAATGATGGGAGCTACTCAAAAGCTACAAAAGGAGGGATTTGCAGATAAGAGAATAATAGAACAATTAGTTACAATTTTGCATAGATTAATACCTGATTGTATGATTGAGAATGAAGCAAACCCTTTTGGAAAGCTTAAAACACTAACAAAACACATATCTAACAATTTTCAATCACTACAACAGATTTCAGACTGGCAAGCACTAGAGAGATTCATTGTGGCTAAGAGAGTCGCCTTTGACCAAATCATTGAAACTGAGAAGAAGAAAATTGAAGATAAACTCATTCTTATTGAGAATTATTTAAAATAGTGTACAAATATCTATAGGGTCTGTTGTAACATAGAAATTCTTACAACAAATGTAGATAGTAGATTAAAGGAATTACATGATAAGGTAGCTAACATTGCAAATTCTTTTGATGGATTGACCTCTCTAACAGCATCTGTTGATGGTCAAATTTTGTCTTTGGAGAATCAAATTTTTTCTTTTGAGAAGGAGAGAGAAAATATCATTCGGAGAGCAAGGAGTCTTAGAGGATTGGTGAGTCCAAGACTGGATTCACTGGGTGTGCACAAGAGAGAATGTATGGACATGATTGCAAAACCCATACCGACAGAAGTCTCAGAGAAGGAAACACTTGCACACTTACTAAGTGGAATAGTATCCATATCTAAAACCTTCAAAACTGGTTGGGATACATACCTACAGTTGTTGAACAAGTCTTACCCAAAAAATTTGAAATTAGTCAAGCTCGGGTAGAATAATCAATATTTATTCATTCTTTTGTTCTAAACCAAATTATTTCAATTCTTTCACCGATATTTGGCATTGATGCCAAAGGGGGGGTGTATATATGTGAAAAATATCAGAAAATATCAGACAGAACAATATGGGAATATATCAGAAGGAGTGTATTGCTCAGGGGGAGCATATTTTAGGGAACTGACAGGGAATCCATTTTTCACATGAGTGTTGCCATCAATGCCAAAGGGGGAGATTGTTGGCAATTGACACTCATTGGATTCATTTTGTTTTCATTGATGGTAACACAATCAGATGGAATTCACATACTAGCACTAGGAGGCATTCACCGACAAACATCGGCATTGAGCACTTCAAGGAAGCCAACATCAAGGAGGTTTCATTTGTAAAATTATTTTGTAATTGTTGTATAAGGCCGACATTGTATATCTTTACGTATTGTAAGCCGACATAAGGCATATTGTTTGTAAAGTGTATATAGGTCAATTTGTTAGGTCATTATAAAACATATATAGAACATGTGGATGAGATTATGGATTATAACATAATAGGATTGTGGAATGCGAAGATCATTTGTATGTGAATATTGTATAATGCAATTATCTGTAGATGCTTTGTAAGACATTCTTGGAAGGAAGGAGATACCGATAGAAGTATTCAGGGTTTATGAGCCGGTACAAAGAAGAGATATAGCCGAAACTCTTTTTGGCATAAAAGATGTATTTTGTGAGTTCATTTTCATTGTTTTACTTCAGCAGAAGCTTGTAGTCAGTGAGACTCTTTAGTGATGAGTAGTGTTCTCTAGGCAATGTGCCTTCCTACATGTGTAGGCCCCCTCTTTATGTAATATCTTTCATATGGCCAATGAATTGATATTGTGGGTCTCAAATCCCACCGTGGTTTTCCCTCTTTGAGGTTTTCCACATATAAATTTTGTGTGTTATGGTGTCCATTCATGTGGATGGTTTATTTGCTTCAAGTTACATGTTTATTCATTTATTGGTTTATATGTGTATGGTATAAAAGCATAAAATTTTATCTTACCAGCAAAATACTGATTCAGCCCCCCTCTTAGTGTTCCTAGATCCCAACAATGTTGTGGTTTTACAAAAGTATTGAAGACTATTAGATGAAGACATGTTCATGACCACACAAGCAGATTTGATCAGGTGAAAGAATTTTGATTAGTAGAATAGAGGAGTTGATAGAAACTTAATCGGTAGTGATGCTAATCACTCAGATCAGTTAACTGGCACAAAATTTGATGTCATAATTCAATGCACGACTTATGTAAGGAGTGTATTGCATGTTTGTCTAGATTCATTGATCCTAGGGAATTGTTCCAAGGTTCTAGCTAACTTAATGATTTTATAATGTGTGATGAGGTATGAAGAATATAAGAGTGTATGAGCTTGAATCCGTAAGAAATTATTATTAGCAATTGTTGTATCTTTGATAGTGAGATAATCTGAGAAGTTCTAAGATGAAGTGTATGTGATGATGTAATGTTCTGAAGTGGATCTTATCAGACACAAAAGGTGTTATAAGAGAATCTTCTCACTATTGTTATCCTAACAATTACAGCAGCTAAATCCCTTAACCGAGTAGGTCCTAACAAGCCTTAAATCTTTAAGTCACCTAATAAGAAAGCTCTCAAAAAGGGTGGTAAATCCTCACATGAGGTTGATCCTAACAGATCATTAGGCTCCTCATAGGGTTGTTAGGTAAATCCCCTAACCAGGTGACTCTTAATCGAGTCTTCTCCTAAGAGGGCATATCATTTTAAGACCTTAACCAGTCAATATTTATATTCTTCATATAGTTATCTTTTGGGTACTAATTCCCATCGTGGTTTTTCCCATTTGGGTTTTCCACGTATAAATTGTTTGTTTTATGTGGTCATTATACTATTGGTTTATTGCATATGTGATTGTGTTTTTCATTTTCTTATCAAGTTTCAATTTGTTAAGGTGCATAATCAGATTTGTGTTATTTTTACTTGCACTAATTCACCCATCCCCCTCTCAGTGACTTATAAGTTCAATATCAATTGGTATCAAAGCCTAACTTCCTTAAGTCTTAACCACTTGGAAGGGATCCCTAATCGTAAGGCAAATATGTGGAAGGAATGATCTGTAGAGAGATGGATAAAGAACTTGCTGAAACCAAGGAAGAACTTGAAACCCTAAGAGGCAAATATAGGACATCACTAGCTAAAAGGAAAGAACTGGTCGAACAATTATTGGAGATCTCTGATAGCAACTCTTCAGATGAGGCGAACATCGATGCACTAGTTGAAGAAGTAGAGAAGCTGAATGGTGAAAATACTAACCTAAGGAGAGAACTTGAAGCATTAATAATCTGAATGAGTGAGGAACTTGATGCTAGAAGAAAGGTTGAGGATCATATCCAAGATAAAGAGCATGGAATCTTCGAGATCAAGTAGGAGAATGCAACTTTGTATGAACATTGGCATGAGGAGAAAGAAGAAAAAGAAGGAATATAGTCAGATCTTGAAATGGAAATGTCTCTTAGAGAGACCCTCATGAAAAGGAATGAAGACTTTACCAAGGAACTTGTTGAGGCCAATGAGAAGCTTGATAAATTCAATAAGAGATCCTCTATGCTGGATGAACAGATTCAATCTTAGAGAATGAATGGAGATACATCTGGACTGGGATACTCTACATTTAAGAAAGGTGAACCTTCCGGCACAAAGAGCAACATGCATGAAGGTAAAAATGATCCTAAAGTTCAAAAATTTATTGGTAAGAAATCTTATAAATCTGTTTTCTTTAAGTGTCATAAACCAGGACATATTGCTAATGTTTCTAGAAGCAGATCTGATGTAAACACTGGTTATAGACCTAACATTAGATATGTATCTAGAAAACTTGAAGGTTACTATTAAACATGAAACATGTATGGGCATAGATCAATTGAATGCAGATACAAAGCAAACAATCCAATACCTCACATGAATTCCAGACCTATTGGTGATTGGAGAAGGAATTTCAATGACCGAAGGTACACAAATTGACAAAGACCCTATATTAACTGATCTAGTCCCTATGAGGTGGAGAAGAGATTCAATGTGATTTGTTCAATCTATAACAATTTTGGACATGTGGCAATGAACTGTAGAAGAAGAATAGGTAGAGGCAATGAAGGACCTTGGAGAGCATCTGGAATGACATGTTATCATTGTAATCAACTAGGACACATTGCTAAATTCTACAGAACAGTAAAGAACCAACTGGTACATCAATCCGCAAACCAAAAAGGTATAATGGAAGTCAAAATTGTTGAAGAGACTAGAGACTAAATGAATAAAGTTTGGAAGAAGAAGAGTGTGAATAAATCATCTAAAGATTCCAATTCTTCACTGGAAAACTGAGTTGTTTTCACAACTTGGGGTATGCATATTGTCAAATCCTGAAGAGAACCCCTCGATGATGTAGTGTAAGTTGAATCTGCATATTCTGATACATTTGATGTTTTTGAAAGCTTTTGGAATCTATACTAGTATAGATATTTCAATTTTTTCAACCAGTAATATCTTTTAGAATACTTTAAAGAGTTTTAGGGTTTTATTGGCAAATGCATTTAATGCAGTAGTTAGAAGGCAAATAAATAGAACATTGTGAATTTCATTTGTCACTTTGTGATCTTGAGAACATTTGGCGAGAGAGAAGAGAGAGTTAAGTTTTTGCTAGTAGCATTCAAACCATTTGTCGACAATCTGAGGCGATTGAAGTAAAGTTTGAATGGGTGATCGAGTATTGAAATTTTTTGACGGTTGGAAACCCTAGTACCGAAGCAGAAGAGGTATTTATCTGAGAAATTCTACTCTTTTCTTGGTCATTTACATATTTGAAATGGATACACCTCATCTTGTCAATGTAACTGAGAGGGCAAGATTAGAATTCAAATGACATCCATACAAGTTGCAGGAAACTGACCCTATTGGTGCCCTATTCGGTGTACCAAATGGTATTTTTCATGAGGAAGATGTAAGATTCTTTTATCATTGCAAACTTGAAGACTTGGTAGTTGCATTTATTCATGAGCAATACAAATCTCTTTGTAATGAATAGGGAATATTGAAAGAACAGTTTAGAAGCATAGCCAATAAAGGTTTTCATCATGCAATCAATTTCATTGATGATTTTGATGATGAGTTGATACAATTTTTTCAGAGTCACATTCATGATTAATTCATGTGGTTGGATAGATGTCACAAAATCACTAAGGAAGTAATCCATGTTGTAACCAGTTTCTGCTCAACCGATGAGATACCATTACTAAGGTTTGTACTGAAGAATGATGTTGATAAATTAACTGGATCAAGGTGGGATGGTAGAGCAATGACTGTTAATAATATTAATGATCCTACTATTAAATTTGCATCTATGGTGATCGGCTAAAGAATCTTCTATTCAAGCAGAATGAATAGTATACCAACAACAACAATTCACAATGCATACCAGATGATTAAGGAAAATGTGGACTATGACTTGACTGAAGCTCTAAGGAGTCAATTAGCGGCAAATTTGGAAGCAAACAAGAAGGACAAGAAGATTAGATTCAAGTTTGGACGGTTTATCATGGGCTTATTCTTTTATTTCCAAAACATTTTCCCTGGTATTGGTGATGTACAATGGATAACTAGGACACCTTCCCTATTGCAGATGAAGAACAACATTAGGATGTTGAATGACAAGTTTGATGATATTTCATGTGGATATTTTAAGAAGTTTTAGAAGAAAATGTGTTCTAGGGAACACATACCAGCACAGGTAGTCAATCAGTATGAGGATTCCATCTGTTTTATGGTAGACACAGATACATGCTTGATGGAAGGTGTTATTCCCAGGACCACATGGGCAATGCCCATGGGTTATGAAGTAGATAAAGATCCATTTGTTAGCTCAACCGGTCAATACCACTACTGAGAGGTTTGGAATCTAAACGGAGAAACTACTAAAACTGCACTTTGAATTATAACAATCAATGATAGCAAAGAAATTAAGGAAAGAGGTAGAGGCCTTTGTTGAACAAGCTGGATTCGTAAAAGAACATATAGCTATAGAAAGAGCCAAATATGCAGTTGAACAAGGTGGAACTTCTAGTGTACCAATAGGTACCTCCACTAGTAAGACCAAAGCAACCAAATCAGTTGAAAATAAGAAGGCATAAGAACCTAAGGTGAAGCCTGTTGAATCCCAAAGAGGGAAGCCTACTACAGTTCAATTTTGGAGGAAAGGTAAACTTGTTGAACCTCCTATTATGCCTGCCCAAATCCGAAAAAGAAAGAAGGAGAAAACTCACAAACCTGTGATAGATGTAGAGGCTATAGAATTGAGAAGAAGATAAGAGAGCACTAAGGGCAAGTTCTAAGAAGCAGAAGACTACTCAAAAAGGTAAAGCAAATAAGAAAATATTGACACTTGAAGATTTGTTTACAAGAATGGTTAGAATTATTAAGGATTGTGGTATTTACAAAGGTTTAAACATATTGTTTACTCATTTGTCTGAAAGCCAACAAAGGGAGATTGA
Source organism: Cryptomeria japonica (assembly GCF_030272615.1). Taxonomy (NCBI): domain Eukaryota; kingdom Viridiplantae; phylum Streptophyta; class Pinopsida; order Cupressales; family Cupressaceae; genus Cryptomeria; species Cryptomeria japonica. The sequence goes on from NC_081405.1 coordinate 256,753,917, forward strand.
GGATGCAATCATCTTCAGTATGTATATGTTTAGCAAAGCCCTCATTGAATTACAAGGACAAATTCTAGATTCCTTCTATAATTTTATTGATGCAAGGTGGCAAGCGACAGTTAGTCTTGATAAAGAATTTGTTGATTATACACTTAAACACTTGCTACTGGAAGCAGCCATAGAGGAAATTGAATAGATAAAGGCTAATACAAAGGTAATTTTCTGATCAAAGAAAAGATTAACAAGAATTCTTATTAGAGAGGCTGAATCAATTCTGAAGGAGACTGAGATTTTGTTGAAAAAGGCTTTAGGCCTCATCCCTGATGAAGAAAAGAGAGAAATATGAAGAAATTGAGGATGATACTTTTTTTAAGAAGGGAGAAGATTTTCCTAAAGGTGTTAAGGATACATATTTTGAACCAGATAACAAGTATATGCAAGATGATCCTATTGATACTGAACTAATAGATATACCTAATGATGATACCAGTGATGCTGATAATATTGATAATATTTCTGACACTATAAAAGTTTTTAAAGTTGATGTACAGATGTTTGAACATTAGCAGGAATAGGTTGAGAACAAAGGAGAAGAGAAACAAGTAGACAAAATCTCAACTGAGCAACCAGTAATTGCACAATCAATGGATACTCAGACTGCACTAGTCAATGTAAGTGAAAATACAAATGTAAATATTGCTACTGAGGATAATCCGAAGGATAAGGAAGAACTGGTAAAAGTACAAATTGTTGAAAATCCACCACTAATCAAGGATACCACTAATGAAGAGAAGATACAAAAAGACAAGGAGGAGAGGAAAGAAGATAAGATGAAAAGAAGGAAGAGAAGAAAACACAGAGAAAGAGAAGAAAACAAAGAAGGTAGAAGAAGAAAAGAAAACATAAGAGAAGAAGAAGAAATCAATAGATGGTGATGATGACTCAATCAGCATAAAAGGTCCAATAGACATGGATACTTTGAGTTCTTCACAGCTTATGGAAATTGCACAGGCTATGCAATCAAGAGCACAAAAGAAAAGGTTAAATGAACAACAAAAGGAAATAGATACCTTGAAGTCTGATATTGAAATTTTGTCAACTCTCTTATTGGAGACTGATTTTGAAAATCTTGTTACACTGATGGATAAGCTTGGACAGTTACTTGTTGATGTCGATGAACAACTTAAAACTTTTGAAGAAGCTACATACATTATTGATGAAAAAATTACAAGAAGAAAAGTGTAGAACATTTAATGGGTGAAATTGATAAAGGTAAAGTTTCCCTAATAGTGAATAGAGACTTGTTGAAGACAGGATTGGAAACTGGCTATAAGATTTTGGCTAATGTTTTCCAGTTTTCACTATTTTGTGCTGACTTGAGAAAGAAGAGAGATGATACTGAGAAGGAGTTACAAAAGTTAAGTGAAACATTCATACCAGTACAGGACTCAATGATCACTTTTGGTAGATAGGTTGTTGATCTACAACACCAGTTAGAACTTTGTGAACATGAACAAGCAAAACGGATCAGATCACTGAAAAACCTCCAAACTCAGCTACTTCCGAAAGTAGATATTCTTAAGAGAGCATTCAAGGAGTCAGAGGCAATTTTGGCTACTCCTGAGATTAGTACAGTTGATGCTATGGAGGAGTTAGCAGCACAGATCTTGACACATGTTGAGATTACTGAGACACTGTTAGAAACATTGGACAATGCTTTTAAACAGTTGAAGTTTCATTACAGTGATGTTTCCTTAAGAGTTACATTGCAAAGACTTTCAAACTTTTTATCTCTATATATACATACAGTTTTGCTGACAATTTTTTATGAAATGTATCATGAACCGTATTTTCAATAATTATGTTATTAGGAAAATAATGTGTGGTTTTCGTATATGAATTAAAATTGTAATGGAGATGAATTTTTATTACGATGATAATGCATACAGTATGCAAATGAAATGATTTATATTGTTTTACTCATACAAATGCAATTACATGGCTAGTGTTATTTTTTATTGGGGATCATCATTACTAATAAGCTATTGAGTGCAAGTGATGTAGGGACAGGCGAACGCAAATGAAGGCGAGAACAAGGCTCAAGTAGAGTTGTCTTAGCTCATGGACTTCGATAGATTAGAGGAATCTCACGCACCATAGTAGATAAGTTATGTTTATGCAATTATCATTTCATCGATGCATGATTTTGAATTAGAAATAAAATTTTATGAGTGATGGCAATTGAGAAATTTATTTCATCTATGAGGGTGAAAATTAGTTTGATATTTTGAAAAGAGTTAGTGATTTAACGATTTAACGTTCCTTATGTAGGATGATTTAATGTCCCTTGTATAAGAGAATGTAAATGTAATTTCATTAATGATTGTTTGTTTACAATTATACGAATTTCATATGCATGTTAGTTATATAACTATGATTCAATCATATATGTGTATATATATATAAACGAAAGTGATTATGTATTATGTGTATTTATTTTAAATTACACTTAAGTGATTATTTTATCATTATATAAACTTGTCAATTCAAAATAATTTATTTATGAACATACATATGCAAAATTTATATTATATATTATTTCTAATAACATTTTAAGTTAGACTTTCTTTAAAATAAACATGTTATATATAAAATAGTCAATTATTATATATATTTATATATATATAATATTATAAAAGGTGGCGGGTCGAAATCTCAGGATAATTAGAAGTCGACTAAGAGTGAAATGGCAGAGAAGCCGATTAAGCTGATCGACCTGGCACCACAACTCATGGTAAAATGACAGGTCGATGGACTGGAACTGGGAGACTTGGCAGCGATACTGACAAACCTACACTTGACAAACGCATAAGTGTTTGAGACCAAACCAAACGTTGCATGCTATCAATGGCTAAGAAGAGAATGGTAGTAATGTAACCGCTCCATCGAAACAAGAGTGACCGTGAGATAGGGGATTGGAAATGATATCAAACACTTGTTGTTAGGTAAGCATTAGTATAAGTCCAAGAAGATAGTTCGACATGGAGTAAAGGAGAGCAGTCTATTAATGTTTGAAATGATATAAGCAGAGCTTAGTCGACATGTGGACTATCTGTGATAGGAGTTCTAAACCATTTAGAACTGAAAGTGCTTAATGACTAATAGTTGTGGCGTAGAGATGGCTAAGTAAAAGACAAAAGATTAGCAGCCAACGTAGGCTGAGAATAGGATAAATAGCACTGTAGGCTCAATAGAAAAAGATGACAAGAACGACAAGAGAAGAAAGAAAAAAGAAGAAAGAATAGTGAGGATATAGATAATAGTATTGATAGAAGAAGCGACATATAGAGAAGACTAGAGCAATAAGAAGGTTATTAAAGAGTCTAGAAGGAGAGAAGCAGGCAGATTTGGGCAAGGAAAGAAAGTCAATCACCCCAAATCAGTATCAAGAATAAGATGAAAGGATCAGTATAAAGATGAAAGGAGGTAGGCTCTAATTTAATTCATTGGTTGTTATGCATTTATAAATGAAAGTGAGCGTGTCATGAATTAATTCAAAGTTTATGAAGTAGATTAGAATAGAGTTAGATTGATACAATCCATGTTAGAATGAAATTGTTTGAATCTTTCTTCTGAATAGTCATATAGGAAAATGCATATCATGAGATACCATTTGATAAAGAAATTATTAAACATGCATAGTAGATGCTAAGATTTGTAGGAAATGCATGTTAAGTTGCATTGATTTATTTCTAATAACGTGTACTCATTATATTCCAATCATATGTAAGGATTCATACATGTGCTACACCTTCTTTCTTAAAAACTTAGGTTTCATTTACTTTTCATTTTAGTAATGAAAGATTGCTTATTATCAAATAGGTATGGTTGTTTATCCATGAAATATTGTTTATTATCAAATATGTGTGATTGTTTATCCATGAAAGATTGTTTGATCTGATAATTGAAAGTAATAGTAAGGTGATGTTGTTATCTCTATTCAGTAAAAGATTGTCTTCTACATGAATTTGTATTCTTGATTTATATGAACAAAGCTAGATAGGCTTGTGTATGGGGAAAGTTACCTTCTCAGACGGGTGTTGAATATGGAAATCATAGGGAGAATAGTTTGCTTTTCCAAACTATCTTTTTTTCTATGCATGGCATTATACTCGGCTGAGTAATCAATTGAACAACCATTGAAATAGATGGATTCATTTATTTATGCTCTCTACCATATCCTTGATTGATCTTTCTTGTTCCTTAATGGAATTAGAAAAATGAAAATTCATGTATCATATAGGCACGCACTAGATTCCATCTTGTCTTTTTGAATTCCTTTTGCTAAGTAATTCGTGCAGGTTTGGGTATTCTTGATTGAATAAGAATTCCTAGGAAGCGTAAGCTTCAAGGTTGGGCGAAAAAGTGCCTAATTCTTGTTCTCGTCTTCATTCAAAAGAGTGAAATGAAGCAGCTCAGATTGGAGATCAAAGGACACATCTCTCTTTCTTTTATGTTTGAAATTATACATAAGGCAATAGAAAGCCTAAGCATTGTATAAAGATATGTATTGAGATATTTCTACATTTCATATGAAATTTCTTTATCTTTTGTAGAAATATAATGATTGTTATTTTGATTATGAAGCTTCAAATAAATCGATGTTTGAAATAGACTTATTAAATGAATTATGAGTTTATTTAATAATAAAGAGTATGTTATGTCTTATTTGAATATAGAATAATTTACGTCTTTATATTTTGGTATCAAAGCATAGGTTATATAATACTAGGACCTATGAGTCATTTCGCAAGTTGAACATTGAGGATAACAACTTTTTGTTGAAACTTATAGAAATGGTGCGAACGAAGCAAACAACTCACAAATCTGTAGCAGGGTATGCTCAATACCTAAGGGTCCAAAAGGATCCCATATCTCCTACCAGGCCTGTTGATGATAATCACTCGAGTGGAGGATGGTTAAGTGAGGAATAAGTTGTCCCTTCTATGGAGAAACAAGTTCCTAACCTTCTAGGAGAAGGGAAAAAGGAATTAGCTTTTGAACCAAAAGAGAAAGGAATTACTGATCATGTTGAGCTAGCAATAGCACCTTCTAAGTCTCTTAGGGATAAGACTAGTATGGCTGTCCCTATAGAGGAGGAAGATCATGAGTTAGAGTAGTCTCCTATTAGGCCAATTGTAGTTAGTTCTGAGGAGTCTGAGGAATATACCCCATTTAGTGTTGATGAGTCAGAGGGATATACCCCACTTAGTTCTAATGAGTCAGAAGGATATACCCCACTTAGTGTTGATGAGTCAAAGGGATATATCCCACTTAGTTCTAATGAGTCAGAAGGATATACTCCCTTGACTCCACCTGAAGAGTGATATAGTTATGTAATGTCGCTTATTTCTATCAATAAATAAAGATTCTATTTTATAATAAGTTTGAGTTGAATACCTTTTGGCATGTTTCCTCTGATAGAAAAGAATATGTAGTTTGGACCTTAGTTGATTTAACAATGTTGGATATCATAAAAACTTAGATGCAATAGATGTGCAAACTATCTAACTATGTCCTATATTAGTATTATATTGGTGTCTTCCTTGTAATAAATATAAATATTATTCTCTATGACTATATTGTAACAGTAGATTTATAAGGAACTTTGTTTAAGTAGAAGCTATGGATATAGTAACCCTTGCCGATATTTCTTTCTTTTGCTAAGAAATAATAACATTCCTTGGTGTAGGAATTTTTGAATTGCAATGGGTTCAAGAACTACAAGAGCTGGCTCAAGTAACGAGAATGAAAGACTAGATCAAATCCTTGATCTATTGAATCAACAGAATGCAAGGACAGATGGACTCAAACAACAAGTTCGAAGGGTTGGTGAGGTACGAAACGAAATTCCTAGGGTTGAGGAACAACCGAATAACTGAGCTAGGATTGAAGGTGAATTAGCTAAAGATATGAAAAAGAATAGCCCCACCTAAGTTCGATGGAAAGACTATTGGTGATGGTGCAGAAGCATGGGTGATAGAGATGGAGAAGTACTTTGAGCTCCCTAACATGTCTAACGAAACTAAAGTAGTATGGGCTGCTTATCAACTTACTAGAGAAGTTGTGACATGGTGGGATAATGAAAAATTTGAAAAGAAGTTACAACCTGGAGATGTTACTTGGGAGCTATTTCTGCAATCCTTCAGGAAGAGGTGGCTTCCTCAGTTATTCTTCGCTAAGAAGATGACTGAATTTTGGAATCTAACACAAGGTGGCATGTCAGTGACTCAATACTGGGAGAAGTTTACCAACCTTCTTAAGTATGTTCCATAGTATCAGATGGACAAATGATTTCACATCCAAAAGTTCATCTTGGGTTTAAGAACTCATAATGGAGCAGAAGTGGATATACATAAACCATTGACTATGGAGGAAGTCTTTGAGAAAGCAACTAAGAAAGAACATAAGTTGTAGCAGTTGGCAAATTTTCATAGAAACGTGAATACCAAACCAAGTTTTGGAAATAGGAATTTCAAGAAGAGAAACAACAACAACCGATAGATAAGGAATCTAAAAGGAGGACCCAACACTCAAGAGAAAGGAAGAGTGAATCAAGATGGTAATAAGAAAGTAAATAGTAACACTAACTATACCAACCACAATGCCCGACGAAACATTGATAGGAGTAGGTTAGGTGGTTACTCAGGACCTAAGGATGGGTGTTACAACTATGGAGGGAATATTTATGCTTAGAATTTTCCACGTCGTACCCCTACACAAAGAGGAGGAAATCATAAAGGAGTTTCACAACATCAGATTCACGCAACGGTTGACAACCATCAGGTTGATTTTCAAGCTTCACCTATCCAGATGATGGGTAAGTTTTTTGGGCAGTCAGTTTCTATTTTAATAGATACATGAGCTACTGAATATTTTATTGATCCTAAAGTAGTTTCTAGATTATCTGTTAGACCTGGTTATATGTCAAATGCATGGATGGTTCAATATGGGAATTGAGCAGAACAGAGGGTAGATTCTTGTCTATTTTGCAGTGATCTAGAGCTTTCTAATTTCCAAACTCAGGTTAACCTTTATGTGGCACCATTAGGATCGTATGATGTGATCTTAGGTATCAATTGGCTAATTGAGCACAAAGCTGTAGTAAACTGTGAGGATAAGGTTGTTAGTTGTATAGATTATTTTGGGAATCTAGTTGTAATTCTTGGGTCTCAAAAGCCTCTTGAATTGAGATGCATTTTCAAAAATGCAACTCAAGAAAGCCTAAAGAAAAGGATGTTCTATAATTTCTATCATGGTAATCGATCTAGATAATGTTGAGAAAAGCCCTAAGGATTATCCAGTTCTTGGAGAGTTCTTGGACATTTTTCCATAAGACCTTACTAAGTTAACACCAAAAAGGGAGTTTGATCTTTCTATAGAACTCATACCTAGAATAGAGCCACAATCTAAGGCTCTATATAGAATGACAACCACAAAATTCTATGAGCTTAAGGCTCAATTGCTTAGGCAAGGTTTCATTAGACCTAGTGTATCCCCGTGGGGTGCAACAATGATCTTCGTAAAGAAGGATGGTACTTTAAGGTTATTTATTGATTACAAGATGTTAATCAAAGTAACTATCCAGAATAGATATCCTTTGTCAAGGATAGATGAATTATTTGATCAAATGAAAGGTACAACAATATTTTCTAAGATTGATCTTCGATCAGGATACCGTCAACTAAGGATTAAGGATGAGGATATTCCTACTACTACATTTTGAACATGGTACAGACACTATGAATTCACAATCATACCTTTTGGTTTAACCAGTGCTCCAACAGCATTCATGAACCTCGTGAACAACATTTTTAGAGAATACCTAGATGATTTTGTTCTTATATTCATTAATGAAATTTTGATCTATTCTAAGAATGAAGAAGAACATAAGAAGAACTTAAGGATAGTCCTGTAGTGGTTAAGAGATCACAAGCTTTATGAGAATTTTTCTAAGTGTGCTTTCTTTCAAGAAAAGGTGCATTACTTAGGCTATGTTATAACTGCTAAAGGAATTTTAGCTAATCCTGCAAAGATAGAGGCAATTGTAGATTAGGCAACACCTCAAAATTTTTTAGAGATCCAAAGTTTTATGGGTCTTGCAGGATATTATAGGAAGTATGTGGAAAGATTTTATAGGATAGAAGCACCTATTAATTCACTTTAGAAGAAGGAAAAATGATTTGAGTGGACTGAGAAGTATGAAGATTCATTTCAACTCTTGAAGCAAAGATTAACAACCGCACTAGTCTTGACTATACCAGATCCCAATGGACACTTTATAGTGATTACAGATGCCTCAAGTGAAGGTGTGGGAGAAGTGTTAATGCAGGAAGGAAAGGTGGTTGCTTTTGAGTCTAGAAAACTGAAGCAATATGAATTGAATTATGCACCACATGACTTAGAGCTTCTAGCTATTGTCCATGCATTACAAATATGGAGGCATTACCTTTTAGGGGAGCCATTTGAGCTAAAAAAAGATCACTTAGGACTGAAATATATTTTTACACAACCTAACCTTAATGCAAGATAGAGAACGTGGCTTGAATTCCTAAGTGAGTATGATTTTGGTATTGAATATATCAAACGGAAGGAAAATGGGGTAGCCGATGCTCTCAGTCAAAGAAGACATCTATCTGCTATGTTTGATACAAGGACAAACTTGAAGCAACAAGTGTTGTAGAATCTTTCTGAAGATGAGCATTACCTAAGGGTTAAGAAAGCCTTGGGAGAAGATCCTTCAAATCATTGTTATGATGGATATGAGTTGGAACCTGATGGTATTTTAAGATACCAAGGAAGAATGTACATTCCTGAAGGAGGAGAATTAAGGAAGTTAATAATGCATGAGGTGCACAACACACCTTATTCGGGACACCTTGGAGTAACAAAGATGGTAGCTGACTTGAGATCTTTGTATTTCTGGCCTAAGCTCAGAAAAGAGGTAATTGAGTATGTGGCACAATGTTCGGAATGTCAGCAAGTGAAAGCTAAGCATGTTCATCTAACATGAATTTTATTTCAACATGTTATACTAGAGTATAAGTGGCAAGTAATCAGTATGGATTTTATCCAAGGATTACCTATGAGCAAAAATAAGCATGACACTATCTTAGTAGTTGTGCATAAGTTGACAAAAGTTGCACATTTCATACCTGGAAATCTCAAGGATGGATCATTTTTTCTTGCAAAGAAATTTGTGCAAGAAATATTTTGGTTGCATGGTGTACCAGAAACCATAATTTCAGATAGGGATACCAAAATGACATCTAGATTTTGGACAACATTAAATGCAACTTTGGGAACTAGACTAAATTTTAGTTCAGCATATCATCCTCAGACTAATGGCCAAATGGAAAGGGTTAATTAGGTTGTGGAAGATCTCTATGAATGTATTGCATGGATCAGCAATACAAGTGGGAGGAGTATTTTCTTTTGGTTGAATTTGCATATAACAACTCTTTTCACGCATCTTTAGGGATGGCACCTTTTGAAGCACTCTATGGGAGAAAGTGTCGCACACCTATTAGTTGGGATATAATGGAAGATAGGATCATAATTGGTCTTGATCTACTCAAGGAAATGGATGAGCAAATGACATTGATCAAGAGTAGGTTGAAGGAGGTAGCTGATAGACAAAAGAGTTATGCTGATAGAAACAGGACTTAGAGACAATTTGTTGTAGGAGATAAAGTCTTTTTGAGAGTCAAACCTCATAAGAGCTCTATCTCATTTGGAGAATCATCAAAGTTGGCACCAAGATATGTGCGACCCTTTGATGTGCTGGAAGTTATTAATCCAGTTGCTTATAGATTAGCTTTACCACTTGCTCTAGCACGAATCCATAATGTGTTCCATGTTTCTTTGTTGAAACCTTATCATGCTGATGTATCTCATATATCTTGATTGGCGATTTTTACATGTACAGGATCCAGGGGTGGTGCTAGTGGAGACCATCTACGATTGACCATCATTTTCCTCATTTGCTTTCTTAGAAAAGTAGTTGCTTATTACATGAGATACCTTGGAACAATGATTTTGATTTTCATGATGTGAAGTTGGATAGCATGTATGCTATTTTTATTATTTATATTTAAGACTTTGATGTATGGTTAACATTATATGAGGTAGAATTACTATGTGCTTATTGATGGATAATAAGACATCAGGACGATGTCTCTTCCAAGTGGGGAAGGATGTCACGAACCATATTTTCAATAATTATGTTATTAGGAAAATAATGTGTGCTTTTCGTTTATGAATTAAAATTGTAATGGAGAAGAATTTTTATTACGATGATATTGCAGACAGTATGCAAATGAAATGATTTATATTCCTTTACTCATACGAATGCAATTACATGGCTAGTGTTATTTTTTATTGGGGATTGTCATTACTGATAAGCTATTGAGTGCAAGTGATGCAAGGACAAACGAACGCAAATGAAGGTGAGAATAGGCCTCAGGTAGAGTTGTCTTAGCTCATGGACTTCGATAGATTAGAGGAATCTCACACACCACCATAGAAAATTTATGTTTATGCAATTATGATTTCATCGATGCATGATTTTGAATTGGAAATAAATTTTTATGAGTAATAGCAATTGTTAAATTTATTTCATCTATGAGGGTGAAAATTAGTTTGATATTTTGAAAAGAGTTAGTGATTTAATGATTTAACGTTCATTATGTAGGATGATTTAATGTCCCTTGTATAAGAGAATGTAAATGTAATTTCAGTAATGATTGTTTTGTTTACAATTATACGAATTTCATATGCATGTTAGTTAGATAACTGCGATTCAGTCGTATATATATGTGTGTGTGTGTGTGTGTGTGTGTGTGTGTGTGTGTGTGTGTGTGTGTGTGTGTACATATATGTACATATATGTACGTATGTACGTATATACATATATGTATATATGTACATATATATATATATATATTATATATGTATATATATATACATATATGTATATACGTACATATATGTATATACGTACATATATACATATATGTATATATGTACATATATATATATGTATATATGTACGTATATACATATATGTATATATATGTATATATATATATATATATATGTGTGTGTGTGTATATAAACGAAGGTGATTATGTATTATGTGTATTTATTTTAAATTACGCTTAAATGATTATTTTATCATTATATAAACTTGTCAATTCAAAATAATGTATTTATGAACATACATATACAAAATTTAGATTATATATATTATTTATAATAACTTTTTACATTAGACTTTATTTAAAATAAACATGTTATATATAAAATAGTCAATTATTATATATATTTATATATATAATATTCTGAAAGGTGGTGGATCTAAATCTCAGGATAATTAGAAGCCAACTAATAGTGAAATGGCAGAGTGTTGGGTTGATGATGATTGTAATGTATTCATCATTTGTTGTCATTGATGAAACACTCACACACACATTTGACAATATTGACCACTAATTTAACTTCAATTGTTTACACTAACAATCAGTATACTTAGTGGTTTATCTCTAACCGGTACTCTGTGTTAATCGGTATATGCATAAGGGACAACCTATGGTTATGCCTAGTCGGCATCATGATGAAGATCAAGATGAAGATCAAGCGAAAGGACAATGGTTTAGATGTTTTATTCAAACCGGTACAAAATGGTCCAACCGGTACTTGTAAATTTTTGTGATGAATTACCAGCATCGACTACTTGACGGCAATTTTTATGATGAGTTATGGTTGCTTGTCTAGATACACTATACCTAGGAAATTATGTTATGATTTCCTTAAGCCGACATCAAATCGGAATGTCTATATATATCGACATCTAAGTAAAACTTTAACAACTGATGGTATGCTTGAAGAGAAAAAGTTTTTGTTGAAAAGCGATAAGTGTTAAGATGAAGAGTTTGTCAAAAAGCAGTGTTGAATGTACTTAGAAGGATCTGATCAAGCAAGTACTGTGCTACTCAAAACAGATCAAACCATTCTTTTTGTTCTATAACTATTACAACAGTATCAGATCCCTTAACCGGGTAAGCTCTAACAAGATTCAATGTATAAATCCTCTAACAAGGTGATCCATTAGTTTGGATTCTTAAATCCTCCAGCGAGGTTACTCCTAATAGGGTACTACTCTTAATAGGGTATAAGCTTCAAATCAAGCTTTGGGATCTCTAACAAGATTTGCTCCTAGAAGAGCACTTTGTAGACTTTAACCGGTCAGTTATCTATTATTGTAGATAGTTAACTTGTGAGTTCATCTCACTGTGGCTTTTACCTATTTGGGTTTTCAACATACAAACACTTGTGTTATGGTGGATGCTTTACTTTTTGTGAGTGTTGTTATATCATTTTGGATTATATGCATTGTGTTTGTAAGCTATGTTAAGATCATCTACTGGTTGGTGTTTGAAGTAGTTAAGTTTTTGGTGACACTGATTCACCCCACCCTCTTAGTTCTTTTCAATTCCATCAATTGGTATTAGAGCCTAACTTCTTTGAAGCCTAATCACTTAGAAGGGAGCCTTGAAACCACCATGGGGGATAGGATGTTAGGACCTGGAGGCAACTAAGAGGGGGGCTGAATTAGTTGTCAATTAATTTCAACCAAATATAACTTAATCAAACTTGATACTTAATACCGGTAAACCAAACTTAATGTCGGTTGACAAATTAGCAGTTAATATTAATACTGGTGAAACTCAATGCATATAACAGAAAGAGAAACAACATCCACAACACATAACACAGAGATTTGTACATGGAAACCCTGTAAGGGGAAAAACCATAGTGGGAAACCTTACCCATAATTAGATGATACTAATGTAGATAGTATGTGTATACAAATGGGATTTGTACATGCAGAAAGGCCAACCACCTAGAGCTCACTGCTCAATCACAAAATAGGAGTCACACTAACTAAAATTGGATGATTAAATCCAATGCTAATGTACTGCTCAAAGTAGCATCTCCAATGCTAGATTCAGTATTGGTTAAGCTCTGATAATCACCTTCAAACCTTCCTTGAACCTTCTCTATGGTCTGCTCATATGATCTTCAATATTCACACATACCATGTTACAATACCATAACCATATACTGTCTCTCTATTCTATTTCTTCCTTGCATCATCTCACAAATGACATCTTACATATATACCAAAACCTAAGACCAAATGTGTAGGTTGGCTAATAAAGAATATTATAATTAAATCGATTGCAGATAAGTCAAGATGTGATGCATCATGTCGGCTCAATACATTTACAACAATATCCAATTGATCAAATCATCTCCATAACGTGTCGTGCTGATCTGGAATAGATAATGCATGTCGGTTGATAACTGAGACCAATTTGTCGGTAACAGCAAATATGTCAACCCAATTAGACCAATAACCAAAATACCAAAACCAAGTGTCCAAACCATGTCTTTGACATAACCAAGTGATCTCTAGATGATAACAAGTCATCCTCAATGCCGGTGAACAATATAACCTGCCGGTGAGTGATATACTGGTGACTGTGCATAAGTCACTGAACTTTCTGGTGAACATAATGTGCTGGTTCAACATAACCAAAGATCTCCAGAAGGATAAATGTTGATAAATGTTGACATCAATGATAAAACCAATGCAACACATCCATAATACCAACAATCTCCCCCTTTGACATTGATGGCAACACAAGATGGAAAAACATCCAAGTGCCAAAACAGAATGCCAAAAACCAAAAACCAATAATCTCCAGAATAGCTCAATACCAAAAATCAAAATACAAATGCAAAGAGTATATATCACTCCCCCAATAAGTAATCTCTCCCCAAAGGATAATGTATGTTTTTCCATAGATATCTCTCCCCCTTTGACATAAAATGCCAAAGCAATACAAATACCAGATGCAACCAATTCATAGAACCAATTAGAATAACCAACTTCTCCCCCTGAGAAGTAGCTCTCCTCCATCAAAGCCAGAAAAAAATGGTTTCTCTGTAAATTATGCTAGTTTGATGCCAATCGTCATCTATCTAAGTCTCTATCGGTGAGGGTATGACCCCAAGCTGCTCTCTGAGATATTCAAAAGTTTCCTTAGGCAAAGGCTTAGTAAAGATATCTGCAATCTGCTCTTTAGTATTCACATAAACCAATCTCACTTTTTTTGCTTCAACATTCTCTTTCAAAAAATTATATTTGATAGAAACGTGTTTAGTCTTAGAGTAAAATACGGATTCTTAGATATATCAATTGTTGTTGAATTATCACAGTAAATGATTATAGGTTCTTTTCATTTTACCTTTATGTCCTTCAACATTTTCTTAATCCATAATACTTGAGTACAATTAGTTGTTGCTGCAACATATTCTGATTCTACTGTTTATAATGATGTACAACTCTGTTTCTTGCTCAACCATGAAATCAATCTGCTACCAAGAAAGAATGCCCCGCCGGTGGTTCTCTTTCTATCATCTACATCTCCTACCCAATTTGCATCAATGTATGTACATAAATCAAAATTTTCATCTTTAGGATACCATAAACCAAGATTTGTTGTGCCTTGTAGATACCAGAAAATCCTTTTTACTATTGATTCATGATTTTCTCTAGGATTACTCTGAAATCTTGAAACAATACATACTGCATTCATTATATCAAGTCTTGCTTGTGTTAAATACAGTAAACCTCCAATCATAGATTTGTATCTTGTCAGATTAACAGAAGCTGAATCATCTTTCAATGTCAATTTATCAATTGTAGTCATAGGAGTACTTACCAGTTTAGAGTTTTCCATACCAAATTTTTTCAGTAGTTCCTTCAAGTACTTTGTTTGACATATGAATATACCTTTATCAGTCTATGAAATCTACGATCCTAAAAAGAATTTTATCTCCTCAATCATAGACATTTCAAACTCTTCCTGCATCTTATTAGCAAAGTCTTTACACAATCCATCTTCTCCTCCAAAAATGATGTCATCAACAAAAACTTCAATAACCAAGATGTCTTTATTAGTCACTTTGAAATATAAGTTATTGTCAGCATTACCTTTAGTGTAACCAAGCTTCAAAAGATATTTGTCCAATCTATCATACCAAGCTCTAGGAGCTTGCTTCAATCCATATAAAGCTTTCCTTAATATGCAAACCATATCTTTATCATTTGTCAATGAAAATCCATCAGGTTGTTCAATGTAAACTTCCTCTTCAACATCACCATTCAGAAATGCACATTTTACATCCATTTGATATACTTTATAGTTCTTGTGTGTTGCAAATGCAAGAAATAATCTGGCTGCCTCAATTCTAGCTACTGTTCAAAGGTTTCATTATAATCAATTCCCTCTTTCAGTGAATATCCTTTACACACTCATTGAGTTTATTTCTGAATACCCATTTAGTTCCAATTACATTTTTGTCTATAGGTCGGGGAACCAATGTCCATGTATTGTTCTTTTCAATTTATTCTAATTCATCTTCCATAGCTTTAATCCAATGTTTATCTTCACATGCCTCAATAATAGATGTTGGTTCAATTTGAGAAATTAAACATACCTCTTTAGTTTATAGTCTTCCTCTTGTCATAACACCTTGATACTTATTCCCAATTATATAACTTTCAGAGTGATTCAGTCTTACATACCTGGGTGTGTTCACTTGTTGTTGTTCTCTAGTCACTATGGAATTCTCTGATGATGCTAGTGTGACTGGAACCACATTTTGTACTGGTGCACTCTGTATAGGTTCATTTGTGATAATCTCAACTGTCAATTTAGAATCCATACTGAATTTCCTCTAAATTGTTCATCTATCTTCACATTTGCACTCTCAATGATTTTTTGCAATCTTTTATTAAAACATCTATATGCTTTTCTCTTAGATGAATAACCAAGAAATATTCCTTCATCACTTCTAGGACCAAATTTTCCAATGTACTCATCTCTCCTAATGTAGCATTTTCTTCCAAATATTCTGAAGTATTTAAGAGTAGGAGTATTACCAAACCATAATTCATAAGGTGTCTTACCGGTTTCACCTTTGATGTGAACTCTATTGTAAGTGTAAACCATTGTATTCACTGCTTCTCTCCTGTACACATGAGGTAGATTTTCTTCTGATATCATGCTTCTAGTTGCATCCAAAATAGTTATTTTATTCCTTTCCACAACTCCATTTTGCTAAGGTGTCTGGGGTGCTGATAGTTGTCTTCTAATTCCATTCACTTCACAAAATGTATTAAACTCCTTAGATGTGAATTCACCTCCTTGATCTAATCTTAAACATTTGATTTTCTTACTGCTTTCATTCTCTACCATTGCCTTGAATAATTTGAATTTCCCAAAAGCTTTTGATTTCTCCTTGAGAAAAGTAACCCAACACATTGTAGAATAGTCATCAATGATTAGCATAAAGTATCTATCTCCCTATAGACTTCTTGTTCTAGTCGGACCACACAAGTTAGTATGAATTAAATCAAGAACATTATTGGATTTCTCAGAAATACTCTTAAAAGTTGTTCTAACTTTCTCTCCCATTTGACATTCCTTACATACTGGATTATGAGGTTTTACAATCTTAGGTAAATCCCTTACTGCCTTAGATGAACTAATCTTTATAATGCAATCAAAATTCATATGACAGAGTCTTTTATGCCATAACCAACTTTCATCAATATGTGCAATCAAGCATGTCTTTTCACTGTTATTCAAATTTAACATATTACCTCTAGTCTGATTATCGATTGCAATCTCCAAACCAGTTCTATTCATGATTTTGCATTTGCCATTCTTGAATTGTAACTGAAATCCCTTTTCAACTAATTGACCAACACTCAAAAGATTATACTTCAAACCTTCAACAGAATAAACGTTGTCAATATTATGCTTACCATCAAAAGATATAGTGCCTTTTCCTCTACTGAAACAAGCTTTGTCATCCCTAAATATTACTAGACTTCCATTGTATTCCTGAAAAGATAAGAATTTACTTTTATCACCAGTCATATGATGTGAACATCTGGAATCTATAATCCATTCATCCTTTTCTTCAATGCTAGTTGACAGGGCCTTCTCTACCGGTGGAACAGTAGGTGCCGGTTGATCTTCTTTTATTGCAACAAAAGCCCATCCATTATCTATTGGTTCTTCATTAGAATCATCAGTAACACCTTCATCAGCATAGTAACATGATTTGTCTCTATTCTTCTTAAATTTGTATCTCTGATATTCAGGGTTAGGCTTATATGTCCTTTTAGCTTCTTCTCTTAATCTTGCATGTCTATCAGGACATCTAGATGCCATATGACCAACTTTATTGCAGTTAAAACATTTAAATGGTGCTTTACCTTCATACATACTTCCAATAGGACCTTTAGGCATTTCCCTTGATAATAGTGCTTCAAGTTCTTCCAGTTCTTCATTTTCCTTTCTGATATCTTCAAATTCTCTTGCATAAAGTGCTTTCTAATCAGATTTGTCAGATGATGATGCTTTGAAGGCTAAATCTATCTTAATTGTAGCAACAGGACCAAATTCCTCAAGCTTTGCTGAAAGTTTTCCAACCATAGTATCTCTAGATACTAATGTATTAGGCATTGTTCTCAACTCATTAATAACAATTACTTTCATTGTGTATGCCTATGGCAATTCTCTCAAAACTTTAGAAACAATTTCATCTTCACTTAAGGAACCTCCACGGCATTGTATTCCCAAAACAATTTCATTAACCCTTTCCATAAAAGCAAAAATTCTTTCATCTTCTTCCATTTTTAGATTTTCATACCTGACCAGGAAGCATTCCATTTTTGCAATTTTGACAGTGGTATCTCCTTCATTCAATGTCTCTAATTTAACCCAAATAGCTTTAGCAGTAGATTGGTCTGATAATCCCATGATTTGCTAATATGACAAGGCCCTCAATAGTGCTTCTTTTGCTTTGCAATCATTCTCTTGATCCTTACCCAATGTTGGTGGATTAGGTTGATTTGGTGTAGGACCAACATAGCCATTCTTTGTAACATCCCATATGTATTGTCTAATGCAATTCAGATGTGTCTCCATTCTGATCTTCCATATACCATAGTTAGTTCCATCAAGTTTCGGACTATCCTTCCTGAAAAAGTTAGTTGCCATAGAATCTCCTCAAGTTGTTAAAATTCTGCAAAAAGAGGACTTGGCTCTAATACCAATTGTTAGGACTCGAAGACAACTGAGAGGGGGGGGGGGGTGAATCAGTTGTCAATTAATTTCAACCAAATATAACTTAATCAAACTTGATACTTAATACCATTAAACCAAACTTAATGTTGGTTGACGGATTAGTAGTTAATATTAATACCGGTGAAACTCAATGCATATAACAGAAAGAGAAACAACATCCACAACACATAACACAAAGATTTGTACATGGAAACCCTATAAGGGGAAAAACCATGGTGGGAAACCTTATCCATAATCAGATGATACTACTGTAGATAGTATGTGTATACAAATGGGGTCTGGACATGCAGAAACGCTAACCGCCTAGAGCTCACTACTCAATCACAAAATAGGAGTCACACTGACTACAATTGGATGATTAAATCCAATGATAATGTACTATTCAAAGTAGCATCTCCAATGTTGGATTCAGTACCTGTTAAGCTCTAATAATCACCCTCAAACCCTCCTTGAACCTTCTCTATGGTCTGCTCATATGATCTTCAATATCGCACATACCATGTTACAATACCATAACGATATACTGTCTCTCTATTCTATTTCTTCCTTACATCATCTCACAAATGAGATCTTACATATATACCAAAACCTAAGACCAAATATGTAGGTCGGCTAATAAATAATATTACAATTAAATCAATTAAAAATAAGTCAAGATGCGATGCATCATGTGAGCTCAAAACATTTACAACCATATACAATTGATTAAGTCATCTCCATAATGTGTCGTGCTGATCTAGAATAGATAATGCATGCCAGTCCATAACCTAGACCAATTTACTGGTAACAGCAAATATGTCAACCCGATTAGACCCATAACCAAAATACCAAAACCAAGTGATCTCCAGATGATAACAAGTCATCCTCAGTGTCGACAAACAATATAACTTGTCGGTGAGTGATATATTGGTTACTATGCATAAGTCACTGAACTTGTTGGTTAACATAATGTGTCGGTTCAACATAACCAAATATCTTGAGAAGGATAAGTGTTGATAAATGTTGACATCACTGACAAAACCAATGCAACACATCTATAATACCAACACAGGAGCTACTTCGAGATGGCTAGAGAGCTAGAAGCTAGCAAAAATGAACTTGAATCCCTTAGGGTCAAACTGAAAGCTTCTCAAGTCAAAAGGAGAGAGCTAATTGATCAACTATTAGAGATATCTGATAATAGTTCTTCAGATGAAGCCAATATTGATGCGTTAGCAGAGGAAGTTCAAAAGTTGAATGGTGAGAAATTGAATCTAAGGAGAGAGCTAGAAGGTCTCACTATTCGCATGAGTCAGGAACTAGAAGCTAGAAGAGCTGATGAAGATCTTATCAAGAAAAGAGATCAAGAGATTACAAATATCAAACGGGAAAAGGACACTATGCATGAGAATTTGATTGTTGAAAGAGAAGAAAAGGAGAACCTATAGTTAGATCTTGAGCTTGCATCATCTTTGAAAGAGAACCTGCCTAAACATAATGAAGATCTCATCAAACAATTTACTGAAGCCAATGAAAAATTGGAGAAGTTCAACAGAAGTTCCAACATGTTGGA